>NC_072022.1:10469195-10829195 GCF_027791375.1 Indicator indicator | reverse complement strand
AAACCAACCCATAACAAACAAACCCCACCCAAAATGGACAAACAGAAACCACCCAAAACCAAACAAAAGAAAAAGCCCCAAAACCCCAAACAAGCAATAAAACCAAACCAAACCAAGAAAAAACCCAAACCAACAAAAACCCCAAAACCAAACCAATAAAGCCCAAATCAACAAAAATCCCAAAACAAACAAAAGCAAAAAAACCAACCCAAAACAAACCCCAAACCAACAAAAAAAAACCCCAAAACAAATAAACAAAACCCAACCCAACCCAACAAAGAACCCAAACCAAACAAAACCCAAACCAAACCAACAGAACCCATACCAAACAAAACCCAAACCCAAACCAACAAAAAACCCAAATCAAACCAACAAAAAACAAATCAACAAAAAACTCAAAACCATGCAAAAAAAAACCCCAAACAAACAAAACCCAAACCAACAAAAATGAGAACAAACAAAACCTAACCCAAACCAACAAACCCCAAACCAACAAAAACCCCAAATCAAACAGAACCCAAACCAAGCAAAAAAATCCCAAAACAAACAAGCGCCCCAAAAAAGAACAAAACCCAAACCAACAAAAAATGCAAAACAAACCAATAAAGCCCAAACCAAACCAACAAAAACCCCCAAATCAACCAAAACCCAAACCAACAAAAAAACCCAAACCAACAAAAAGGCAAAACAAAAAAACAAAACCCAAATCAAACCAATAAAACCCAAACCAACAAAAAACCCAAACAAAACAAAACCCAAATCAAGCCAAAAAACCCAAATCAAACCAACAAAGCCTAAATCAACAAAGAAAGTGAAAACAAACCCCAAAACAAATGAACAAAACACAAACCAACAAGACACAAACCAACAAAGTCCAAACCAAACCAACAAAAACCCCAAAACTTTTGAACAAGACTCAAACCAAACTAACAAAACCCAAACCAACAAAACCCAAACCAACAAAACCCAAACAAAAAACTCAAACGAAACAAAACCCAAACCAAGCCAAAAAAACCAAAAAATACCCCAAAACAAACAAAATCCAAACCAAATGAACAAAAACCCCAAACCAAACCAAAAAATCCCAAATAAAACCAAACTAAACCAAACCAAACCAAAACAAACCAGCAAAGCCCAAACCAAACCAACAAAAAACTCAGAACAACCAAAACCCACATCAACAAAAAACACAAAACAAATAAACAAAACCCAAATCAAACTAACAAAAAACCCAAACCAAGCAGAAAAACCCAAACCAAACCAACAAAGCCCAAATCAACAAAAGAACCTGAAAACAAACCAACAAAACACAAACCAACAAAAGACCCAAACCAACAGAGCCCAAGACAAACCAACAAAAACCCCAAAACTTTTAAACAAAACCCAAACCAAACTAACAAAAACCCCAAACCAAATAAAACCTAAACCAAGCCAAAAAAAAAACAAAAACAAAAAATACCCCAAAACAAAGAAAGCTCAAGTCAACATAACCCCCAAACTAAACCAAAAATGCCCAAAAAAACAAAACAAAACACAGCAACAACGCCCAAACCAACCAAAAAAAAAACCTCAAAACAACCAAAACCAAAATCAACAAAAAACTCAAAACATAGAAACAAAACCCAAATCAAACCAACAAAACCCAAACCAAACAAAACCCAAAACAAACCAACAAAGCCCAAACCAATGTAGCAAAAAAACCTAAAACAAACAAAACCCAAAACTAACCAACAAAGCCCAAATCCACAAATAAAACAAAACAACCCCCCAAACAAATCAACAAAACCCCAAAGAAACCAACAAAACCCAAACCAATGTAGCAAAAACCCCTAAACAAGCAAACAAACCCCCAAACAAACCAGCAAAAAAGACAAAATAAACCAAAAAATCCTAAACCAAGGAAATAAAAAAACCCAAACCAACCCAACATTGGCCAAGCCAACCAACCCAACCCCAAACCAACCATTCCAACCAAAACCACAAACAGAAACCCCCAAAATCCCAACCTTACATAAGAAGAATTGATCCTGATCCGTGTTTAAAATTTAGTATTCAATTAAAAAGGCAAACTTTCCAAGGTCTAAGGATTGTGCCTCATTGTTTGCAGCCCAGGGAAAGAGGTCACTTGCAGACAGACAACAGCAACCAATAAACCCAAGCCTCTTCCTTCAGAGCTAATCTCAACCCACTCATCACCCAGCCTGGATTTGTGCCTCATCTGAAAGGTATTTATTCATTTGCAGCAGCAATGAAATCTAGAATCACAGAAAGGTCTGGGTTGGAAGGGACCTCCAAAACTCATCCAGTCCAACCCCCCTGCACTCAGCAGAGACATTCTCAACTAGATCAGGTTGCCCAGAGCCCTCTCCAGCCACACCTTGGATATCTCCAGGGATAAGGCCCCAGCCACTTCCCTGGGTAACCTGTTGCACCAGGTTCCACCACCCCCATGGTACAGAACTTGCTCCTGATACCCAGTCTAAATCTGCTTTGTTCTAGTGTGAAGCCATTGCCTCTGGTCCTGTCACTGCAGACCTGGTGGGTTGTGTTTGCTTTTGGTGGGGTTCAGTGGACTTGCCTTGTTCATCAGTCTGATCATGGTTTGTGTTGCCTGCTTGGGACCAGAACAATGCCCAGCCATCACCAAACAATACCCCAGCATCACAAAACAATACCCAAGCACCACAAAACAATGCCCAAGCAAAACAAAACAATGTCCAAGCATCACAAAACGATGCCCAAGCATCACCAAACAATACCCACGTATCACCAAACAATGCCCAAGTATCACCAAACAATTCCCAAGCATCACCAAACGATGCCCAAGTATCACCGAACAATGCCCAAGTATCACCAAACAATACCCAAGTATCACCAAACAATACAAAAGCATCACCAAACAATACCCAAGTATCACCAAACAATACCCAAGCATCACCAAACAATAACCAAGTATCACCAAACAATACCCAAGTTCACCAAACAATACCCAAGCATCACCAAACAATTCAAAAGCATCACAAAACGATGCCCAAGCAACACCAAACAATGCCCAAGCATCACCAAACAATACCCAAGCATCACCAAACAATTCAAAAGCATCAAAAAACGATGCCAGCACACCAACATGCCAGCATCACCAAACAATACCCAAGCATCACCAAACAATTCAAAAGCATCACAAAACGATGCCCAAGCAACACCAAACAATGCCCAAGCATCACCAAACAATACCCAAGCATCACCAAACAATTCAAAAGCATCACAAAACGATGCCCAAGCAACACCAAACAATGCCCAAGCATCACCAAACAATACCCAAGCATCACCAAACAATACCCAAGCATCACAAAACGATGCCCAAGCAACACCAAACAATGCCCAAGCATCACCAAACAATACCCAAGCATCACCAAACAATGCCCAAGTATCACAGAATGATGCCCAAGCATCACAAAACAATGACCAAGCAACACAAAGCAATACCCAAGCATCACAAAACTATGCCCAACCATCACCAACCAGTGCCCAACCATCACCAACTAATGCAGGCCATTGTAAACAGTCCCTCTCCATCCTTCTCTCTCTGGGAAGACATTGCTGCTGTTTTCTTGTCACTCTGCACTTCCACTGAAGATCTCTTGCCCTGTTTCCCAGGGAAGTTTGATGAACCAGCTCCCTTAGAAGCCATGCTGGAGAGGAGCATCATGTTTATGCAAAGAGGTTTGATTTGAGTTGTGGATTTTGTTGAATTTCAGTGAATCATAGGATCACAGAATTGTCAGGGGTGGAAGGGACCTCAAGGATCATCCAGTCCCAACCCCCCTGCCATGGGCAGGGACACCTCACACTACAGCAGGTTGCTCACAGCCACATCCAGCCTGGCTGCAAAAACCTCCAGGGATGAGGCTTCCACCACCTCCCTGGGCAACATCTGCCAGTGTCTCACCACCCTCATAGGGGAGAAATTCTTCCTAACATCCAATCTGAATCTCCCCACTTCTAGTTTTGCTCCATTCCCACCAATCCTTTCACTCCCTGACACCCTCCAAAGTCCCTCCCCAGCTTTCTTGGAGCCCCCTTCAGATCCTGCAAGGCCACAAGAAGGTCTCCTGGGAGCCTTCTCCTCTCCAGACTGCACAACCCCAACTCTCTCAGGCTGTCTCCAGAGCAGAGCAGCTCCAGCCCTCTGCTCATCCTCATGGCCCTTCTCTGGACACCTTCCAGCACCTCCAGATCCTTCCTGGAACAGAGGCTCCAGAACTGGACACAGAGCTCCAGGTGTGGTCTCACAGAGTGGAGCAGAGGGGGAGAATCCCCTCCCTGGCCCTGTTGGCCACACTTCTCTTGCTGCAGCCCAGGATGTGATGGGCTTTGCCTGCTTCTTTATTAATTACAGTGTCAAGGTTTGGTTTTGGTTTTGGTTTGGTTTCGGTTTTGGTTTTGTTTCTTTTTGTTTGTTGGTTTGGTTTGGGTTTGGTTTTTTGTTTGTTTTGGGTTTTTTTTGGTTTTTTTTTTTTTTGTTGGGTTTGGTTTGTTTTGGTTTTGTTTGGTTTGGTTTGGTTTTGGTCTTGGTTTTGCTTTTGTTTTTGTTTCAGAGAGTGGTAAAACAATGGAAGCCTGGTAGAGGTCCCAGTGACACTGCAGCCTTGCTTTACAAAGGTTTTCTTGATCCAGCTGCCTACGATGGAGACAGCACACAATGCCTTCCCAGAGCTCTGATTGGCATCTGCAGTGGGGTAGCTCCTGCTGTTTTCATGACAAGCAGGCACAGAAACACTCAGCACTCTGAAGGCTTCTGTGGTTGGTTGATCTTCCCATGGCATTTAACTTTAGGATGGTCATTAAGCTGCCAGAAACACATCCAGTAGAGAAGAAGACGTAAAATATCAAAGGCAAGGGGGCCTCCATCCTCCATCAAAGCTTAGCTGTGGCTTTGAGTCACCACTTGGCAAAACTGGGACCTGTCACATTCCTTTCAGCAATGCATCAGCCCTGCCCTGGCTTTTCAGCTGAAGAGACCAATCACCAATCAATCTCCTCAGTTCAAAGGAGCAGCCTTCACTGGACACAGATCAATACTCCTTTCATTACCCAACTTGCTCATCTTGAAGGCACTTAGCCAAGATCTCCACATCTGCTCTACCACAGCATCCCAATTAGGGCACACCAAGTGCAGTCACCTCTTGCTGGGAGGGCTCTGAATCCAAAACACCAGAAGTGGTACCAGTGAGGGTGGAATATTTCAAGTAGAGGTGGGAACAGAATTGTGGATGACATTAAAGAAGTTAGAGATGCCTTCTGATAGCCTTTATACACCACTCCTGGCTGGCTGAAGTTCCCATTGTTCTCATGGCATCAATATTGTAACCTGGCTCACTGCACAAGAACTCAATGTAATTAAATCATTATGTCCTGCTCTGAGCTGCACCAGCACCAGTTCTGCTGGGGGCTGTGAGTGCCCAGCTCAGGCTCTGCTCACTCAGGCTCTTGCTGAAGCTCAGGGCAGCTTGGCACAGCCAGGGGCTGCTGCTAGCAGGCAGAAGCTGATGGGCAGAGGTCCTGCCAAGGCCTGGGGGGCACAAAGCCTCTGCCTCACACTTGCTGCTCTGCACACCAAGGGCACTGCCACAGCTCTGCCCCACCTTGGGGGGCAGGAAGGCAGAGGGGGCAGCTGTGGGGAGGAGCAGACAGCACAGCTGAGCCTCAAGTGCCCACCAAGGGATTGCAGCCCATGGAGGCCATCTGCAGCAGCAAGCTGAGGGATCCCCAGGCTCAAGCCTCTTCTTCCCTGGCTGCTGTCCCAGCAGGACTCTGTCCCTTCTGCCTTCCAGCCCCATCCCTGTCTTCCTCAATCCAGCTCCAGAATCCAGCTCCTGAATCCGGTTCCCATCTGCTGCTGAGCCCAGGCTGGCACTTGCCCAGTGCCTGCCCCCAGCAGCAGTGGTGCCAGTGGTGCCATCCTTGCCCTCAGGGCTTGGGTTCCATGTTGCTTTGTGTCTCTCTGTCTCTATCCCATGGCATTGTTCTTCTTTCCATCCCAGCTGCCTCAGTTTCTTTCCCAGCCCCTCAGTCTCTCTCCCTTCTTCCTTTAGGGAAGGAAGAGGGGTTCAGAGAACCCCTGGCACTGCACCATTGGTCAGTCCCAGCCTTTAGTTCTTGATACATGCTAGATGCAGATGGAATATTAAGCAACACACTGAACCTCCTGTGACAGATTCTGTGCTCATTGTACAGCAAGTTTGATTTGTGTGGGCTTGGGGAATACTTTTTTTCCCTCTCCTCCTTTTTTGCTCCTAAACATTGCAGCAACAAAGCTGAGGCGTGCAGGGAGGCAAGGCTCAGTTAGCAGCATTCCCACAAGAGTCAGCAAGAGCATCACTTGAGCTTAAGGTCCCAAAACAGTGGTAGGTTGGTTTGGTTTGTTCCCCAAGCAGGTGCTGAACATGCAGCAATCCCCCCTTGAAATAAGGGTGAGCAGGTCTGTGCTCTGGGGGCTTGGAGAGGGAGCTTGCTTGCTGCCAGCTGAAACTCTCCAAGCACAGCTTTTCTTTCTGCTTAAAAGTTTAATTCCAAATGTGGGCACCAACTGCCACTGGAGCCTCTCCTCTGTACTGCAAGGAACACATTTTGATAGCCTCCAGTTGGAGTACTGAAGAACTGTTGGACTGTACTGCTCTGATAGCTCTTGTGTGCCTGTAACACTGCCATTAAACACAAATATCAACCCCCACCCCTCTGATAGCTCTTGTGTGCCTGTAACACTGCCATTAAACACAAATATCAACCCCCACCCAATCTCAGCAGTCTGTGGTGTTTAAGGAGCAAACCCTCACTGCTGCTTGTGCCACACACCCAACCCAGAGCTGCCAGTCCGGTGCCTGTCGGCTGTGCCCATCCCCTGCCAGCCACCCATTCAGGACGTGCCACAGACGTCTCCTGGCAGTTAATGGTCTGCTCAGCGCCTGTTTCTTTCACCCAGCCTTTCTCCTGTCATCGCTCAGCTGCTTCTGCCCCTGCAGGAGCGAGCCCAGCGCCTGGCACGGCTCAGCACCTCCCGGCTCCAGCCGAGGCGGCAGCAGCACATTGCCGCACACGGTGTGCCATCTAGTGAGGGAAGCACAGCACAGCCTCCCAGCCCTCGGAAACCTCCCGGTTTATTGCAGCTTTCCCCTTCACGGAGCCCAGAGGAAGAATTCAGCAGAGGCCCAAGAAAATATTAAGGGTCAATATATCGATCCTATAAAATAAAAGCAGTGCAGCAAGGATGTGAAGCATCTCCTCGGGGCAAAGCTGTTAAAAATAGGTGGGAAAGATATCAATGAATGCAGGAGGGGAAGAAAAATAAATAACAAAACACCAAAAGCACACCAAAACTCATGACAATTGTTTTCTTCTTTGTCACCCTACTGAAATTTAATGGTTTGGTACCTTGCACACACCACAACACAGCCAGCAGGGACAGCACTCCTGAAGAGTACTGGGAGAGGAAGAAGCAAGTAAGTCTCCTAAAGGACACCAACTGCTGTAGATAGATGAACATCAGCATTTTCATTCTCTTATGGCTGACAATTCCTTTACATCCTGCATCTGAGTCAGGGCAATCCCAGACACTGACACAGGCTGGGCAGGGACTGGCTGGAGAGCAGCCCTGAGGAGAGGGACTTGGGGGATGCTGGGGGATGAGAAGCTCAGCAGGAGCCAGCAGTGAGCACTTGCAGCCCAGAGAGCCAAGCAGAGCCTGGGCTGCAGCAAGAGAAGTGTGGGCAGCAGGGCCAGGGAGGGGATTCTCCCCCTCTGCTCCACTCTGTGAGACCACACCTGGAGCTCTGTGTCCAATTCTGGAGCCTCTGTTCCAGGAAGGATCTGGAGGTGCTGGAAGGTGTCCAGAGAAGGGCCACGAGAATGAGCAGAGGGCTGGAGCTGCTCTGCTCTGGAGACAGCCTGAGAGAGTTGGGGTTGTGCAGTCTGGAGAGGAGAAGGCTCCCAGGAGACCTTCTTGTGGCCTTGCAGGATCTGAAGGGGGCTCCAAGAAAGCTGGGGAGGGACTTTGGAGGGTGTCAGGGAGTGATAGGACTGGGGGGGATGGAGCAAACTGGAAGTGGGGAGATTCAGATTGGATGTCAGGAAGAAGTTCTTCCCCATGAGGGTGAAGACACAGTAACAGGTTGCCCAGGGAGGTGGTGGAAGCCTCATGCCTGGAAGTTTTTGCAGCCAGGCTGGATGTGGCTGTGAGCAACCTGCTGTAGTGTGAGGTGTCCCTGCCCATGGCAGGGGGTTGGACCTGGATGATCCTTGAGGTCCCTTCAAACCCTGACAATTCTGTGATTCTGTGAAAAAAACAGGAAAACAGAAGATTCCACATCAGTTATCATCTCATTAACACTCCTGAAAACACTGTTAGCAGGGAACACAAGGGAGAAGCTTCAGTTGCTCACCTTCTGGCCCCCAAGCAATGGCAGTACATCCAAAGAAGAGCCAAATGCTGCTGGAGCTGCAGCTGCAGAGCCTTTCCTAGCAGGCAAACCACACCTGCTGCAATGTGAGAGACAGGACGAGGCCTGATGCAAGCCAAGTGTCGATTTATTGTACAAAGCTTTTTCTTTATATAGGTTAACATAACATCAGAAGGCAGCTTGTAATTGGTCATTGGTATGTCCATACTACAGTTGTAAATTCATGATTGGCTACAGAGAGAAAGTATCACACGAACGCATGTATTTTTCAGAAGGCTTAAGCAAACGTCAAGCAAGAGATAAAGGGATTCCATAATTCTGTCCCAAGCTTTGCTTTGTTCTTGTTATCAGGTCCCTGCATAACTCCCTAGGTCACAGTGGCCTCTAGGGAGACGACCTGTCTGTGTTTTCCTTTCTAGCTGCACTCTGTTCCCAGGGTTTGCCACCCATCAGGGTTAAAGCATCTCCTTCTATCAGTAAGGCAGTGTCTGGGGTTCTGGTCCCTAAATCAATTCCTTCACACACCTGGGTCTTGTTCTCACCCAGACAGCAGCAAGAGCCACATGCTGCTGGAGCTGCAGCTGCAGAGCCTGTCCTAGCAGGCAAACCACACCTGGCTCATGTTCTCACCCAGAAAGAAACAAGAGCCACATGCTGCTGGAGCTGCAGCTGCAGAGCCTGTCCTAGCAGGCGAACCACACCTGGGTCATGTTCTCACCCAGAAAGAAACAAGAGCCACATGCTGCTGGACCTGCAGCTGCAGAGTCTTTCCTAGCAGGCAAACCACACCTGGGTCATGTTCTCACCCAGAAAGAAACAAGAGCCACATGCTGCTGGAGCTGCAGCTTTTTCTAGCAGGCAAACCACACCTGGGTCTTGTTCTCACCCAGAAAGAAACAAGAGCCACATGATGCTGGAGCTGCAGCTTTTTCTAGCAGGCAAACCACACCTGGGTCTTGTTCTCACCCAGAAAGAAACAAGAGCCACATGCTGCTGGAGCTGCAGCTTTTTCTAGCAGGCAAACCACACCTGGGCCTTGTACCTGAACCAAAGCCACCAACACTCTGAGAGCCCGGTGGGAGGCAGAAAGGGGAAAAGCCCCGACAGAACTGAATCCTGGAAGAACTGCACTGCTGCAGCCAGAAGCAGACAATGCTCCAAGAGCCCTGTGCAGGAGCACCTGAGAGGAGAGAGGCTCCTTAGCCTTCTCAGAGCCAAGGAAAAGCTCCAGACTGTGAACTGGGCACAAGGGAGAGAGGTCCCTAGCCCTCTCCAAGTCAAGGACCACTTGCAGTATAGTTAGAGAGTCTGGAAAGATAGCAGAGAAGCAAGCAGTGAGTCCCCAACTAATCTGCCACAGAATCCTCCTGCTGGGAAACTGCAGAGCCCAGCAATTTAAATTGCTGTGTTGGAAATTCCCAGATTTGTGCTTAAATCATTTAATTGTATTCACATCCCTTGTGTGTGAAATATGTTAACCACAACTGAGCAACAGAACTTGCAAATATACTTCAGCAGAGTGTCAAATATACTTCACTGTAGTGTGAGGTGTCCCTGCCCATGGCAGGGGGTTGGAACTGGTTGATCCTTGAGGTCCCTTCCAACCCTAACAACTCTAAGATTGCACTTTGTAAATTAGTTAGAGTGGTGTCAGAAGGTACCACTGCCAGGAAATATTGAGTATAAACTACATTTGTATTTTATTACAGAAGATGGCCTTCAACCCAGCTACCAAACCTTTATAAGCTTTGTATAACCTTACCTGGAAGGCAGAGCCAGATTAACAAATTAGTAATATATTATTATTAATGTCTTGACTTATTCCCCCCTTATTCCTAACCCAGGCTCGCACCACTCCACTGCATTGGCTACACTGGGGAACTTGTCTTCCTGAAAAGTAGCAGAGTTAACCAAATATCAGTGTTTTTTTCACCAAGATATGAACTCCTGAAGCCACCAGCTGCTTTTCCAGTAATTTTTCATCTTGCCCTTGTTTTGTCTCCAGGCCACAGAAGACCAAGTCCCTCCAGCAGCCCAGTGCATGGCAAACCTCTCCTGTTGATTCTTGCTTTCACCAAGAGCATTTTCCCTACCAAGTGTTTGACTTTTCCAAGATATTTGAGACTAAGGAATAAAAATACAAAAGAAGCCGTGAGGTTGTGTGGAGGGAAGGTCAAGCCCTGGGGAGTGATTACACCAAACTCACACAAAGAGAAATGAGCCTCATGTTCACATATCATGGGTACAATAAATATCATCAGCAAGTTGGAAATGAATCACAAATGGTTACAGCAGAGCACAGGTCACCTCCTGAACCACTCAGCCCAGGACCAGAACATTCACTGTCTCACATAAGTCCAGGCTGAAAGAGAATAACAGAATCACAGAGTTATTGAGGATGGAATAGAGCTCTGAGCTCATCAAGCCCAGCCTATGACCATGGCACTGAGTGCCACATCCAATCTTGCCTTAAACACCTCCAGGGATGGTGACTCCACCACCTCCCTGGGCAGTCCCTTCCAGGGTCTGATTCCCCTTTCCATCAGGAATTGCTGTGTCCAGTTCTGGGCTCCTCAATTCAAGAGATGTTGAGGTACTGGAAGATGTCCAGAGAAGGGCAGCAAGGCTGGGGAGGGCTCTGGAGCACAGCCCTGTGAGGAGAGGCTGAGGGAGCTGGGGGTGTTCAGCCTGGAGAAGAGGAGGCTCAGGGCAGACCTCATTGCTGTCTACAACTACCTGAAGGGAGGTTGTAGCCAGGAGGGGTTTGGGCTCTTCTCCCAGGCAACCAACAGCAGAAGGAGAGGACACAGTCTCAAGGTGTGGCAGGGGAGGTCTAGGCTGGATATTAGGAGGAAGTTCTTCACAGAGAGGGTGATTGCCCATTGGAATGTGCTGCCCAGGGAGGTGGTGGAGTCCCCATCCCTGGAGGTGTTCAAGAGAAGCCTGGATGAGGCACTTGGTGCCATGGTCTGGTTGATTGGATAGGGCTGGGGGATAGGTTGGGCTGGAGGATCTTGGAGGTCTCTTCCAACCTGGCTGATTCTATCATTCTATGATTCTAACCTCCAACCTAACCCTCCCCTGGCACAGCTTCAGGCCATGCCCTCTGATCCTGTCACAAATTGCCTGGGAGCAGAGCCTGACTCCCACCTGACTGCAACTTCCCTTCAGGGAGTTGCAGAGTGTGATAAGGTCCTCCCTGAGCCTCCTCTTCTCCAGGCTGAACACCCCCAGCTCCCTCAGCCTCTCCTCATCAGCCTTTCCCTCCCAGTCTGGTTGCTCTCCTCTGGCTCTGCTCCAGCACCTCGAGATCCTTCCTGCAGTGAGGGGCCCAGAGCTGCACTCAGTGCTGGAGGTGAGGCCTCACCAGTGCCCAGCACAGGGCAGAATTCCATCCCTGCTCCTGCTGCCCACACTGTTCCTGCCCAGGCCAGGATGCTCCTGGCCTTCCCTGCCCCCTGGGGACACTGCTGGCTCCTGTCCAGCTGCTGTCACCCAGCACTGCCAGGTCCTTCCCAGCCACTCCCCCCCAGTCTGCAGCACTGCATGAGGTTGTGGTGGCCAAAGTGCAAGACCCTGCCCCTGGCCTTGTGACTTCTAACAGTTTTGTCTAAGTTCTCTCCTTCTACCTCTATGTATTTTAAATTCAAGACAGATTTTCAGTGCTTCTCTTTTATTTTGTATCATTTTATTTATTCTTGGTAGAAAACAACAAGTGGAACATGGCAAATTAATTAGCAAAGGATGCTTCATTAACCAGAGTACCTAGCAAGCAGCTCTTCATTGTCTGCTCTTCATTGTCTGAAGATGCTTGTGTCAAGCTGCTGCTGAAAACATCAATTCTGCTGATTCTTAATAGCTTAAAGATCTCATGTATTGCCACAGCTGAGGATTTCACCCAGGGTCTCAGTGACAGGGAATGGGACAAGTTCACAAAAACAGGGGCAAAAAAAAGCAATTAAAAGCATTACTTTAATCAGCATGAACACCCTGATCAAGAACACCTCTCACAAGATTTGTGCTCTAGACTCTAGATGCTGATCTTTGTTGCCTTCATCAGTTACTGCTGAAGTATCCCCAGACAACCTCCTGTGTGGAGCTGAGGTGTCCTTGGGATCCACTGATTTAGAACCATAGAATCACAGAATTGTCAGGGTTGGAAGGAACCTCAAGGCTCAGCCAGTTCCAACCCCCTGCCATGGGCAGGGACACCTCACACTACAGCAGGTTGCTCACAGCCACATCCAGCCTGGCTGCAAAAACCTCCAGGCATGAGGCTTCCACCACCTCCCTGGGCAACCTGTGCCAGTGTCTCACCACCCTCATGGGGAACAACTTCTTCCTAACATCCAATCTGAATCTCCCCACTTCTAGTTTTGTTTCATCCTCCCAGTCCTATTCCTCCCTGACATCCTCCAAAGTCCCTCCCCAGCTTTCTTGGAGCCCCCTTCAGATCCTGCAAGGCCACAAGAAGGTCTCCTCAGAGCCTTCTCCTCTCCAGCCTGCACAACCCCAACTCTCTCAGGCTGTCTCCAGAGCAGAGCAGCTCCAGCCCTCTGCTCATCCTCGTGGCCCTTCTTTGGACACTTTCCAGCACTTCCAGATCCTTCCTGGAACAGAGGCTCCAGAACTGGACACAGAGCTCCAGGTGTGGTCTCACAGAGTGGAGCAGAGGGGGAGAATCCCCTCCCTGGCCCTGCTGCCCACACTTCTCTTGCTGCAGCCCAGGCTCTGCTTGGCTCTCTGGGCTGCAAGTGCTCACTGCTGGCTCCTGCTGAGCTTCTCATCCCCCAGCACCCCCAAGTCCCTCTCCTCAGGGCTGCTCTCCAGCCAGTCCCTGCCCAGCCTGGCTTTGTGCTTGGGATTGCCCTGACCCAGCTGCAGGACCTTGCACTTGGTCTTGTTGAACCTCATGTGAATGTCATGGGTCCAGCTCTGCAACCTGTCCAGGTCCCTCTGGATGGATCCCTTCCCTCCAGCTGTCAGCCACACCACACAGCTTGGTGTCATCACCAAACCTGCTGAGGGTGCCTCAATGCCACTGCCCATGGCACCAACAAAGATGCTGAAGAAGACACCACCCTCCAGCCCCATTTGAGGAGGTGTACACAGGTTAGACAGCACTGGGAGGACCATGAGGCAGCACTTCATGCCCAGCTGGCTGGCTGGGGCAGAGCTACCTCCATCCCTGCTATGGGCCAAAACATGCTTAGGGCAGAGTGGTGGTGAAGGAAAGGCAGGAATGAGACTGAGGCTGTGATGGTGACTGCTACTGATTGAGAGCATTTCAGGAGACAAAGGAGTTTGTCATTCCCACCAGGACCTCAGCAAAACACTCTTTCATCTTGTCAGGGGAGAGCAGCTGAAGGGAAGTTGCTGATCTGAGTTTGGTGACTGAGGTTTCAAAATCCCAGGGACAGAGTCTCTCATGATTTATTCCCCCAGTAGCATCCCACAGCAAGCAAAGGTGACTGATCTGAGGGGCTGGGCTGCTCCCTCAGAGCAGGGCTCAGCAAGATCCAGCAGGTTTCTGAAAGGATGAGCCAGTTCCAAGGACAGACTTTTCCTCTGCAGCTTGCATCAAGCAGCTCCTGCCAGCACAGCCAGGGCTAGGAGTTGGCTTTGCCTTGGCTGGAGCAACTCCTAGCAGAGTGCCACCTGCCCAGGCAGAGCCAGTCCAGCCTGAGGCTTGGCTGCATGTTTGGCATCAGGAGAGGGCCACAAAGATGCTCCAAGGGCTGGAGCAGCTCTGCTGTGAGGTCAGGCTGAGGGAGCTGGGGGTGTGCAGCCTGGAGAGGAGAAGGCTCCAGGGGGACCTCAGAGCTGCCTGCCAGGACCTGAAGGGATCCTGCAGGAAGGCTGCAGAGGGACTTTAGCTGAAGGTGTCTAGAGACAGGCCAAGGGGCAATGGTTTGAAGCTGAGGCAAGCAGGGTTAGAGTGGAGCTGAGGAAGAAGTTGTTGAGCAGGAGGGTGGTGAGACTCTGGCACAGGCTGCCCAGGGAGGCTGTGGCTGCCTCCTTGCTGGGGGTGCTGAAGGCCAGGCTGGATGAGACCTTGAGCAGCTGAGTCTGGCTGAGAGGTGTCCCTGTGCATGGTGGGGAGGTTGGAGCAGATGAGCTCTGGGGTCCCTTCCAGCCTGAGCCATTCTGGGATTCTGTGAAGGCCCCTACAGGATCAGAACTCATAAGCGATAATTGCTGTCTTACTTGAAATAGAATTTAATCATTCTGTGCCAGCTGGATTGCATGAAGCACCCTACTGGTGTGAGCTGGTTGAAGCCTTGAAGTCTTCAAGACAGACATAATTTAAAACCCCTAACTCCTAATATTACAGGAAAGCAAATTTGATTTCCCTTGGTGTTTTCCTCACAGCACATTTGCCTGTTCCAGATAATGCAGGGTGATAATGGCTGTGATAACATTGTGTTTATTCATAGGAATGATCCAGAGCTGTTGATGGTTGCCAGGTGGCATTTGTTCAGCACTTTTAAGTAGATGAGATAAAAGAAACTTCCAGCAGGAATAAAGATAATAAAACATCCTCAGTCATCCTCTGGCAGGGGGTGGTTGAACTCAGTGATTTCCAGAGGTCCCATTCCCACCCCTAACATTCTGTGATTCCTCCAGGATGTTGCTCTGTGAATTTCAGACCCAGATGAAACCTCTGTTGGATTATTCCTCGTGATCACAGGGACTCAGAGACATGGTGTGGCATTTTGCACTGAGGTCTCCACAGGCAATTGCATGCTAATGGTTTGTGTCACAGAATCACAGAGTGTTAGCAGTTGGAAGGGACCTCCAGAGATCACCCAGTCCAAGCCCCCTGCGAGAGCAGGTTCACCCAGGGCAGGGCACACAGGAACACATCCAGGTAGGTTTGAATGTCTCCAGAGAGGGAGACTTCACCACCTCTCTGGGCAGCCTCTCTGTCACCCTCATCACACGGAAGTGTCTCCTCATGTTGAGGTGCAACCTCCTGGGTTCCAGCTTGCTGTGAAGATGCTGTGGGAGGCAGTATCAAAAGCTGAAGTAAAGCTAAGTGTCTTCTGCTTCAAAAAGATCTTTGAGCCATTTAAAATTCTGGTCATCCCTGTACCCAAGAAAGCATCTCTCTTGTCTATCAAGACCTAGATGGGAATCTTGAGCTTTAAAGCATTGTTTGGAGGAGTTGAGAGCTAGCCCTCCATCAGTAGGAGGGCTTGCTGCTTGCTTTCATAGGCAGCTACCCTCCATGAACCAGCAGCTATCCCAGCACTCCCAAGAGGATCCAAAAAGAGACCTTCAACATGTCTCTAGCTGGGAACCTCAGAGGCCTCCATGAGGTGACTTGCACTGAGCTGTAGCTGGAAGTTTCACAGAGGCCAGTTCTGCCTCTCCATTGCAATCTTCTCAGCATGAGGTGACACTGTGTGAGAGGGCTACAGCAGAACCTCTCCCAAGGCTGAAGGCAAATCACCTGCACAGGCTGTGTTCAAATGGTGCAGACAAATGGGCAAATGTTTGCTGTCAGCCCTGCAGGCTCCCTGATCAATGTGCCAGTCCCTAGTGACTCACATTTTTATGTATGCTCTAAAAGCTGAGGAGCTGGGTGTGTGGCTGGATTTAAACTGGTGCTTTCCATCCCCTGGAGGACAATTATTTTGGTGTTCCTCTCCTGACAGAAAAGCATTTCTTTAAACATGAGCCCTCTGGAGTCTGTAAGCCTAGGCTGGAGCCATGCTGCTTTGTACCACACAGGATTTCTGCTCAAAAAGCTCCAAATCATAATGCCATGGCTGACCCAAACATCCCCAGGTGTTGGGGGATGGCAGAGATGGGGCTGCTGTGGTGTGTGTTGATATTCTGAGCCTTGTACCTTCCTTTAGTCAGTTATTCAACACCTGAATGCTCAGGTTTCCTAACACCTAATAGGTCTTAGGTTGCAAGACCCAACAGGAACTGTGAGCGTCACTCCTAAGGAAAACCTAACTGCCCTGTTCTGAGCTGCACCAGCACCAATTCTGCTGGGGGCTGTGAGGGCCCAGCTCAGGCTCTGCTCACTCAGGCTCTTGCTGAAGCTCAGGGCAGCTTGGCACAGCCAGGGGCTGCTGCTAGCAGGCAGAAGCTGATGGGCAGAGGTCCTGCCAAGGCCTGGGGGGCACAAAGCCTCTGCCTCACACTTGCTGCTCTGCACACCAAGGGCACTGCCACAGCTCTGCCCCACCTTGGGGGGCAGGAAGGCAGAGGGGGCAGCTGTGGGGAGGAGCAGACAGCACAGCTGAGCCTCAAGTGCCCACCAAGGGATTGCAGCCCATGGAGGCCATCTGCAGCAGCAAGCTGAGGGATCCCCAGGCTCAAGCCTCTTCTTCCCTGGCTGCTGTCCCAGCAGGACTCTGTCCCTTCTGCCTTCCAGCCCCATCCCTGTCTTCCTCAATCCAGCTCCAGAATCCAGCTCCTGAATCCAGTTCCCATATGCTGCTGAGCCCAGGCTGGCACTTGCCCAGTGCCTGCCCCCAGCAGCAGTGGTGCCAGTGGTGCCATCCTTGCCCTCAGGCCTTGGGTTCCATGTTGCTTTGTGTCTCTGTGTCTCTATCCCATGGCATTGTTCTTCTTTCCATCCCAGCTGCCTTAGTTTCTTTCCCACCTGGAACAGGTTGCCCAGGGAGGTTGTGGGTGCCTCCTCCCTGGCCACATTGGATGAGGCCTTGAACAGCTGAGTCTGGTTGAATCATTCAGGGTGGAATCAAGCCCTTGGGATCATCAAGCCCAACCATTAACCCTACTTTGCAGAGTTCACCAGGGGAGAATGTTCCTGCCTGTGGTAGGGAGGTTGGAGTAGATGATCTCTGAGCTCTTTTTCAGCCTGAGCCATTCTAGGATTCTATGAAGTTTCAGGTCATTAGCACCACCCAGCACAGGTTCCCTTCTCCAGTTCTCCAACAACTCTATTTGGAAGGCTGAAAAAGCCACCCTACATCTCCCTCTCATTTGTAATCAGCAATTCAGCTGCCATTTTTCTCCCACTTATTTAAGCAAATATAATCTGGAAGGCTTTTTTTTTGCTTTGCTTTTTACATGCAAGGCATCTTCCCACACTTGGGAACCAAAAAGAAGAAAATTGGTCTCCCTCCAGAGGAAAGTGTCCTGAGTGGTGTCTTCACTTACCCACAGAATCACACCCTGCTGGGGGTTGGAAGGGGCCTCTGGAGATCATCTATGCAATCCTTCTGCTGAAGCAGGCTCACCTAGATCAGGATCATCTAGACAGAATGGTAGGAGCTGGAAGGGACCTCCAGAGATCACCCAGTCCAAGCCCGCTGCCAGAGCAGGACCACCCAGGGCAGGGCACACAGGAACACATCCAGCTGGGGTTGGAAAATCTCCAGAGAAGGAGACTCCACAACCTCTCTGGGCAGCCTGCTCCAGGCCTTCAGCAGCTCCAAAATAAAGAAGTTTTACCTTAAGTGCAACTGAACCTCCTGTGCTCAAGTCTGTAGCCCCTTGTCCTATCACTAGGACATAGAATCAGTCAGGGTTGGAAGGGACCACAAGGAACATCCAGTTCCAACCCCCTGCCATGAGCAGGGACACCTCACACCAGATCAGGCTGGCCAGAGCCTCATCCAGCCTGGCTGCAAACACCTCCAGGGATGGGGCCTCAACCACCTCCCTGGACAACCCATTCCAGACTCTCACTTCTCTCATGGGGAAGAACTTCTTCCTCATGTCCAGTCTGAACCTCCCCACTTCCAGCTTTGTTCCATTCCCCCCAGTCCTGTCACTACCTGAGATCCTAAAAAGTCCCTCCCCAGCTTTCTTGGAGCTCCCTTCAGATCCTGGAAGGCCACAAGAAGGTCACCTCAGACCCTCCTCTTCTCCAGACTGCACAACCCCAACTCTCTCAGTCTGTCCTCATAGCAGAGCAGCTCCAGCCCTCTGATCATCCTCATGGCCCTTCTCTGGACACCTTCCAGCACCTCCAGATCCCTCTTGTAATAGGGGCTCCAGAACTGGACACAGTACTAGGCACCACTGAAGAGTCTGGCCCCATCTTCATGACCTCCACCCTTTAGATATTCACATGGAGCCCATCAGTGAGAATTTTCTGCTGCCAACTGGAGTTCAAAAATCAGTCTGTAGGAAAAAGCTTTGGTAGGCACTAGTGAGTTTACTTTTTACCTGGGCAACTTTCAGATCTTGTGTGACTAAGGTCCTGAGCAACGTGGTCCATCTCTGAAGCTAAATCCATCTTTAAAGCCAGCTCTGGCTTGAGCAGGAGGTTTGGCCAGATGATGCCCTCCAGACATCCCTTACAGCTGAAGAAGTGATTCTGTGACTCCAGGAGCAGATCACAGTGTGGTGGCACTGAGGCTGGCACTGCTGTGGTCATGTGGTTATTGCTGTTGGTTTTATTTGGTTGAGTGTGGAGGGATTTAAAACCTGCACATTACCATGACGACCATAATGAGGTTGTTTAGTAGAGCAAAGGAAAATCCACACTCCAAGCCTTCTGCTCCTGGCTTTCTGTTTTGACAGAGCCCCAGCACTTGCAGGAGAGGGAACTGAAGCAAGCCAAAGATTACCACAGTCATTATAACCTTTACACAAAAGCAGTATATCACAATGTAAACTATGCCTGTGCCAAGTAAATGTTAATGAGCAGTATCTGGAAAGGTTAAATATAAATACAGATAATTACAGCCTGCTGGGGAGAAGAAATTATCAGTTTCTTTCTTCCTCAGAAGGCATTCCTCCAAAATACTAAGCTGAAATAAAAGTACATATCTAATCCTGCAATCATAATAGGGCTTGGAGAGCTACAATTACATCAATCAGTCAGAAATAGTCATAGAATAGAATGGCTCAGGTTGGAAGGGACCTCAGAGCTCATCTGCTCCAACCTCCCCACCATGCCCAGGGACACCTCTCAACTAGATTCAGCTGCTCAAGGTCTCATCCAGCCTGGCCTTCAACACCCCCAGCAAGGAGGCAGCCACAGCCTCCCTGGGCAGCCTGTGCCAGAGTCTCACCACCCTCCTGCTCAACAACTTCTTCCTCAGCTCCACTCTAACCCTGCTCTGCCTCAGCTTCAAACCATTGCCCCTTGGGCTGTCTCTAGACCCCCTCAGCAAAAGTCCCTCTGCAGCCTTCCTGCAGGATCCCTTCAGGTCCTGGCAGGCAGCTCTGAGGTCCCCCTGGAGCCTTCTCCTCTCCAGGCTGCACACCCCCAGCTCCCTCAGCCTGGCCTCACAGCAGAGCTGCTCCAGCCCTCGGATCATCTTTGTGGCCTCCTCTGTTGAGTCCATATCACTGCTAATGTCTTCACTTGATTCTGTATTTCCTCTGTCCAGAGAAATCTTTGGAGATGAGGCAGAAAACTGCTCTGAGAACTGGCATTTAAGAACTGCATTGAGAAACCACTGCAGGTCATTTAGCTTTGAAAAACATCAGCTCACAACTCATAGAAGAAAAACCCAAACCCACCACGACTCAATCACAAAGAACAAATCTCAGTTTTCATTCAGAGGCAGGACAGAAAAATGCATTTGCTCCAAGAAATTATTTAAATATTCTGTATTTGCATTTGATTGGAGGGGGAATTTAATTTCTTCCCCTGCAGAGGAGAGAAACCTAATATGCTCCTAACTGCACTAAGAGCAGAGCCATTGTAAGCTGACACTGGCAATTAAAAAGAGAAAATATTCAATGGATGCTTGCAAATACTCTGCAGTGACAAACTTGCTCTCAGCCTGGGGAACCCTTCCCTTTCTTTATCATTTGCTTAAAATACCAATGCAGAGTCTTGGTGTCACCTGTGAGGTAAGCACTGTGGTTACCCTCTGAAACAGGGAGGGACTGGACAAGGCAATGTTTAAAGATACTCTGCCTTAGTAACAAATTGAAGGGATGAAAATTGCATCCAACTGCTCCAGTCCGTGCTTATACCTGAAACCTGTGGAGATCTCAGAGTCCCAGCATGGTAGGGGTTGGATCTCTGGGGATCACCCAGTCCAACCCCCTGCTCCAGCAGGGCACCCACAGCAGCTTGCCCAGCAGCACAACGCCCAGGGGGGGTTGGAAGCTCTCCACACAAGGAGACTCCACAACCTCTCTGGGCAGCCTGCTCCAGGCCTCCAGCACCCTCACACCAAACAACTTTCTCCTCCTCTTCAGATGTAACCTCCTGGGGTCCACTTTGTGCCCGTTGCTCCTTGGCCTGTCCCTGGGCACAAGAGTCTGGCCTCATCCTCTTGCTGAGCATTGCTCAGCTCCCCTCTGGGGCTGCTCTTCTGCAGGCTCTCAGCCCCAGGGCTCTCAGCCTTTGCTCCTCACAGAGCTGCTCCAGACCCTTCAGCAGCTTTGCAGCTTCCCCTGGACTCTCTCCAGCAGTTCTCTGTCTCTCTTGAGCTGTGGAGCCCAGAACTGGACCCAGTACTCCAGATGTGGCCTCACTAGGGCAGAGTAGAGGGGAAGGAGAATTTCCCTTGATCTGCTGGTCATGGCCTTCTTCATGCATCCCAAGAGACTGTTGGACTTCATGGCCACAAAACCATGTTGCAGGTCCTTCATCATGGAGCTGCTTTCCACAGGTCAACCCTTATCCTGTCCTGATGCATGGAGCCATTCCTCAGAAGGTGTAGGACTCTCCACTTGCCCTGGTTGACATTAAAGAGGTTTCCCCAGCAACACATTACCAGGTAAAATGCAGACTGACTGCCAGAAAAGTGCAGCAAATAATGCGTCAGTCAGAGAGCAAAGCCTTTCCAGAGGAACAATTCTTCTCTGCTCTGGTGAAGGGCACAGAGCAGCTGCTTCTGAGCATCCCTGCACATCTCACTGAGGGAAGGCTTCACCCTTCTCAAGGCTGCATGGGCTGAAGTGCTGGAGGGGTAGAATGAACACCTTTGCTGCTGGTGAGATAAAAGGATGTAAAGGAACTGTCTGCAACTATCCATTCTCCTTCCAGCTGAAAGTACAGGCAAAGGGTTGGGGTGGGCAGCACAAAGGAGGCTGCTGGGGGTAAAAAGTGATGGGAACAGCAAACTTACTCCAGTGCTGCTCCAACATTTGCTTGGCTAAAACCTACTCATTAAATCTTTGTCACCTCCTGACCTTTTCCAGAGGTCACTCTTGGGCTTTCCATCTGTTGAAACCCTGAGTAAATCTAAAGGGCTCAGTGCTGGGACCACTTCACTTCTCTTTCATATCCTTATTGATGACCTTGATGAAGGCACAGAGTGTGTCAGCAGTTAAGTTTGAAAATTACACCAAGCTGAGAGAGTTGATCTGAACCAGGGTAGGGAGGCTCTAGGGAGCGGCTTGGATAGATTGGATCCATGGCCAAGGTTACCAGGAGGAGCTTCAACAATCCAAGTGCCAGATCCTGTCCTTGGGGCACAACCCCAAGCTATGCTCCAGGGTTGGGGCAGTGTGGCTGGAAAGCTGCTGGCAGAAAGGGACCTGGGGGTGCTGATGGCCAAGCAGCTGAGTAGGAGCCAGCAGTGCCCAGGTGGCCAAGAAAGCCAAAGGCATCCTGGCTGGGATCAGCAATGCTGTGTCCAGCAGGAGCAGGAAGGGGATTGTCCCCTGGCACTCAGCTCTGGGGAGGCCACACCTCAAGAGTTGTGTCCAGTTTGGGGCACCTCAATGCAAGAGAGATGTGGAGGTGCTGGAGCCAGGGCAGAGGAGGTCAAGGAAGGGCCTGGAGAAGAAATCTGATGGAGAGAGACTGAAGGAGCTGGGGATGGTTAGTGTGAAACAGAGGAGGCTGAGGGAGACCTCATGGCTGTCTACAGCTACCTGAAAGGAGGTTGTGGGAGGTTGGTGCTGGTCTCTTCTCACAGGGAATTAGTGACAGAACAAGAGGGAATGGCCTCAAGCTGCAGCAAGGGAGGTTTAGACTGGACAGTAGGAAACAATTTTCCCATCAAGAGTGGTCAGGGATTGGAATGTGCTGGGCAGGGAGGTGGTGGAGTCCCCAAGCCTGGCTGTGTTTCAAGGTGGTTTGGATGTGGTGCTTGGGGCTATGGTTCAGGGGTGAGCCTTGCAGAGTAGGGTTCTGGGTTGGACTTGGTGATGCTGAGGCTCTTTTCCAACCTGAATATTTCTGTGATTCTGTAAAGGAGGAAAGCAACAAACAAACAAACCTCCCAACCTTCATCCACCAGCATATGAGCTAATGGATCAGAAACAGACATGTGAGACGGGGGAAGAGAAACCTACAGCAGGCAGAAGAGTGAGAATACATGAGAGACAGCAAGGTCAGTGAAGAAGGAGGTGGGACAGATGGTGCAGGTGTCACAGCAGAGATTCTCCTGGAGTCCCTGGTAAGGGCTATGGTGAAGCAGGCTGTCCCCTTGTGGCCCTTGGAGGTTGGTGGAACAGATATCCACATGCAGCCCAAAGATGACCTCACGGCAGAGTAAGGAATGCCCAAGGAACACTGGGACCTCGTGGGAAGCCTGCACTGGAGCAGGCTCCTGCCAGGACCTGAAGCCCTGTGTAGAGAGGATCCCACTCTGAAGCAGGTTTCCTGGCAGAACTTGGGACCTCATGGGGGACTCCCACTGAAGCAGTCTATGACTGAAGGGCTACACCCTGTGGAAGGGCCAAGAGTGGAGCAGTTTGTGAGGAACTGCAGTCTGTGGAAAGGACTAAAAAGGGGGAAATGGATGGAGAGCACTTTCCTGGGCATGCAACCCTGTGCCAGAACAGTGGGAGGGAGTGAGGAGGAAGGAGCAACAGAGGCCTCATGTAATAGCCTGACTGCAGCCCCCCACTTGCTGTCCTCCTGCTCTACTTGAGGGGCAGAGGTAGACGAATCAGGAGTCCAGCTGGGCCCTGAAAGCAGGAAGGGCTGTGGGGAAGGTGTTTGAAGATTTGGTTTCATTTTCACTGCCCTACTTTGATTTGACTGGAAACAAATCTGTCATGATGATGACTGGTGACTGACCTCCCTACTTTTATCATGACTCAAGAGTCTTTTGCTGTATTTTTCTCCCCTGTCCAGCCTAGGATAGAGAGTGCCAGAATGGCCTGGTGGGCACCTCACACCCACCTAGGGTCAACTCACAGCAACAAAAAAACCCACCACCTTTCTAATGTATGAAATTCACACAGGATCACAGGACGTTAGGGGTTGGAAGGGACCTCCAGACATCATCCAGTCCAACTCCCCTGCCAGAGCAGGACCAGAGAATCCAGCGCAGGTCACACAGGAACACATCCAGATGGGGCTTGAAGGTCTTCAGAGAAGGAAACTCCACAACCTCTCTGGGCAGCATGCTCCAGTGCTCTGTGATCCTCCCAGTGAAGAAGTTCCTCCTCACGTTGAGGTGGAACCTCCTCTGCTGGAGTTTCCATCCATTGCCCCTTGTCCTAAATGATAAAACTGATTCAGTGATAAACAGGAGGATAAACCCTTCCTGGAGGTGTTCAAGGCCAGGCTGGAGAAGGCTTTGAACAACCTGGGCTAGTGGGAGGAGTCCCTGCCCATGGCAGGGAGTTGGAACTGGATGATCTTTGAGATCCCTTCTAACCCAACCCCTTCTCTGATTCTATGATAAATAGGAAACCAAGGCAATGAATCCTACTCTGCCTGCATGGCAGTGATGGTTTTTTGTTTGTTTGTTTGTTTTACCCTAAAGTGGGAGTAAATATTTAAAACCTCACCAATAATACTTTTTTTTTTTTAATTCCCCTCTCCTTTTCATTTCTGTTGTGGCAACACAGTAAATCTTTGCCAACCACATTTCTTTAACTCCCTGTGTTCTGATTAACTGTCTTAATGGTTTTAGGAGATGCAAACCATTCATTCCAATTACAGGGCCTTGAGGCAGGCACTAACTCTTCCTTTAATCCTGATGACATTGCCTGAATGAAATTCAACACAGGCCATTGCAGTGAGGCAGTGGAGGATGCTCATGGGGCTTGCAGGAGCTACCCACTTCTGCTGCTCTTTAAAGCTGGGTGACCCCCACCCCCAGTCCATGCTGGTGGCAGGGAAGGGGGTGCAGCAGCATGACCAAGAGAGATTAAATCTGAAATCATCTTGCACAGGTAAGAAGAGGAGGAGGGGACCAGGCTCTTTTGGGTGGTTCACAGTGATAGGACAAGGAACAATGGTTTCAAACTGGAACATCGAAGGTTTCAGCTCAACATGAGGAGAAACTTCTTTGGTGTGAGGGTGCCAGAGCAGGCTGCCCAGAGAGGTTGTAGAGTTTCCTTCTCTGGAGACTTTCCAACCCCACCTGGATACATTCCTGTGCAGACTCCCCTGGGTGATGCTGCTCTGGCAAGGGGGTTGGACCTGATGATCTCTTGAGGTCCCTTCCAACCTCTGATATCCTGTGAGACTGTGATACTGTGAAGAACCTCCTGTGGATTATCACCAGAGGAGCAAAGAACTTACTACAATGTTGCAACAAGAGGCTGAGGATGCGATGGGATGCAGGGGCAGTGTGGGGAAGCTGGCAGAGGTGTCCTGTCCCCTCTCACACCAACTCTTGTCAGAGAATCATCATAGAATAATAGAACCAACCAGGTTGGAAGAGACCTCCAAGATCCTCCAGTCCAACCTATCACCCAGCCCTATCCAATCAACCAGACCATGGCACTAAGTGCCTCATCCAGGCTTCTCTTGAACATCTCCAGGGATGGTGACTCCACCACCTCCCTGGGCAGCACATTCCCATGGGCAATCACCCTCCCTGTGAAGAACTTCCTCCTAACACCCAGCCTAGACCTCCCCTGGCACAGCTTGAGACTGTGTCCCCTCCTTCTGCTGTTGGTTGCCTGGGAGGAGAGACCAACTCCCACCTGGCTACAACCTCCCTTCAGGTAGTTGTAGACTTTTCTACTTCTACGAAAAAACCTGGAATATAACAAAGAAAGCTCAGCCCACTAATAAAAGATCATGTCTACTTTGGCCTTCCAATAGCAGGTGACCCGTTTTGAGTGAAATGAAGCTTCAGGGTGAGTGTAGCCTTTCACACCATCCTCCAGAGCAAGCTCCTGGCCAAGCTGGCAGCCTGTGGCTTGGACAGCAGCACTCTGCACTGGGTTAGGAACTGGCTGGAGGGTCGAGCCCAGAGAGTGGTGGTGAATGGTGCCCCTGCCAGCTGGCAGCCTGTCACTAGTGGTGTCCCCCAGGGATCAGTGCTGGGCCCCATCCTCTTCAATATCTTTATTGATGATCTGGATGAGGGGATTGAGTCCATCATCAGTAAATTTGCAGATGACACCAAGCTGGGGACAGGTGTTGATCTGTTAGGGGGTAGAAGTGCTCTGCAGAGGGACCTGGACAGGCTGGACAGATGGGCAGAGTCCAAGAGCATGAGATTTAACAAGTCTGAGTGCAGGGTTCTACACCTTGGCCACAACAACCCCATGCAGTGCTACAGGCTGGGGACAGAGTGGCTGGAGAGCAGCCAGGCAGAGAGGGACCTGGGGGTGCTGGGTGACAGCAGCTGAACAGGAGCCAGCAGTGTGCCCAGGTGGCCAAGAGAGCCAATGGCATCCTGGCCTGGGTCAGGAGTAGTGTGGCCAGCAGGAGCAGGGAAGTCATCCTGCCCTGTGCTCAGCTCTGGTTAGACCACACCTTGAGTGCTGTGTCCAGTTCTGGGCTCCTCAGTTCAAGAAGGACATTGAGAGACTTGAATGTGTCCAGAGAAGGGCAGCAAGGCTGGGGAGGGGTCTGGAGCACAGCCCTGTGAGGAGAGGCCGAGGGAGCTGGGGGTGTTTAGCCTGGAGAAGAGGAGGCTCAGGGGAGACCTCATTGCTGTCTACAACTACCTGAAGGGAGGTTGTAGCCAGGTGGGGGTTGGGCTCTTCTCCCAGGCAACCAGCAGCAGAACAAGAGGACACAGTCTCAAGCTGTGCCAGGGGAGGTTTAGGCTGATCTTAGAAAGAAATTCTTCCCAGACAGAGAGATTGCCCTTGGGATGTGCTGCCCAGGGAGGTGGTGGAGTCAACATCCCTGAAGGTGTTTAAGAAAAGCCTGGATGAGGCACTTAGTTGATTAGTTAGGGTTGGGTGATCAGTTGGACTTGATGATCTTGGAGGTCCCTTCCAACCTGGTTGATTATTGTGATTCTGTGAAAAAATGGAATTCTTGTGCTGCTTCTTGGGGTTTCACAGGGTTTTCCTCTCAAACTAGGATTAAAAATCAAAATCTATAATTGATTTGAAAAATCAGAATCAATAACTGATCAACTGATCAGTAGTAAAATAGTTTTATCCATTATGTTCCAAACTGATTCAGTTTTGACCTTTTTGGATTTCTTCTTAACTGGTACAACAGTAACTGAAGTGCAACAGACACAAAAAAAGCTTGCTTCAAACTAAGGAACCCAAAAGTGTTCAGATGGTGATGAACATGGACAAAAGAGCAATAACACAATAGGAAACAGCCTCAAGTTGTGCCAGGGGAGGTTTAGGTTGGACATGAGGAACAATTTTTTTCCCCAAAAGGGCTGTCAAGCCCTGGCCCAGGCTGCCCAGGGCAGTGGTGGAGTCTCCATCACTGGAAGGGTATCAAAGCCTCAGAGATGTGGTGCTGCCCTCAGCATGGTTTAAGTGGTGACCTGGCAGTGCTGGGTTAAGGGTTGGACTTGATTTTAAAGGTCTCCTCCAAGCACAGCTATGATATGGTTCTGTGAGCACATAGCAAGAGAACCTTGAAGATAAATGTTAATAATTATCTCATACTACTTTTTTCTCTTAACCTGAACATTGCTCAGATCTGACCTTTATGTTGGTCATAAGAAATAGCCACAAATGTTACCAGGAGCCCCAGAGCAGAGCAGGAATTGCTGTACCTTCAAACAGCCACTCTGCATTTACCCATTAGACAAAAGCATCCACACACACTGGATGGATCTTCCAGCCACCACATCTACCCAGTGCAGATCACCATCATCATCATCAATCATCAAATCCCAGAATGGCTCAGGTTGGAAGGGACCTCAGAGCTCATCTGCTCCAACCTCCCCACCATGCCCAGGGACACCTCTCAGCCAGACTCAGCTGCTCAAGGTCTCATCCAGCCTGGCCTTCAACACCCCCAGCAAGGAGGCAGCCACAGCCTCCCTGGGCAGCCTGTGCCAGAGTCTCACCACCCTCCTGCTCAACAACTTCTTCCTCAGCTCCACTCTACCCCTGCTCTGCCTCAGCTTCAAACCATTGCCCCTTGGTCTGTCTCTAGACCTCCTCAGCAAAAGTCCCTCTGCAGCCTTCCTGCAGGATCCCTTCAGGTCCTGGCAGGCAGCTCTGAGGTCCCCCTGGAGCCTTCTCCTCTCCAGGCTGCACACCCCCAGCTCCCTCAGCCTGGCCTCACAGCAGAGCTGCTCCAGCCTTTGGAGCATCTTTGTGGCAACCAGAATGCTCCCAGCACCCCACAACTGCCAGCCACAAGCTGTCTCTGATGTTCTGTCTTTCAGCTCTGCGACCCGAAGCCAAGCAATGCTTAAAGACCTCATTGGATCCTAAAACATGCCCCATCCTCATGATGATTTATGAGTCAGAGAGTTAAAATGTTAACCCAGCTGCAATGTTTACCCAATTTCTCTCCTGATTTTGCAGGGTCACAGTAGGATTCTTTAAAATATTTCTGATTCTGAAGCCTGTTTAAGGCTCCTATTTTGAACCTGTAATTAAAAATTTTAGGGAAATCCTTTCCTTACTCTGTTTTCATTATTCCAGCCCTCCTCTCACTCCTCAGTTGCCTACAGCATATCCAAGGTAAGATCCTGGAATAAAGATTTGTCTCCTGCGTCTGCAACACAGTAGATCATCCAGTCCAGCCCCCTGCCAGGGCAGGGCACACAGGAACACAACCTGGTAGGGTTTGAATATGTCCAGAGAGGAAAACTCCCCAACCTCTCTGGGAAGCCTGTTCCAGTCTTCTGTCACTCTCACAGGGAAATAATTCTTCCTCCTGCATCCATGGAACTTCCTATGGCTCAGCTTCCTCCACTGCCCCTGGTGCTGGCATTGGGCATCACCCAGCAGAGCCTGGCTCCAGCCTCTGGGCACTCCCCCTGCACATCTTGATCCCCAGCAATGAGGGCAGCCCTCAGGCTGCTCTGCTGCAAGCTCCAAGCCCCCGCTGCCTCAGCCTGGCCTCACAGGAGATGTTCCACTCCCTTCAGCATCTTTGTGGTTCTGTGCTGGACTCTCTCAAGCTGTGTCCTGAGGTCCTTCTTAAACTAAGGGCCCCAGAACTGGACACAATATCCCAGATGTAGCCTCAGCAGAGCACAGTAGGATGGCAGGAGAACCTCTCTGACCTACTCACCACAGCTCTTCTAATGCACCCCAGATGCCAGGGACTGTGTTCTGCTCCTTTTAAACGATTTCTGTGTGATCAGGTCCCTTTAAGTCTAAAGCCACTGCTCAGCTTCCATTCCAAAGAAGAACATGAAACCCCAGCAGCCCTCTCCCCCGAAAGCCAAGTGGGAGGCAATTCTTCATCCCAGCCCTTATAAAGCATAGTTGTTGAAAAGAGTCTCCTCCCCAGCTGTTCTTTTTATGGCCCTGGTAATTGAATCAAAGCAAAGTTCTCCAAAACAAATTAATTTGGTGCAGCAGATGGCCAGCAGGTATTTTAGCCTCCTGTGTAGCAGCCAAGATGATTTAACTCGAGTAGGAGAGAGGGAAAGGCTTTCATCAGGTCAGCTGACACTTACTAGATGAAGCCTGATTGAAATGCAGGAATTTGGCAAAACTCAACCTGCTGTGAATCCAGCATTCTTCCTCCCACGGGGAACCCATGGATAAAACTTTGAAGACATTTAAAATTACTCTGGTTTAGGGAATAAGATTTAGTAGAGCATGTCATGGGTTTATTGTCCTGTTTAGCCTCCTCTGTGCCTGGGGATTAGCCTGCAAGGTACCACATAAAACCAGGCACCAGGAAACAAGAGGAAGAGAGAAAAGCTTCCCTTTCTGGGCTGCTCTGCATCAATCTGTTACAACTGTACCAACAAGACATAAAACACCACAAAGTCCAAAGGGCTGCACTTTACACCTGGCCGGCACAGCTCTAATGCTGGAAGGGGGAACGTGTGTGGGAAATAGGATGCAATTCCAACTGGAACTTGGCCTGTTCATAGAATTGTCAGGGTTGGAAGGGACCTCAAGGCTCAGCCAGTTCCAACCCCCCTGCCATGGGCAGGGACACCTCACACTACAGCAGGTTGCTCACAGCCACATCCAGCCTGGCTGCAAAAACCTCCAGGCATGAGGCTTCCACCACCTCCCTGGGCAACCTCTGCCAGTCTCTCACCACCCTCCTGGGGAAGAACTTCTTCCTAACATCCAATCTGAATCTCCCCACTTCTAGTTTTGTTTCATTCTCCCCAGTCCTATCACTCCCTCACACCCTCAAAAGTCCCTCCCCAGCTTTCTTGGAGCCCCCTTCAGATCCTGCAAGGCCACAAGAAGGTCTCCTCAGAGCCTTCTCCTCTCCAGACTGCACAACCCCAACTCTCTCAGTCTGTCTCCAGAGCAGAGCAGCTCCAGCCCTCTGCTCATCCTCATGGCCCTTCTCTGGACACCTTCCAGCACCTCCAGATCCTTCCTGGAACAGAGGCTCCACAACTGGACACAGAGCTCCAGGTGTGGTCTCAGCAGAGTGGAGCAGAGGGGGAGAATCCCCTCCCTGGCCCTGCTGCCCACACTTCTCCTGATGCAGCCCAGGATCTGGTTGGCTCTCTGGGCTGCAAGTGCTCACTGCTGGCTCCTGCTGAGCTTCTCATCCCCCAGCACCCCCAAGGCCTTTTCTTCAGGGCTGCTCTCCAGCCAGTCCCTGCCCTCTATATCAGTGCTTGGGATTGCCCTGACCCAGCTGCAGGACCTTGTACTTGGTCTGGCTGACCCTCATGAGGTTGTCATGGGCCCAGCTCTGCAGCCTGTCCAGGTCCCTCTGGAGGGATCCCTTCCCTCCAGCTGTCTGCTGCACCACACAGCTTGGTGTGGTTAGTGAGCTTGCTGAGGGTGCCCCAGTGCCACTGTCATTAATTTCAGCCATTATTTTCACATCAGTCTGTTTGCTAAGTATAGAAGGATGTTCCAGGTGAGTTTATTGTGTCACCTGAGATATCCCTGTCAGTGCCTTTTACTGCTGATATTTTTCATGGCTCTGAAGCATGGAGCAGCAGCTGGGCTTCATCCTCCAGGCAGGCAGAGAAGTCTCCACGCTGCTCTCTCCTATTTTGCAGATGTTCTCTACAAAGCTGGTTCAAAAATAGATCTTCCATTCTGTGGGACATTTCTGAACCTTTAATATTTATTTCCATCTGAAATTCGAGAGATTTATGCTTCAGAAGGATTTAGAGGAAAACACATTCAGGGAGGAGATCAGTTTGGAAATAATGGATTTTATTAATGGGATGTTTAAATATTTTCCATAGTAAAGAACAACAACAGCCAACCTCAGAACCAAGAGGACTCAGATAAGCTGAGACTCTTAACCTGGTGTCCCCACAGCCACAGAAGCTTTATCTCTGTCCCAGTAACTTCCAGGAGCTCTGTCACATGAGATGGTTGTGATTCTTACTCCTCTAAGCTTCTTTAACCATGCCTGGGTAACTTGGAACCACTTGCCCTGACTAGGGGCCTAGATTCATCAGGAAAGAGATAATTATTGCCTCTTACTTCCTCTGTTTTTTCCTTCATGATGTCATCTTCCCAGTATGGTCTGTGTGGTATGTACTGAGTATGGCTAATCACCAGGAATCATCCAAAGTCACCAGAACCTGCTAGCCTGCTGCTCCAGTTTGATCAACCTTGCTCTTCTAGTCCCATATGCAACTGGAAATAGAGTCATTGATGGGGAAAGACCCTTAAGAGCATCCAGTCCAACCATTAACCCAGCACTGCCATCTCACCACTAAACCATGGTGCTGAGCATCACATCTCCACAGCTTTGAAACCCTTCCAAGGATGGGAACTCCACCACTGCACTGGGCAGCCTGAGCCAAGCCTTGGCAACCCTTTTGGGGAAGAATTTTTTCCTAATGGCCAAACCAACCCTCCCCTGCTGCAGCTTGAGACCGTTTCCTCAATGGAAGAAGAGACTGACCCCCACCCTGACTCCAACCTCCTTTCATGGAGTTGCAGAATGTGAGAAGGTCTCCCCTCAGACTCCTTTTCTCCAGACTGAACACCCCCAGCTCCCTCAGCTGCTCCTCCCCAGCCCTGTTCTCCAGACCCTTCCCCAGCTTTGCTCCCCTTCTCTGTACCCACTCCAGCTCCTCAATGTCCTTGGAGTGAGGGCTCCAAACTGAACCCAGCATTCGAGGTGTGGCCTCCCCAGTGCCCAGTACAGGAGGGTAATCCCTGTCCTGCTCCTGCTGGCCACACTATTGCAGATCCCAAGCCAGGATTGCTGGTGGCCTTCTTGGCCACCTGGGCCCATCTTACTCATCATCAGCTGGCTGTTGACCAACACCTTCAGGTCCTTTTCCACTAGGGAGCTTTCCAGCCACTCTTCCCCAAAGCCATTCTACCCCTCCTCACCCTGCAGGGCTGAACCTCACCTTATGTGAAGGACCTATGGCAGCAGAGACTGAAGCAGTCAGTACATCCTTGGTGCAGGGGCCAGGCTTGTAGTCTGGACCAGATACCCAGAAGATCTGAGCAGGGAGCATTCAAACCCTGTGCCACCAGTGCCTGGCAGGGCTGTGTTTTTACCACACACACCAAAGGCAGCAGCTCACTGCAAACCCCAAGGCTTTCCCCTCCAGTTCCTCCAGTGTGGCTATTGTGTGCACAAGAGCTGTGAGAGCAGAGCCCAAGCACCCTTTCATGTTTTATCTGTTTGCTTCTCTTGCTGTTTTTAGCCACACTCCCACTTGCCATTCCCAACCTTCCAGCCACTTGTGAGTCAAAGGGAGCTGAAAGCTGTAGCTCCAAACACACTTTTGCACAATCTTCGAGTGGCTGCTAATCATTAGAGTGCCTTGACCTCCAGGCTATTTATATGCAGAAAAGATTGCAAACCCCAATCTTTCCCTGGCACTGCTCAATCGCTGCCATAAGCAGCCACAATTATGGGGCTGTCCTTTCTAAGAATAAGTTTAGTTTGCTTAGGAAGATGGGGAAAGAGGCACAACAACTTTGCCGGCTGGGTTTGAAATGCCACCTCTGAGGTAACTCTTTTTTAAGCAGCTTAGAGAACTCCTCCCATATATTTAAGGGAAAAAAAGAAACAAGCAAACAAAAAAAAAAACAACCCCACTACCACCACCAACAAAAAAGCAAACAAAAAAACCCCAAACAAACAAAATCCAAACAAACAAAACCACAAACAAAAAGCAACAACAATAAAAAAGAAAAGCAAGCAAGCAAGCAACCAAAACCCAGAAAACTCTATCGATTTTTATAGAGATATAAATGAAATGACAAATATGTAGCCAGAAACATTCAGCCACTGTTTGTTGGGGGGGTTGGGTTGGGGTCTTTTTTTTGTTTGTTTGTTTGTTTTTGCTACTTTGTTTTAATATTCTGCCTAAATGAGTTGAATGTGAACAAAAGACATTCACACCCCTTTGTGACAACTGATAGCTCTCCATGTGAGTGGGGTTTCACAGTTCTAGGAAGCACAATTCCAGGTTGAGAGCCTTGGAATAACAAAAAAACACCTTCTAGGCTGCCTACTCTAAAGCAGTCTCCTATCCTGTAATCGCACACCCAGTCACTTCCCCTGTCAACAGTGAAAATGATGTCTCATGTACTTATCTTCCATAATGTACCATTTCCTACTGGATTTACTTAGGAAATATTCCTGAGAGCTAGCAGAACATAAACCTGCAGAGCAACATCTCTGCTCGGGCATTATGTATCCCCCACAGCAGAACACACCCAGAGTGCAGGAGAACATAACTGGTATGGTACTCAGACAGGGTCCCAAAAGACAATTCATAGAATCATAGAATCCTACAATGGCTCAGGTTGGAAGGGACCTCAGAGCTCATCTGCTCCAACCTCCCCACCATGCCCAGTTGCAGAGCTTCAAACCATTGCCCCTTGGCCTGTCTCTAGATACCCTCAGCAAAAGTCCCTCTGCAGCCTTCCTGCAGGATCCCTTCAGGTCCTGGCAGGCAGCTCTGAGGTCCCCCTGGAGCCTTCTCTTCTGCAGGCTGAACACCCCCAGCTCCCTCAGCCTGGCCTCACAGCAGAGCTGCTCCTTGGATCAGCAGAGATGATCCTTGGATCATCTTTGTGGCCTCCTCTGGCCTCTCTCCAGCAGCTCTGTGTGCTCCTTCTGCTGGGGACACCAGAACTAGAGGCAGGACTGGAGGTGAGGTCTGAGCAGAGCAGAGCCAAAGGGCAGAATCCCCTCTCTTTCCTGTTAGATATATATGATTATTTCACTTGAATGACAGCATTTAGGGACTAAGTCAGGACTAGAGCTTAGCACTGGTTTATCTAGTGTGAAAGTCATTTAACCATAGAATTGTTTTGGTTCCAAAAACCTTCTAAGATTGACTCTGAAGTCGTGAGCCTTGGAGGTCCTAAACCCAGACTGCTCAGTTGTACCCTGGGATAGGACAAGGGGCAATGGATGCAAACTCCAGCACAGGAGGTTCCACCTCAACATGAGGAGGAACTTCTTCACTGAGAGGGTCCCAGAGCACTGGCACAGGCTGCCCAGAGAGGTTGTGGATTCTATGGTCCTGCTCTGGCAGGGGGGTTGGTCTTGATATCTCCAGAGGTCCCTTCCAACCCCTGACATCCTTTGATCCCATGAGCCTGTGAACACTGGAACAGGTTTCCCAGGGAGGTGGTGGAGGCTCCATCCCTGGAGATATTTAAGGTCAGGCTTGATGGTGCCCAGAGCAATCTGATCTAGTTGAAGATTTCACTGCTGACTGCAGGATGAGATGACCTTTAAAGGTCCCTTCCAACCCAGTGGTTGGAACAGCAACTCTGCTATTGCTATGTATTCATGATTTCATTAATTTATCAGATATTGGGTGGAGGGGTACTAATTTTGCTCACATTTACAATCCAGGACCTTCTTACAAACAAGATCGTAGAATCATAGAATGCTTTGGGTTGGAAGGGACCTTTAAAGGTCATCCAGTCCAACTGCCTTGCAGCAAGCAGGAACATCCCCAGCTGGATCAGGTTGGAGCACCATCAAGCCTGACCTTGAATGTCTCTAGAGACTGGGCCTCCACCACTTGTTCCAGTTCTCCATCTCCCTCATAGTAAAGAACTTCCTACTATCCAAACCTTCTTCCTGAAGTTCAGACATGAACTCATTAAATGATTTTAAGATTCAATAGAGAATTTCCATTGGGTATTTTGTTCTAAATTGTGCCTCATGCAGGAACTTGCAGCGGCTTTAACTGGCCCCAGCACAGCAGAAAGACCCTAAAATGCTCTGCTTTGCTTGTGAAAGCCAATTGTATCCTGGGCTGCAGCAAGAGAAGTGTGGCCAGCAAGGCCAGGGAGGTGATTCTCTCCCCTTTGCTCCACTCTGCGCAGACCCCACCTGGAGCTCTGTGTCCAGCTCTGGAGCCTCTGTTACATGAAAGATCTGGAAGTGTGTCATGGTAGGGCCGTGACATGGCCCAGTACAAACCCAGACAGTCCTTAAGATGTCTAGACAGGGTCCCTTTCTCTGCCCTCCTTCCTGCAGAAGGGAAAAGGAAAAATGGGGACAGGACTCCTGTCTGTCTGGTAAACAAGATGTTTGTCTGGGGTGAGAGCACATAAATTGACCACTGCTCCCCCAGATACAAGGTTTTGTTCCTGCCTTTTATGGCTACAGCCTGGCAGAAGGCCTTCCGTTGGGCAGCTACATGTTAGCTTCAGTGCCCCATTGGACCACTTGATCTCTGGCAATTTGTATATATACAAGTGACTTGGTAGTCAGCCTTGCCTTGCCTTGCCTTGCCTTGCCTTGCTCAAACCTGCTGAAGCCTTGCCTTGCTTTGCTTCAAACCTTACTTCAAGCCTTGCTTCAAGCCTTGCTTCAAGCCTTGCTTCAAGCCTACTCAGACCCTTCTCATAGAAGCTGCCTCGAGTTGCCCTGCCCTGCCTCGGGTGCCTGGTCCAGAGCCTGGGATATAGCCACGAGCCATACACAGCAAGCCAGAGCAGCCACAAGCCCAGAAGCCATGAGCCTAGAAGCCAGATCCCCCTGGCCTGCTTCCCCTTGCCACCAGCCTCGTGCCATGCCTCAGTTTCCCCAGGAGCCAAGCCAGTGCCCATCGTGCAGAGCGTCGTTAACTGCCTGCTGTCTGCTGCAGCCAGACCAGCCTGGGACCAGGCAGTGAACTCTCCTTGCCAGCAATCTGCCGTGCCAGTGCCCTGTGAGAGCATCCCAAAGCTAACACAGCAGCAGCAGCAGCATCCCCCATGTGGGTAAACCCAGCTGTGAGTAATTAACTCACTGCCCTTTGGGTTTAAAGGTTCTCGTCAAGTCTCCTCCCCCCACTATAACTGAGCACTATATGCTCTCAGGGACTTTCTCTTTCCAAGTTATTGCCTCCTAATTTGTATAGAAGAGTTTATATTTTGCCCTAAGACTGCATACTCCCATTGTAAATCTGTATTCCAACCATACAACCATCCTATTCAATGAGTTTTGGCAATTTTCATTAATAAAGGGTTAATATTTTTATTAATTCCCATTTAATAATATCGTTAGTTATTGTTGTGAGGGTAATAAATCAATAATTTCTCCCCTCCAGAGAAGGGCCACGAGGATGAGCAGAGGGCTGGAGCTGCTCTGCTCTGGAGACAGACTGAGAGAGTTGGGGTTGTGCAGTCTGGAGAGGAGAAGGCTCCCAGGAGACCTTCTTGTGGCCTTGCGGGATCTTAAGGGGGCTCCAAGAAAGCTGGGGAGGGACTTTTGAGGGTGTGAGGGAGTGATAGGACTGGGGAGAATGGAGCAAAACTAGAAGTGGGGAGATTGAGATTGGATGTGAGGAAGAAATTCTTCCCCATGAGGGTGGTGAGAGACTGGCAGAGGTTGCCCAGGGAGGTGGTGGAAGCCTCATGCCTGGAGGTTTTTGCAGCCAGGCTGGATGTGGCTGTGAGCAACCTGCTGTAGTGTGAGGTGTCCCTGCCCATGGCAGGGGGGTTGGGACTGGCTGATCCTTGAGGTCCCTTCCAACCCTGACAATTCTGTGATTCTGTGGATAAGGATTTCTGCACTTCATTAATATTCCCTCTCATAGAAGCATTTTGTTTTTTTTCTTTTTCATTTAATCAAAGCAATTTGAAAATCAAAGGCATTTGAGTGCCTTGTCACTCAATAATGTCATGCTTCATACCCTTTAATTTTAAGTCCCACTTCCTGGAAAAAAAAATAAAATAACATGAGAAAGATTTTTCCACCCCAAAATGTAATTATTTCAGTCCTTAAAAACACAGGATTAGAGCAACCAGCTGAAGAAATCGATGTGATACTGGGGCCTAGAAATGATCCACGACATGCAAATGTTAGTCAAGCAGAAACAGAAAGAAAACAGTTGGGTATCAGTGCACAAAACTTAATTGCTGAGCTTCCTTCAATTTTTGAAGTGCAAGGTAATACATTAAGGACCCTAATTGGATATTGATTTAAATACATTTAACCTCCTGGTGACTCAGCAGCGTTTACTAAGGGTTCTGAGGTAAATTACAAGCAACGAGGAGAAAAAGAAAACACAAGCAAACAAAAAGAAGCAACACACCTCTCAGACCATGAAGTCCAACCATCGACCCAACACCACCATTGTCATTGAACTACAACCCTGAGTGCCAGGGCTACACAGTTCCTGAACACCTTCAGGGGTCATGACTCCACCTCCTCCCTGGGCAGCCTCTTCCAATCCCTCACCACTCTTGCAGCAAAGAAATTGTTTCTAATATTTAAAATAAATCTCCCCTGGTGCAACTTGAGATTGTTTCCTCTTGTCCTATCACTTAAGAGAAGAGACCAACCCCCACCTGGCTCCAGCCTCCTTCCAGGGAGCTGTAGAGAGCCATGAGGTTTCCCCTCAGCCTCCTCTTCTCCAGTCTGAACAACCCCAGTTCCCTAAGTCTTGTGCTCTAGACCCTTCACCAAGCAACTACATAAAAAAGCAAGGCTGAATCTCCAATAATTAAATAACAATAAAGACATTTAACTAAATAAAACAATTATTTTATTTATTAGAAATTTTGACTTAAAAATAATTGATTTTAAATGTTTGATTTTAAATATTTAATTTTAAAATACTTGATTTGATTTATTTAAAATTAATGAAAATATTCAAACTAAATAAAGCAGGTCCAGAGGAGGTCATGAAGATGATCAGAGGGCTGGAGAACCTCCCCGACAGAGACAGACAGAAAGAGTTGGGGCTGCTCAGCCTGGAGAAGAGAAGAATCCAGGGAAACCTCAGAGCTGCATTTCAGTATCTGAAGGGGACCTCCAGGAAGGCTGGGGAGGGACTGCTTAGAAGGGGGCTGTGGGGATAGGACAAAGGGCAACGGTTTGAAACTGGAGCAGGGGAGATTTAGGCTGAACATCAGGAGAAATTCTGCACAGTGAATCATAAAATCATAGAATCAGTGAGGGTTGGAAGGGACCTGTGCTGGTTTGAGGCCAGCCAGAACATCTCTTGCCCCGAAAGGGACAAAAGAATGACACACACAGACGGATTGGAGAGTGATGGAAAAGTTTAAATGGAAAAGCTATTGGTGAAACTACAGAAAACTACAAACTACAAAGCACAGTGGAAAAGAACATCCTAAAGCATACAGAACCCCCTCACAGAATTCCCAAAAGCTTCCCAGTCCTCCCTTCCTCCCACCTGAGGGTCTACCCAATCCCTCAGGGCTCTTTCTTCCCCCTCCCACTGCTAGGCAAGTCTCAGGCTGGCCAGGTCTGAGACTGCTCCCCCTCCATTCTCCTCCTGGCATTAGGCCTAGTCAGGCCTGAGAGGCCTTGAGGATACTCCCCCGGCATTACCCGATAAGAGAGGACATCTCCCATGGGAGCGGAGAGGGAAGAAAGAGGAAGAGGATGACTCTGCAGATGGCTTTATAGGGTGCAGGATTTATGGGTAGAAATACGTCGTTTCCTGTGTCCAGCCCTGTGGGTGGGCACCCAGGACACCAGAGGTGTATCTCATGCGGCAGTGGCAGGGGGCACCCAGCCTAAACTGCCACAGGACCTCAAGGATCACCAAGTTCCAACCCCCCCTGCCATGGGCAGGGACACCTCACACTACATCAGGCTGGCCAGAGCTTCATCCAGCCTGGCCTTAAACACCTCCAGGGATGGGGCCTCAACCACCTCCCTGGGCAACCTGTGCCAGTGTCTCACCACCCTCATGGGGAAGAACTTCTTCCTCACATCCAGTCCGAATCTCCCAACTTCCAGCTTTGTTCCATTCCTCTTAGTCCTATCACTTCCTGATACCCTAAAAAGTCCCTCACCAGGGAACCCCCTTCAGAGCCCCTTCTTGGAGCCCCCTTCAGATACTGCAAGGCCACAAGAAGGTCTCCTAGGAGCCTTCTCCTCTCCAGCCTGCACAACCCCAACTCTCTCAGGCTGTCTCCAGAGCAGAGCAGCTCCAGCCCTCTGCTCATCCTCATGGCCCTTCTCTGGACCTTCCTGGAACAGAGGCTCCAGAACTGGACACAGAGCTCCAGGTGTGGTCTCACAGAGTGGAGCAGAGGGGGAGAATCCCCTCCCTGGCCCTGCTGCCCACACTTCTCCTGATGCAGCCCAGGATCTGGTTGGCTCTCTGGGCTGCAAGTGCTCACTGCTGGCTCCTGTTGAGCTTCTCATCCCCCAGCACCCCCAAGTCCCTCTCCTCAGGGCTGCTCTCCAGCCAGTCCCTGCCCAGCCTGTATCAGTGCTTGGGATTGCCCTGACCCAGCTGCAGGACCTTGCACTTGGTCTTGTTGAACCTCATGAGGCTGTCATGGGCCCAGCCCTGCAGCCTGTCCATGTCCCTCTGGAGGGATCCCTTCCCTCCAGCTGTCAGCTGCACCACACAGCTTGGTGTCATTGGCAACCTGAGGATGGTCAAACACTGGAACAGGTGCCCAGGGATGTGGTTGAGGCCTCATCCCTGGAGACATTCAAAATCAGACTTGCTGTGGCCCTTGGCAGCCTACTCCAGTTGGAGAGGTCCCTGCTGCCTGCTGGAGGGATGGACAAGATGACCTTTGAGGCTCCCTTGCAACTCAGTGCCATCTGTGAATTAAATAATTACACAGAGACCAAACATTGTCTTTTCTTTCCCTGCCTCTCATGTCTCTGTTCCCAGTGCCTGTACTCTGACAGTCCTGTTCCATATTTTGTGCTCTCTCTCTCTCTAATGTATGGTTTGCCTCTACCCTGTACTTTGGGTGCCTCTTTGATGGAAGGATGCTTCAATGTTCTAACAAGGTAACTGTACCAAGCAATCCTCATTAGAGTTGATTTGTCAGGGAGTAATTTTCCAGGCAGACTGAGTTGTAAAGGGGGGAGTAATCCTAAATCACTATCACCAAACCAAGGGGAACTGAAGTGGCAGTTGCCAAAGAGGTAGCTATTGTCCTTGCCAATCATCTCCTCCTGCATGGTTTTCCTCTGCTACAGGTTTAACCAGCAGTGGAACAATTGTTATTTCCATTATGAAGAGCTGCTTGAAGCCTCCTACTTGGTTTGTTTGCTTTATCTCCTACCTGAATAAAGAAGCTAACATGGAGAAACTAGGAGGAGTAAGTTTAGATACACAAGTTGGGTGTTGGATAGGCTGAGGGAGCTGGGGGTGTGCAGCCTGCAGAAGAGAAGGCTCCAGGGGGACCTCAGAGCTGCCTGCCAGGACCTGAAGGGATCCTGCAGGAAGGCTGCAGAGGGACTTTTGCTGAGGGGGTCTAGAGACAGGCCAAGGGGCAATGGTTTGAAGCTGAGGCAGAGCAGGGTTAGAGTGGAGCTGAGGAAGAAGTTGTTGAGCAGGAGGGTGGTGAGACTCTGGCACAGGCTGCCCAGGGAGGCTGTGGCTGCCTCCTTGCTGGGGGTGTTGAAGGCCAGGCTGGATGAGACCTTGAGCAACTGAGTCTGGCTGAAAGGTGTCCCTGGGCATGGTGGGGAGGTTGGAGTAGATGAGCTCTGAGGTCCCTTCCAACCTGAGCCATTTTAGGATCCTGTGATCTTCAACTAGGCAGCAGCTGTTTTCACCAGTGCTTGGTCAGCACTTCACATCAGCCTTTAATTTCCAAATTTTTGACTGACTGTTTCTAAAATGGTTTCTAAATTTCGTCTTTGCAAACACTTCATGATTTTCCCTATCTTCACAGAGTCACAGATTGCCTACCTTGGAAAAGAGCTTTAGGATCATCAACTCAGAATCACAGAATGTTAGGGGCTGGAAGGGACCTCCAAAGCTCATCCAGTCCAACCCCCTGCCAGAGCAGGAGCACCCAGAGCAGGGCACACAGGAACACATCCAGACAGGATTTGAATATCTCCAGAGAGGGAGACTCCACAACCCCCTGGGCAGCCTGGTCCAGTCTTCTGTCACCCTCACAGGGAAATAATTCTTTCTCCTGTTTCCATGGAACTTCCTATGGCTCAGCTTCCACCACTGCCCCTGGTGCTGGCATTGGGCATCACCCAGCAGAGCCTGGCTCCAGCCTCTGGGCACTCCCCCTGCACATCTTTATCCCCAGCAATGAGGTCACCTCTCAGGCTCCTCCTCGTATGGAAGATGTTCTACTCCTTTCAGTATCTTTGTGGCTCTGTTCTGGACTGCCTCTAGTATCTCCCTGTCCCTCTTGACCTGAAGGGCCCAGAACTGGACACAATATTCCAGCTGTGGCCTCACCAGGATAGGGCAGACAGAGTCATAGCTCTGTCTTTGACTAAACCATAGCCCTAAGCACTACATCGACACAACTCTTCAGTAACTCCAGGAATGAGGACCCAACCATTGCACTGGGCAAGCTGTTCTAATACCTGATAACCCTTTCAGTGAAGAAATTCTTCCTGCTACCCAATCTAAACTCCTGTGGTGCAACTGGAGGCCATTTCCTCTTGTCCATGACACTCACAGACATCCTGCAGCTACGTGGAGCTGCAGACATGGTGTTACTCATGCTGCTATACAGCAAGCACCCAACCACAGGCTCAGAGAAGCTGTGGACTGACTTCCAGGAGTGGTTAGTGCTGCTCTTCTCTGCAGCAAAGTTACCAAGGTGCTAATGCTAATCAGTTTTCTCTGATTTAAGGTTCCCCACAGATCTTGGCCAATGTTTTGGTCCTTGCTGGCATTGTTCTGTGAAGTACGACTCATTCAATTAGATGGAAGTTTGGTTTAGATTAATTACTGTACAAGGAGCCTGACATTCTCCATCTGGAGCTGAGCTGTGGGTTGTCACTTGCTGAGAGATGAACAGTTTGAGTCGTGAGAAGGAATTTCATTTACTAGAACCCATCACCCCCAACTACAGCCTTTCCCCTTAGGGCTGCCACTGCAAAGGCTGAATGATGCTCCTGAGGCCCTCAGATTGCACTGGTGACAGGAACACAGCAGAGATTCATGCAATGGTTTGTGTTGGAAGCTTTCAAACTCATCCATCCCAACCCCCCTGCACTCAGCAATTAGAGCAGGTTGTTCAGAGCCCCAGACAGCCTGACCTGGACTGGTTCCAGGGATGGGACATCTCCCACCTCTCTGGGCAACCTGGGACAGGATATCACCACCCTCAGTGTCAAACATTTCTTCCTTCTCTCCAGTCTGAATCTCCCTCTTTTGGTTCAAACCATCACCCCTTGGCCTGGCACAACAGGCCCTGCTCAAAAGTCTGTCCCCAGCTTTCTTATAGGCCCCTTGAAATACTGAAAAGCCACCAGCTCTTACCAAAGCTGAGCAGAGGGACAGAATCCCCTCCCTGCCTCTGCTCCCCACGCTGCTGGGGATCAGCCCAGGACAGGCTGGGGCTGGGCTGGCAGTGCTCGGTGTGGGCTCATATCTGGCTTTACATTCCCCAGCCCCTACAAGTCCTCCTCTGAGCTGCTCTCTCAGCCTGTGCTGATGCCTGCTGATACCTGTGCTGATACTGAAGCAAGGATTGCTTCAACTCATGTGCAGGACCTTGCACTTGGCCTCATGATAGGACAGCAGTGGTGTTACAGTGTGAGAGCTGGAATCCCCCTCCCACACCAACAATACCCAGGCTAGCTCAGGCTGGCAGCAAATGAAGCTCTATTTACAGGCAAAACAACAACCTATGATGCAATGCAATGAATCTGTACAAATAGACACCACCCACAACATTTACAAATAGGTACAATCAACAGAGAAACACAACCAAGCCCCTTGGGCCCCCAAAAGAGAGGGGGCCATGCTTCTTTTCCTGCCCCCTCCCAGAGCAGGCAAAAGGAAAGAAAGCCAAGAAGCAGAGAGAGGTTTGTTAGACTTAGGTTGTCAAGGTCAGTATTGGGGGGGGGTGTTATCTTCAGCCAGGAGAGAGAAGAAGAGAGAAGCAGAGCAAGCTGAGACTGAGTGACTTTGTTTTGAGTGCTGACTCTTAAACATTTCTCTCTCTCCAATGGTTGGCAGTGTTTAGAAGAATCATTATTTTGCTTTCTTACACCCAATAGTGATTTATTTACATTCTTTCACTTTTCTGCTCAAACTTTGTGCAGAAAAAATAAAGACACAGTCTTTAAAACCAGCACAAGTGGTGTGGGTTTGTGGCAAAGCACCTGAGGAGCAATTCATAGAGTCATATAAGGGTTGGGGTTTGAAGGGACCACCTGAGATCAGCCAGTCCAAGCCCCCTGCCAAAGAGCATCACCTAGGGCAGGGCACACAGGAATGTACCCAGACAAGTCTTTAAAGTCTCAAGAGAAGTAGACTCCACAGCCTCTCTGGGCAGATTGCTCCAGAGCAATTCAACTCTGTTGTTTCTTTCCCCCACACTGTTAAAAACAAACCCTAAAAAAATCCAAAAACCCAAAACCAACAACAACAGAACAAACAAACAAACAAAGCTGGCACTAGTGGTGACCCCCAGGGATCAGTGTTGGGCCCAATCCTGTTCATTATTGATGATCTGGATGAGGGGATTGAGTCCATCATTAGTAAGTTTGCAGATGACACCAAGCTGGGAGCAGGAGAGTTAGGGGGTAGAAGGGCTCTGCAGAGGGACCTTGACAGGCTGGACAGTTGAGCAGAGTTCAACAGGATGGCACTCAATAAGTCCAAGTGCCAGGTGCTGCACTTTGGACACAACAACCCCAAGCAGTGCTACAGGCTGGGGACAGAGTGGCTGGAGAGCAGCCAGGCAGAAAGGGACCTGAGGGTGCTGGGTGACAGCAGCTGAACAGGAGCCAGCAGTGTGCCCAGGTGGCCAAGAAGGCCAAGGGCATCCTGGCCTGCATCAGCAATAGTGTGGCCAGCAGGAGCAGGGAAGTCATCCTGCCCTGTGCTCAGCTCTGGTTAGACCACACCTTGAGAGCTGTGTCCAGTTCTGGGCTCCTCAGTTCAAGAAGGACATTGAGAGACTTGAATGTGTCCAGAGAAGGGCAGCAAGGCTGGGGAGGGCTCTGGAGCACAGCCCTGTGAGGAGAGGCTGAGGGAGCTGGGGGTGTTTAGCCTGGAGAAGAGGAGGCTCAGGGCAGACCTCATTGCTGTCTACAACTACCTGAAGGGAGGTTGTAGCCAGGAGGGGGTTGGGCTCTTCCAGGCAACCAGCAGCAGAAGGAGGGGACACAGTCTCAAGCTGTGCAGGGGGAAGTTTAGGCTGGAGGTGAGGAGAAAGTTCTTCACAGAAACAGTAATTGGCCATTGGGATGTGCTGCCCAGGGAGGTGGTGGAGTCACCATCCCTGGAGGTGTTCAAAAAAGGATTGGAGGTGGCACTTGGAGCCATGGGTTAGTTAGTCATGAGGTGCTGGGTGATAGGTTGGACTTGATGATCTCTGAGGTCTTTTCCAACCTTGCTGATTCTATGATTCTATGAAAACAAACAAAACCCCCCTAAAAAGCCCAACACAAAACCCAAACCAATTTACAACCTAAATCAAAACAAAAAACCCCAAACAAACCCCAAAACAAAAGCCCCAAACCAAAACAACCACTTGGAAAGACCCAAAACTCCTTGCAAGGGGCTGAGAACTATGGCCAGGAATCTCTTGTTGATGTGATCAAAGTAATGATCAATAATTAATATAATTAATAATAACATAATTAATAATAATAACCACCATGAGAATAACAACAATCATAACATTATTATAAGAGTAATGTCATTATAATTAGAATAGAATATAGATAGAATAATTATAAGAATAAGTAACATAATAACATTAATTATAATAATTAATAAACATATTATAATGATGATGACACAATGATACTAATAAATAATGTAATCATTAATACTGTGTCCAAAGCAGGAAATAGAAAAATCCATCAGAATACTTTTGTGTGTATTCTTAGAAATAATAATAATAGTAATAATAATAATAATAATAATAATAATAATAATAATAATAATAATAATAATAATAGTAATAATAATGAAGAAAGTCACCCAATCAGGATTATGCTCTGGCCCAGGCTAAAACCTCAACAAAAAATCAAAACTCAAAAGATGATTTATGGCAACCCAGGTGCTGGGAGACTCCTAAATCAAGCACACCTTCAAGCTTGAATGAGGGCAGTGGCTGGGGAGTATTGTGTGAATTCTGATCACACCACATGTATGAAGCCTCTTACCTGGGTACTCTGCACAGTGAGACCACAGAATCACAGAATGTCAGGGGCTGGAAGGGACCTTCAAAGCTCATCCAGTCCAACCCCCTGCCAGAGCAGGAGCACCCAGGGCAGGGCACACAGGAACATAGCCAGGTGGATTTTGAAAAGTCTCCAGAGAAGGAGACTCCACAATCTCTGGGCAGCCTGCTCCAGGGCACCAGCACCCTCACAGGGACAAAAATGTTTCCCCCTGTTTCCATGGAACTTCCTATGGCTCAGCTTCCACCACTGCCCCTGGTGCTGGCATTGGGCATCACCCAGCAGAGCCTGGCTCCAGCCTCTGGGCACTCCCCCTGCACATCTTTAGCACCAGCAATGAGGTCACCTCTCAGGTGCCTCCTCTCCAAGCTACAGAGCCCTCAGCTCCCTCAGGCTCTCCTCATACCTGCAGCATCTTTGTGGCTCTGTGCTGGACTCTTTCAAGTATTTCCCTGAGGTCTTTCTTTTCCTAAGGGGCCCAGAACTGGACACAATATTCCAGATGTGGCCTCAGCAGGGCAGAGTAGAGCGAGAGGAGAACCTCTCTGACCTACTCCCCACAGCCCTTCTGATGCACCCCAGGCTGCCCTTGGCCTTCTTGGCCACCAGAGCACATTGCTGGCTCATGCTCAACCTCCCATCCACCAGGACCCCCAGGGCCTTTTCCCCTTCACTGCTCTCCAACAGCTCAGTCTCCAACCTCTCCTGCACCATGAGGTTGTTCTTTCCCAGGTGCCAGACTCTCCCCTTGCCCTTGTTGGATTTCATTCCATTTCTCCCTGCCCAGCTCTCAGCCTGTCCAGGTCAGGCTGAATGGCAGCACAACCCTCCTGTGTCACCACTCCACCCAGTTTGGTGTCATCAGCAACCTTGCTGGCAGTGCCCTCTGTGCCCTCATCCAGGTCCTTGATGAATATATTGAACAGCTCTGGTGCCAGTACTGACCCCTGAGGGACTCCACCAGACACAGGCCCCCATCTAGACTCTGTCCTGTGGTAGTTTTAGGCTGTGGCTAGAAAATTTTCCACAGACCTTGGACAGAAAGCAGTAGAATGTAAATAAATCACCACTGGAGGTGAAAAGGAAAATAATGATAAATTCTTGGCTGTGTTCTTTGGTTTGGCTAAGTGCTAACAAACAGTTCTCTGCTCTTTTCTCTTGTCCCTTGTGTATAGGAGGGCAGATGGAAGGGGGCAGGAAAGGGGAAGCTATTAGCTCCCCTAGCTTTTGGCCAGGGGGTTCTTGTGCTTGTTCTCAGTTGTAAATACCTGTAAATGTTGTATATTTTGTACATATCCATTGCATCCCATTGTAGATTGCAGCTGTGCTTGTAAATACAGCTTCATTTTCTTCCAGCTGAGCTGGTAATTTACTGTTGGGGTGAATTTTCAACCCACCACATCTCCCATTGAGGACAGAACTCCTTGTGCAAGATGCTAACTTGGTAATGCCCCTGAGGCTCCTAACTAGGCTGCTGTGGAGGATTAGCTCTCATTCTAGGGCCCAAGCCAACCTCATGAGGTTCAACCAGACCAAGTGCAAGGTCCTGCAGCTGGGTCGAGGCAATCCCAAGCACAAAGCCAGGCTGGGCAGGGACTGGCTGGAGAGCAGCCCTGAGGAGAGGGACTTGGGGGTGCTGGGGGATGAGAAGCTCAGCAGGAGCCAGCAGTGAGCACTTGCAGCCCAGAGAGCCAAGCAGAGCCTGGGCTGCATCAGGAGAAGTGTGGCCAGCAGGGCCAGGGAGGGGATTCTCCCCCTCTGCTCCACTCTGTGAGACCACACCTGGAGCTCTGTGTCCAGTTCTGGAGCCCCTATTACAAGAGGGATCTGGAGGTGCTGGAAGGTGTCCAGATAAGGGTCATGAGGATGAGCAGAGGGCTGGAGCTGCTCTGCTATGAGGACGGCCTGAGAGAGTTGGGGCTGTTCAGTCTGGAGAGGAGAAGGCTCCCAGGAGACCTTCTTGTGGCTTTCCAGGATCTGAAGGGGGCTCCAAGAAAGCTGGGGTAGACTTTTTAGGATCTCAGGTAGTGACAGGACTGGGGGGAATGGAATAAAGCTGGAAGTGGGGAGATTCAGACTGGTCATGAGGAAGAAATTCTTCCCCATGAAAGTGGTGAGAGCCTGGAACTGGTTGCCCAGGGACGTGGTTGAGGCCCCATCCCTGGAGGTGTTTAAGGCCAGGCTGGATGAGGCTCTGGCCAGCCTGATCTGGTGTGAGGTGTCCCTGCCCTTGGCAGGGGGATTGGAACTGGCTGATCCTTGAGGTCCCTTCCAACCCTGACTGATTCTAGGATTCTGTGATTCTATGATTCTAACCTCCCAGCAGCTCCAAAGGAGCAGACATAAATGAGTTTTGCATGGTGCTCTTCTGGCATGCATCTGAGTGCAGCTCTCTACCATAAGGGTGGTGGAACTCTGCAACAGCTTGCTCAGGGAGGTAGTGGAAGGTCCCATCTCTGGAGATATTCCAGGTGAGACCCAACAAACCCTACTGACTGCAGAGGCGTTGGACTGGACGACCTTTGGAGGTCCCTTCCAAGCCAAACCATTCTTTGATTCTATGACTCCACAGCTTTTGTAGACAATGTGTTAATTTTCTAACCTTGTTTTTCCTTCTCCCTTCTATTTTTCCCCTTTCATATTGGTAGAACAATTGAGCTGTCTCCTAGTGGACTGTTTCCAGAGTCACAAATTCCAGGGCTAATCAGAAGCACTCTGAGAATTTCTTCTGTGCCACAGACCGGGGTTTTATTTCCTGGCTCCTTCGTCTTACCCAATAAGAGCTGCTGAAATTAGATGATACATTTTAGGATGAGATTCAATCTTATATTAAAGATCCTGATTAATGCTGCACAAGCCACATCCATCACTAATCTTTTCCAGTGGTTAATTACCCTTGTTAAGAGCACAATTAAGAAATTGTCTGATTTCTGTTTGACCTTTATTGCATTCAAATTCCTTCCATTTCTGTCAAAATTTCTTGACAGCTTCCCCCAGATTCACTCCTAACCACCCTTGATGGTCTAGAACATGGGAGGGGTTAGGTTTAATACCCAAGATTCTAATGCAAACTCTGCTCTTCCTTGCCTCATGAGGGGCAATCTCTTCTCCATGCAACAAGCAACTGGATCAGAAGAAATGGCCTCAAGTTGAGCCAGTGGAGGTTTAGGTTGGATATTTGGAAAAGCTTCAATGAAAGAGTGGTTAAGCATTGGAACAGGGTGGTCAGGGAAGTGGTGGAGTCACCATCCCTCAAAGTGTTCCAAAAAGATGTGAATGTGGTGCTGAGGGATGTGATTTAGTGGTGGACTTGGCAGTGCTGGGTTAGTGATTGGACTGGATAATCTCAGAGGCCTTTTCCAAACACAATGGTTCTACAAACAAACAACAAACAACAAACAAAGAAAACACAGAAAACCAAAGAAGAGAAAGGATAAAACTTCCATAGTATTAATTATTTTAGAGGGTGTGTGGTTTAGTACAGAGCATCTGAGTGGTTGGCTCCAGTTGCATCATGGCTACATTGTCAATAGCAGCCTGGGCTGCATCCAAAGCAGTGTCATCAGCAGATGGAGAGATGGGATTCGGCCTCTCTGCTCTGCTCTGTTCTGCTGAGACCTGACCTGCAGTGCTGTGTCCAGCTCTGGAGCCATCAGCAAAGGAAGGACATGGAGCTGATGGAGCAGGTCCAGAGGAGGCCAGGAAAATGCTCAGGGGGTTGGAGCAGCTCTGCTGTGAGGCCAGGCTGAGGGAGCTGGGGGTGTTCAGCCTGGAGAAGAGAAGGCTCCAGAGAGACCTAACAGCAGCCTGCCAGGACCTGAAGGGGGCTACAAGAAGTCTGAAGAGAGACTGTTTGCAAAGGCCTGCAGGGACAGGACCAGGGACAATGGCTTCAGACTAGAGCAGAGCAGATTGAGATTGGATGTGAGGAACAAGTTCTGCACCAGGAGGGTGGTGGAACACTGGAACAGGTTGCCCAGAGAGGTGGTTGAGGTCCCATCCCTGGAGATATTGAAGGTGAGGCTGGAGAGGGCTGTGGGCAAACTGATCCAGTTGGGGATGTCCCTGCTGAGTGCAGGGGGTTGGACTGGATGAGCTTTGGAGGTCCCTGCCTGCCCAGACCATGCTGTGATCCTATGATTCTATATTTAGACTGAAGTCTACCATCTAATATTCAATTTCAGGGTGTTTGCCAACACTTGGTATTTACAACTGTAGGTGTCAACATGGCACTGGGGGGGATCCAAGGTGCTGAGCTGCAACCTTTGTCATCCTCTTGGATAAGGTAAGATGACCAGCAATGTGTAGAAATAAAGCCCAGCATTGCTCTAGGTACCACATTTCTGCTTTGGTCTTTATCTGGCTACCACTCTAGGCACATTGTTAGGAAAACAAAGCACCTGACACTTTTTGGGTGAAAAAATCCAGGCTTGCCATGTTATCTCAAAAGCCAAAACTCTTCCTGCTCTTAGCATGCTCCAAGCTGGCCTTCAGGATTTCTATAAGGTTAGAGCCTTGGGGGTGTTGGGTGCTGAGCAGCTCCCCAGGAGCCAGCAGTGCCCCCATGCAGTCCAGCAGGCAGCTGTGTGCTGGCTGCAGCCAGAGGAGTGTGGGCAGCAGGGCAGGAGAGGGGATTCTGCCCCTTGGCTCTGCTCTGCTCAGACCTCACCTCCAATCCTGCCTCCAGTTCTGGTGTCCCCAGCAGAAGAAGGACACAGAGCTGCTGGAGAGAGGCCAGAGGAGGCCACAAAGATGCTCCAAGGGCTGGAGCAGCTCTGCTGTGAGGCCAGGCTGAGGCAGCTGGGGGTGTGCAGCCTGGAGAGGAGAAGGCTCCAGGGGGACCTCAGAGCTGCCTGCCAGGACCTGAAGGGATCCTGCAGGAAGGCTGCAGAGGGACTTTTGCTGAGGGGGTCTAGAGACAGGCCAAGGGGCAATGGTTTGAAGCTGAGGCAGAGAGCAGGGTTAGAGTGTTCAGTAGGAGGGTGGTGAGTCTGAGCCATGAAGAATTACAATGTGCTAGTTCAGTTAAGGGGTGGCTAAGACTGATTTCTGCTCCTACTAGAAGCTATGTCATTGTTGGAATACCAGATGATGTTAACCAGAAGACTGCCCTGTAATGAATCTGCATAAAGAACCAGGTTCCCATGGAGGAATGGGCAAGAAAGTAAGAACTGAGACAACAGCTCAGTTCAGTTCAGAAACAACTGTGATGGGAGAAGAGGTGTGAAGGACAGAAATAAAGATCACACAGAGTCACAGAATGTTAGGGGTTCAAGGGAACTCCAAAGCTCATCCAGTCCAACCCCTGCCAGAGCAGGGTCACCCAGGGCAGGGCACCCAGGAACTCGTCCAGGATGGTCTTGATTATCTCCAGAGAGGGAGACTCCACAACTCCCCTGGGCAGCCTGGTCCAGTCTTCTGTCACTCTCACAGGGAAATAATTCTTCCTCCTGCTTCCATGGAACTTCCTATGGCTCAGCTTCCACCACTGCCCCTGGTACTGGCATTGGGCATCACCCAGCAGAGCCTGGCTCCAGCCTCTGGGCACTCCCCCTGCACATCTTTAGCCCCAGAAATGAGGTCACCCCTCAGGTTCCTCTGCTCCAAGTAAAGAGACCCACAGAGATCACTATGTCTTCAATCTGGTGAGACCTCATCTGGAGTACTATGACCAACTCTTGGGCCTTCAGCACAAGGACATGGAACCTGCTGGAGATGGTCCAGAGGAGGCCATGAAGATGATCAGGGGGACGGAGCATCTCTCCTATGAGGAAGGACTGAGAAGGTTGGGGTTGTTCAGCATGGAAAAAGGAGTGCTCCAGGGAAACCTTCTTGTTGTCTTCCAGTGCTTAAAGAGGTTGATAAGAAAGCTGAGGACAGACTTTTTAGCAGGGTCTTCTGTGACAGAACAAGAGGTGATGGTTTGAACAAAAAGAGGGAGATTTAGAGAGAAGGAAACATTATTTACACTGAGGGTGATAAGAACCTGTCCCAGGTTGCCCAGACAGGTGGTAGATGCCACATCCCTGGAATCCTTCTAGGTCAGGTTGTTTGGGGCTCTGAGCAACCTGCTCTAGTTAAAGGTGTTCCTGCAGACTGCAGAAGGGTTGGACTGGAGGACCTTGAAAGGTCTCTTCCAACCCAAACCAATGCACACATTTGCTCCAGTATGGGCAAATACAGGCAACTAACCCCAAACCATTTATGACACCTACCCAGGGAGGTAGTTGAGGCCCCACCTGTGGAGTTATTCAAGGTCAGGTGCAACAAGGATGTGAGTAACCTGCTCTAGTGGAAGATGGAAGCCTCATGCCTGGAAGTTTTGAAAGCCAGGCTGGATGTGGCTGTGAGCAACCTGCTGTAGTGTGAGGTGTCCCTGCCCATGGCAGGGGGGTTGGGACTGGCTGAGCCTTGAGGTCCCTTCCAACCCTAACAATTCTATGATTCTATGTCCCTGTTGACTGCAGGGGGGCTGGACTAGATGAGCTTTGGAGGTGCCTTCCAAGCCAACCCACTCTGTGGTTCTGTCACAGCCACACACATTATTTCTGTGTTTGTATCTCCCCCAACTCCTACCTATACAGTTTCCACGGGAAAACTGCAGAATGCCCACATGTGTTAATTTTTAGTGCAGCAGACCACTAAACCTCTCATCTCCCCAAAACTGTCCTTTTATAGCCTTGCCAATCAGGGTATAATTAGCTGAATTCACATGCAGAGCAGATGGCAGGTTTGGAAATGTTTCTCTTACTAAATGCATGCAAGGAAGGGGAGAAAAAAACCCCAAACACAACAAACCAAGAACCATGACTTGGGGATTTAACATCTCTGTGTGCCTGGTGTAAGCTTGAATTAAAGCACACTCTAAAAATGCCTGCAGTGCAATGTGCAGCAAAACCATGCCAGGCACTGGCCAATACAAACAACAGCAACAACATCCCCCCCTGGGATTTGGAAGAGAAAGAGAGTAAATAACTTAGTGCAAGGTGAAAAGCAAACACTCAGCTTATCCTGAGGACTTTGCAGGGTAGCCTCTTCATGGGGAACTAAGAGACTGAGGGACAGGAAAGAGTGTGGCTAGAGAGAGGCAGTTCAGCCATTTCTGAATCCATGATCATTTACCAAGGCTACCTTAGAATTTCTTTAAACATAATTAGTTATATTAATTTCTTGTGCATTTTCCCCTAAAATATATTTTCATTGAATCCCAGAATGGCTCAGGTTGGAAGGGGCCTTGCCTTAAGATTCAAGGTGCATAAAGCAGGCAGCTTCTTGGCTACAGCCACAATCACAACTGTAAATTCAGAGAATCACAGAATGGCTCAGGTTGGAAGGGAGCTCAGAGCTCATCTGCTCCAACCTCCCCACCATGCCCAGGGACACCTCTCAGCCAGACTCAGCTGATCAAGGTCTCATCCAGCCTGGCCTTCAACACCCCCAGCAAGGAGGCAGCCACAGCCTCCCTGGGCAGCCTGTGCCAGAGTCTCACCACCCTCCTGCTCAACAACTTCTTCCTCAGCTCCACTCTACCCCTGCTCTGCCTCAGCTTCAAACCATTGCCCCTTGGCCTGTCTCTAGACCCCCTCAGCAAAAGTCCCTCTGCAGCCTTCCTGCAGGATCCCTTCAGGTCCTGGCAGGCAGCTCTGAGGTCCCCCTGGAGCCTTCTCCTCTCCAGGCTGCACACCCCCAGCTCTCTCAGCCTATTGTCATAGCAGAGTGCTTCAGCCCTATTTCAGCTGAAACCAATGTCCCCTCCCACCTAACCACAGCAGGAGCAGCAAGGTCAGCCTCTTTATTAGTAAGAATTACCATTCAGTATCAGTAGCTGTAATATGATTAGTGCCTGGATTTGATTTATGACACTCAAGAAGGAAGTGAAGGGCAGAGAATTCAGCTCTGCTTATTCTCAGTATTAAAAAAAAAAAAACACCAAGAAGATCCCTGATAGGAAGGTGTGGCAGTTTGGGCTGGGTGCCCCCTGCCACTGCTGCATGAGATACACCTCTGGTGTCCCAGGTGCCCACCCACAGGGCTGGACACAGGAAACGGCGTATTTCTACCCATAAATCCTGCACCCTATAAGGCCATCTGCAGAGTCATCCTCTTCCTCTTTCTTCCCTCTCTGCTCCCATGGGAGATGTCCTCTCTTATCGGGTAATGCCGGGGGAGTATCTCAAGGCCTCTCAGGCCTGACTAGGCCTAATGCCAGGAGGAGAATGGGGGGGGGGTGGGGGGGGAGTCTCAGACCTGGCCAGCCTGAGACTTGCCTAGCAGTGGGGGGGGGGGGAGGAAAGAGCCCTGGGGGTTTGGGTTTTACCCTCAGGTGGGAAGAAGGGAAGAACTGGGAAGCTTTGGGAATTCTGTGAGGGGTTCTGTATGCTTTTGGGATATTCTTGGCATTATCCTTTGTAGTCTTTTGTAGCTTCACCAATTGCTTTTCCATTTAAACTCTCCATCACTCTCCAATCCGTTTGTGTGTGTCATTCTTTTGTCCCTTTCGGGGCAAGAGACGATCTGGCTGGCCTCAAACCAGCACAGAAGGCATCAAATTGTTGGAACATATAAGCTAACGAAGATTCAGCTTGGGGTTCTCCTTGGGGTACCAACTATAAATTAATTATACCTTGGCAGGCAGCTTGACTGCAGGCTCCTTGGAGATGAGTAGAAATAGATGGAAAAGACTTGGCTGTTGGCTCTGAGACAGGGGGGGATTGTTTTTACTACCAATCTAACCAAGTAGCCCAGAGTCAAAAGCCCCCCAAAAAATGTAATTAAGCAAAATTAGACCTCCTGGCTGATCAAGTCCTGTCACTTGTTAACCTGGGAGAATTTCACAGCTGATGCCTTAATAGGAGTACCAAGCTTCAGCAACCACACTCCTAAAAATAGTTAGGCTTGGAGTTTGAACACATTTAAATCACTAGAATCACAGAACTGTCAGGGCTGGAAGGGACCTCAAGGCTCAGCCAGTCCCAACCCCCCTGCCATGGGCAGGGACACCTCACACTACAGCAGGTTGCTCACAGCCACATCCAGCCTGGCTGCAAAAACCTCCAGGCATGAGGCTTCCACCACCTCCCTGGGCAATCTCTGCCAGTCTCTCACCACCCTCATGGGGAAGAACTTCTTCCTAACATCCAATCTGAATCTCCCCATTTCTAGTTTTGTTCCATCCCTCCCAGTCCTATCACTCCCTGACACCCTCCAAAGTCCCTCCCCAGCTTTCTTGGAGCCCCCTTCAGATCCTGCAAGGCCACAAGAAGGTCTCCTCGGAGCCTTCTCCTCTCCAGACTGCACAACCCCAACTCTCTCAGTCTGTCTCCAGAGCAGAGCAGCTCCAGCCCTCTGTTCATCCTCATGGCCCTTCTCTGGACACCTTCCAGCATGTCCATATCTCTCTTGTAACAGAGGCTCCAGAACTGGACACAGAGCTCCAGGTGTGGTCTCACAGAGTGGAGCAGAGGGGGAGAATCCCCTCCCTGGCCCTGCTGCCCACACTTCTCTTGCTGCAGCCCAGGCTCTGCTTGGCTCTCTGGGCTGCAAGTGCTCACTGCTGGCTCCTGCTGAGCTTCTCATCCCCCAGCACCCCCAAGTCCCTCTCCTCAGGGCTGCTCTCCAGCCAGTCCCTGCCCAGCCTGGCTTTGTGCTTGGGATTGCCCTGACCCAGCTGCAGGACCTTGCACTTGGTCTGGTTGAACCTCCTGAGGTTGGCTTGTGCTCACCTCTCCAGCCTGTCCAGGTCCCTCTGGATGGATCCCTTCCCTCCAGCTGTCAGCCACACCACACAGCTTGGTGTCAGCAGCAAACCTGCTGAGGGTGCACTCAATGCCTCTGTCCATGGCACCAACAAAGATGTTGAACAAGCCTGGTCCCAGCACTGATCCCTGAGGGACTCCACTTGTCCCTGGCCTCCACTGGGACATGGAGCCATTGACAGCCATTCTTTGGGTGCAGCCATCAAGCCAGTTCTTAAAGAGAAATCCCATCTTATCCTTCCTTCTAGCCACTACCTTATTCTTGAAATAAATTGGATCAGATCTGTACAGCACAACCATGAACTTATCTGGGGAGTTGAATACAATGGAATGTGAAGGAGAGGGAAGGATTTCAAGTCAGTAATGCTGTCAAAGTTGTGTATCAGACAGCTTCAGCTATTCCTGTGACAAGCAGAGGAGAAAGATGATATTTAATAAATAGAGAGAAAAAGGATGTGTAAATCAGAAACACCAAAAAAAAGCAACTTGGTAAAGCCACTGAGTTCATTTTCCCCCTTGAAATCCCAGCTCTCCTGTTGTCCTGCTAGAACACAGCCCCCAGCCTCAGTGGATGCAGTGTTGGGTTGAGCATCTCAGTGAGCCATAGTTTATCAGGACATTCCTACCCACACAATCACAGACTTACAAGGGCTGCAGGGGACCTCTGGAGCTCACCCAGTCCAACCCCCTGCTAAAGCAGGGCACCCACAGCAGCTTGCCCAGCAGCACAATGCCCAGGGGGGGTTGGAAGCTCTCCACACAAGGAGACTCCACAACCCCTCTGGGAAGCCTGCCCCAGGCCTCCAGCACCTTCACACCAAACAACTTTCTCCTCCTCTTCAGATGCAACCTCCTGGGTTCCACTTTGTGTCCATTGCCTCTCACCCTATCACTGGGCACCAGTGAAGAGAAACTGGCCTCATCCTCTTGCCTGACACTGACTGCAGCTGAAGACAAACCTTTAATGCAGTATTTGCTGCCATTATGCTCCCTTGCCCCATGAAGAAACACATTTTTTTTTCCAATTCTTAATGGCACAGTTTTTTGTTTATAAAACTTGTCCTTGGGTTTTAGCAGGTGAGCTGATGCCATTCTGATCTTCTGCAGTGTGGGTGGACATGAAATCAGCCCTTCAAAATAACAAAAATAGAATCATAGAATCGCAGAATCATAGAATCCTATAATCAGTTAGTTGGAAGGGACCACAAGGCTCAGCCAGTTCCAACCCCCCTGCCATGGCAGGGACACCTCACACCACAGCAGGCTGGCCAGAGCCTCATCCAGCCTGGCCTTAAACACCTCCAGGGATGGGGCCTCAACCACCTCCCTGGACAACCCATTCCAGGCTCTCACCACTCTCATGGGGAAGAACTTCTTCCTCATGTCCAGTCTGAATCTCCCCACTTCCAATAGTAATAGAGTAGTAGTACAGTCATAGAAGTGCTTTTTGCTGGAAAGGACCTTAAAGTCCATCCAATACCAACCCCTGCCATGAGCAGGGACACCTCCCACTAGCCCAGCTTCTTCAAGGGCCCATCCAACCTGGCTTTCAACACTTCCAGGCTTGCAGCTTCCACAACTTCTCTGGGCAACCTGTTCCAGTGCCTCACCCCACTCATGGGGAAGAATTTCTTCCTAATGCCCAATCTAAATCAAATGAAAAATTAGCAATGCAGAGTGTTTTGATACAAATATTCCTGGTTTGGCATGGCAAGGGAGCATTTACTCACCCAAAGACCACACACACAGTGCTTTACATAACTCAGGTTACATTTTGGGGGATCATCACTGAGCACTTAGTTTTATAGCTTGGAGCACACCTCCTTAACACTGCTCCTAAATGGGCTGCCCAGGGAGGTGGTGGAGTTACCATCCCTAAAGTGTTTAAAAAGAGACTGGATGAGGCCCTTGGTGCCATGGCTTGGTTGATTGGATGGTGCTGGGTGATAGGTTGGACTGGATGATCTCAAAAGGTCTTTTCCAACCTGGTTGTTTCTGTGATTCTGTGAAATTCCTTTTAACCTGTCAGCTTTTATTTCTATTCAGGAAGCCTGCAAACATGTTCAGCTGAACAGCTGAGCATGGCAAACTAACAGTTCCCCAGGCACACAGGACTTGTTGGCCTCCATGTGATGTCTGGGACAACAGCTGTGTGAAGGTGGATCTGCTGCTGGCCCTACCTCGGTGATGTGAGACTGAAATTTTCTGTCAGTGTCTGTTAGCCTGAGCCTAGAAGGCATGGGGCTGCAAAGGCAATTCCCTGCTCCTCCACACCGGTGAAAAGAGGCAAGAAGAGTGCCTGAAGACTGCTGTCATACTGCTCCTGAGGGGCTCTCAAAGGCTTACAGGATGTTAGGGGTTGGAAGGGACCTCTGGAGATATCAAGTCCAACCCCGCTGCCAGAGCAGGACCAGAGAATCCAGCACAGCTCACACAGGAACACATCCAGACAGGGCTGCAAAGGCTCCAGAGAAGGAGACTCCACAACCTCTCTGGGCAGCCTGTGCCAGGGCTCTGTTCCTCCTCATGGTGAGGTGGAACCTCCTGTGCTGGAATTTCCATCCATTGCCCCTTGTCCTGTCCCAGGACATAAGTGAGCAGAGCCTGTCCCTGTCCCTTCCTTCCTGACCCCCAGCCCTCAGCTATTGATAGACATTGATCAGATCCCTCTCAGCCTTCTCCTCTCCACACTAACCAGCCCCAGGGCTCTCAGGCTCTCTTCACAAGGAGATGCTCAAGTCCCCTAAGCATCCTCCTGCCTCTCCCTTGGACTCTCTCCAGCAGCTCTCTGTCTCTCTTCAACTGGGGAGCCCCAAACTGGACACAGGATTGCAGCTGTGGTCTCAGCAGGGCAGAGCAGAGGGGCAGCAGAACCTCCCTAGCCCTGCTGCCCACACTTTCCTTGCTGCCCCCCAGGATCTCATTGGCTCTCTTGGCCACAGGGCACATTGCTGTCCCATGCAGAACTTGCTGCCCACCAGCACTCCAAGGTCTTTCTCCATAGAGCTGCTTTCCAGCAGGGCAGCCTCTAACCTGTCCTGGTGCCTGCTGCTATTCCTCCCCAGCTGCAGGACCCTGCACTTGTCCTCACTGACCTTCAGGAGGTTTGCCTGCACCCAGCTCTCAGCCTGTCCAGCTCTGGAAGGATGGCAGCACAGCCTGAGGGGTGTCAGCTATCCTCCCCACCCCGCAGTTTTGTCTCATCAGCAGTTCAGAAGGAGGTGGGCAGGAGACTGAAGGTTGCAGTTTTAGCAGGAAACCTTAAGGCTATCAAAATGCTTCCTGAACCCACCAAGGATGAAATCCATATTTCCCTACTGAGTTAAACAGGACTTGACAATGCCAATGAACTTTCAGAGACATGACAGACAAATTACAGCCTGTGTGTGCTAAACTATGTTGAAACCTTCATTTCTAAAAGGCATCCTGTCAGGAGCAGTAAATATTGGGGACTAACACCAAAGGATTTTCTTCGTCTTTCCTATGCCATGCACTTTCTGCCCCCAGACTGCTGCTAGGCTGTGCAGATTATTCAGTGGATTGCAAAGCAAATTCATTTTGACCAGGAAGCAAATGAGGAAGACTGAGATATTTCTGGCCACAGTCAGAAATGATTGCTGTTTGTCTCTGGAGATCTCCACTGACAGACCATCCCTTCCCAGACTGTCCCAAACCAAGCCTCACTGGAGATGTTTGAGGATTGGTTCTCTTTTGCAGAGAATTATTCGTTTGTTTATTGCTTTCAGCAGTTGTTCTCTGAAAGCAGTGTGAAAACAAAGGCAGCCCATGGTTTGCAGCTGTGTCTACATGAAGGGCACTCAGCTAGGGTGCAGAACTAGCAGAGGATTTGGGTTACTCCCTCTTCAGCTGAAGCTGCAAGAGGCTGTGGCATGACAGGCTGGCTTAGCCTACCATCTCCCACACCAGCTTTTACCATCTGACTGCAGAGAGGAGAAGTGAGGAAAGGCATTGAAGGCTGAGCCTCCAGAATCCCAGCATGGTGGGGGTTAGAAGGGACCTCTTGTTCTTGTTCTGTTTCTCTGTGCATTTAGCTCATCTAGGAAGTAACAAGGCATGAAGACAACCTTTGTGATAACAGGGGAATGTTGCTAATGATTTGTTAGGTCATAGGCTGAACTTGAAGACCTCAGAGGTCTTTTCCAGCCTCAATAATTCTGGGATTCTGTGATCATCCAATCCAACCCCACTGCTAGAGCAGGGCACCCACAGCAGCTTGCTCAGCAGCACAATGCCCAGGGGGGTTTTGGAAGATCTCCAGACAAGGAGGCTCCACAACCTCTCTGGGCAGCCTGCTCCAGGCCTCCAGCACCCTCACAACAAACAACTTTCTCCTCCTGCTCAGATGCAACCTCCTGGGTTGCAGTTTGTGCCCCTTATTGCTCATTGTCCTGTCCCTGAGCATCACTGACAAGAGTCTGGCCCCAGCCTCTTGCCCCCCACAGGTCCTTTAGTTCTTGCTGAGCATTGCTGTGATCCCCTCTGGGGCTGCTCCTCTCCAGGCTCATCAGCCCCAGGGCTCTCAGCCTTTGCTCCTCACAGAGGTGCATTTAACATCTGCATCATCCTTTCTGCCCCGAATATTCATCCTCCACTGCCTGCCCAGTCACTGCCCCTTAGCACTTTGCACCCCACAGCTGCTCATTCCCACTCCCCCTGCAGTTCCTGGGTCTGAGCCAGATCCAACATAACTCACTTCATCTAAGGCTGTGAAATTAACATTACCCATAATTGTACCTTTTTTATCCCCCCATTCCTAGTTAAACCCAGCCAGGAGCACATCATCTAATGCTGCCATCACCATTCGTGCTGCAGAGTGTTTTATTCACGTGCCTGGCTGCTGTCAGACCAAATAAGATGATTTGGAAGAACAAATGTCATTTTAGGCAAACAAAGAGCAGGGAGCTGGGCTCACGCTGCTTTGGGCAGCAGTTGTACTGGCTTCCTGACACAGCACCATCAGGACCTGGCTGGGGCCCATCAAACATGGGTTTGCTTTGTGGAAATGCTTCACAATGCATCATGGAACAGTTTGCAACGCCTAAGTCAACTGGGAAAAGCAAGCAGACCCATACCACACAGGTGTTCACTGTTTGGGCTGTTAAAACAACACTGCAGAGACCTTTCACACATCTGAAGATGCAGAGTATCACCATCTGAACCCTGGGACTCATAAATTACAGAATCAGAGCACGCCAGGTGTTGGAAGAGACGTCTGGAGATCATGCAGTCCAACCCCCTGCTAAAGCAGGGCACCCACAGCAGCTTGCCCAGTAGCACAATGCCCAGGGGGGGTTGGAAACTCTCCACACAAGGAGACTCCACAACCTCTCTGGGCAGCCTGCTCCAGGCCTCCAGCACCCTCACACCAAACAACTTTCTCCTCCTCTTCAGATGCAACCTCCTGGGTTCCAGTTTGTGCCTCTTACTGCTCCTTGTCCTGCCTTTGGGCACCACTTGTAAAAGCCTGGCCTCATCCTCATGACCTCCACCCTTTGGATATTTTCTGGTTTCCTAGACTGATCATTTCTCCAAAAGAAAGTGAGAAATCCTGCTGCAAACATTAAAGTAATGAGCAACAAATGCTTGTCTTTTTTTTTTTTTCCTGCCAGAGCAGAAAACCACTTTTAGACCAAATTTCTTGTGGTTATTGCTGTACTTTGGGTAGCCAAGAAACCTTTGGTTTAGTCACCAAGCCAATTTGCAGGACGTTTCTAAACAGCTCTGCCTTGGATCTCTCTTTTGTCTTTTCCTCCCTTCACCATATGCTGTCCTGACATGCCAATACATCACCAAGAAGGTTGTCAGATCCTCCCTCTAGACTTTTTACTAAATACCACTAAAAACAACTGCACAGCTCCAGCTCTTACACACAGAAAGGGAAAAAAAAAAAAAACCCTGCAACCAAGCCAACAAATTTCCAGTGGGGGCTTTGGATGCATTCCTCTTGAATCTCACAGTCAGCTGGGTTATTAACAGCACTAATTTCAATGCTGATGTGAGGTCAGCTCAAATTGTGGCCCAAAGAAGGAGTAAAACATCTGCAGAAAACTAATTTCTTGACGTGGGAATTAATGGGTGCAATTCCCTGGCCTGTGTTAGGCATGAGATCAGACAAGATGATCACAGTGGTGCCATCTGGCCTTAAAAAATAAAATAAAATCTGTGAATCCACACTGAAATTCTCACTTGAACTTAGGTAACCTCTCTCTAAGCCTAGCTGCATGGTGAATATTCTCCTTCGAAGGTGGCTGCCAACCAGCCAGCCAAGTAGGTTTGGCTAACCTTAATCAGCTTCATTTGCTGTAGGCACTGACGTGTTTTGGCAATAAAACCCCAATAGAAAACTCAGCATTTATACCTAGAAATGCAAACAGCAGACAAATCATCACAGAATGGCTCAGGTTGGAAGGGACCTCAGAGCTCATCTACTCCAACCTCCCCACCATGCCCAGGGACACCTCTCAGCCAGACTCAGCTGCTCAAGGTCTCATCCAGCCTGGCCTTCAACACCCCCAGCAAGGAGGCAGCCACAGCCTCCCTGGGCAGCCTGTGCCAGACTCTCACCACCCTCCTGCTCAACAACTTCTTCCTCAGCTCCACTCTACCCCTGCTCTGCCTCAGCTTCAAACCATTGCCCTTTGGCCTGTCTCTAGACCTCCTCAGCAAAAGTCCCTCTGCAGCCTTCCTGCAGGATCCCTTCAGGTCCTGGCAGGCAGCTCTGAGGTCCCCGTGGAGCCTTCTCCTCTCCAGGCTGCACACCCCCAGCTCCCTCAGCCTGGCCTCACAGCAGAGGTGTTCCGCATCCACTAATAGACTTCAATCTCATTTAATTCCTGCATGCCCATACAAAAATGCCATCAAACTCCATGTATCCAAATCAAGATCACAACTGCACTAGGGCTCAAGGCCTCATCCAGCCTAGCCTTCAACACCCCCAGGCAGGAGCCATCCCCAGGCTCCCTGGGCAGCTGTATTAGTTTTGGGTAACTTAATTGGGTGGGAATTATAAAATATAGTTATTTTTATTGTCCCAAATACCCCACCTCAAAACTATGTACAAAACTGATAGAATTATTTACAGGTTCTATTGGGTCATGAATTCTTCCAGGATGCTTAATGGCAATTTTGATACAATTTAGAGAGTTCAGAGACTGGAAAAAGCTATGACACAAATAGCTTCACCCACTTACAAACCAACGGCCAACCAATACCCCTTAGGAAGATAGGAGCAGGTTTACTCACGAGGATTAGAGTGGGAATTTGGAGATGGTCCCTAGCTCACTCTCTCTGCTTACAGGCTCCAGAAACTGTCCAGAAAACAAAAAAAAAAAAAAAAAAAAAAGAAATGAAAAAGAAAAAGAAAAAGAAAAAGAAAAAGAAAAAGAAAAAGAAAAAGAAAAAGAAAAAGAAAAAGAAAAAGAAAAAGAAAAAGAAAAAGAAAAAGAAAGAAAAGAAAAAGAAAAAGAAAAAAGAAAAAGAAAAGGAAAAGGAAAAGGAAAAAGAAAAAGAAAAAGAAAAAGAAAAAGAAAAAAGAAAAAGAAAAAGAAAAAGAAAAAGAAAAAGAAAAAGAAAAGAAAGAAAAAGAAAAAAGAAAAAGAAGAAAAAGAAAAAGAAAAGGAAAAGGAAAAAGAAAAGGAAAAAGAAAAAGAAGAAGAAAAAGAAAAAGAAAAAGAAAAAGAAAGAAAAAGAAAAAGAAAAAGAAAAAAGAAAAGAAAAAGAAAAGAAAAAAGAAAAGAAAAAAAGAAACAAGAAAAAAGAAAAGAAAAAAAAAAGAAAAGAAAAGAAAAAACAAACCCTCACAGAAACAAAGGGGAGGAAAAAAAAGAATAATCCCTTATGCACTCAGCTTTTGTTGAATTCTCCACTGTAATTAGTGAAGTCAAAGAACAAAGTTGAGCTGTGCCTGCCACCTCTCAAACCACCCTCTGGTGTTGAAAACAAGTATCAGTCAGTTCAGGACACAGTAAAAATCCCAATTTATGACAAAAAAAATTCCTGTTTGGTGTGACACAAACCTATTAACTCAGCTGAAAAGAGTGACAGTAATTGCAACTGGCTAAGGCTTGATAAGAAAATTTGCTCTCCTCAGTTGAAGGAAAATTTCCAGACTGGCCAAGCCACGTCAGAAAAGAGACCCAAAGATAGCAACACTGAATTCAAGCTAAAAAAGGAAAGAATTAATAATATTGGCACCATAATCAGAGACATTTTCCAAGTGATAGCTTCCTAACCCCTTAGATCTTATCCCATCAGTGTCTACTCAACAGAGAAATGAACTTTGTCCTGGACCAAAATAGAGCCTTAGTGCTCAGTCATAAAATAAACACAAATAGAGGACATCAGGCTTGACCTAGTAACACTGGCATAGATTCTGTGCTGCAGGCACTGAAGCTGTGCTTCCTAAAGCAACTCAGGTTTGGAATGGAAGGGATGGCAGAATTCAACCATCTAAATGGAAAGGAAAAATCTCTTACTGGGCCTCACCACATGAAATGTGCAGGAGAAGGCACTGAGTGCCCTGTCCCACCACAGCATCATTGTCCCAGTGAGCATCCCATCCTCCAATGCCAAGGGTTTATGATGAGCTCATTCATTATCCAGCCTGGAGTTGAGCAAGGGGGTTAAAGATTTGTGCCATGATGATTCTTACCAACAAAATCAAACAAAAAAAACACCAAAACCAAACAAAAGCCCAAAACTTAGATCTACAAAAGCTGCACTTTGCTTTCAGGTAACAGTTTGTGTCACATTTCTGAAAAGGAAAATTCTTCACAGAATCACAGAAAATATCTGGTTGGATGAAAGCCCAAAGCCCATCATTGCTATTGCAGGAGAGATCAGGAAGTGCTGGAAGGTGTCCAGAGAAGGGTCCTGAGGATGAGTACAGGGCTGGAGCTGCTCTGCTATGAGGACAGACTGAGAGAGTTGGGGTTGTGCAGTCTGGAGAAGAGAAGGCACCCAGGAGACCTTCTTGTGGCCTTGCAGGATCTGAAGGGGGCTCCAAGAAAGCTGGGGAGGGACTTTTGAGGGTGTCAGGGAGTGATAGGACTGGGGGGAATGGAGCAAAACTAGAAGTGGGGAGATTCAGATTGGATGTTAGGAAGAAATTCTTCCCCATGAGGGTGGTGAGACACTGGCACAGGTTGCCCAGGGAGGTGGTGGAAGCCTCATGCCTGGAGGTTTTTGCAGCCAGGCTGGATGTAGCTGTGAGCAACCTGCTGTAGTGTGAGGTGTCCCTGCCCATGGCAGGGGGGTTGGGACTGGCTGAGCCTTGAGGTCCCTTCCAACCCTGACAATTCTGTGATTCTATGATCCAGGCCAACCCTTGACCAAGCACTGCAGGCTCAACACCAAACCATGTCCCTAAGCACCAACTCCACAGCTGCTTGAACCCCTCCAGGGATGGTGACTCCAGCACTGCCCTGGCCAGACCATTCCAATGGCTGAGAGCCCTTTCTGTCAAGAAAGATTTCCTTAGCAGCCAGCCTGAACCTGCCCTGCTGCAGCTTGCAACCATTTCCTCTGCTCCTGTCCCTTGCCACCAAGTAGCAGAGGCTGTCCCCTCCTCACTCCAACCTGCCTGCAGGAAGCTGTAGAGAGCAATGAGGTCTCCCTCAGCCTCCTCTTCTCCAGATCAGAATCTAGGCGCCTGAGCTGTTCTCCCTCACAGGGTAGAAAGGGTCACTCAGCTGAGTGCCACATAGCCCTCCTCAGTATGACTCAGGTATAAGCTGTGAGAAAATGACCAAGCCATAAGAACCAGAGGCATCTGACTCACCTCTCACCTTGGCATTGACTCATTCATACCAGCTAAAGACCTCAACACACACCAGAACACACTAGTCATCCACAGGCCAGGTCAGGCCTGACATTTGTGATTGAAGGATGGCCTCTTCCCTCAGTCTTCCTCAGCATCACCATGATGCCCTGCTCTGAGCTGCACCAGCACCAATTCTGCTCAGGGCTGTGAGTGCCCAGCTCAGGCTCTGCTCACTCAGGCTCTGCTCACTCAGGCTCTTGCGGAAGCTCAGGGCAGCTTGGCACAGCCAGGGGCTGCTGCTAGCAGGCAGAAGCTGATGGGCAGAGGTCCTGCCAAGGCCTGGGGGCACAAAGCCTCTGCCTCACACTTGCTGCTCTGCACACCAAGGGCACTGCCACAGCTCTGCCCCACCTTGGGGGGCAGGAAGGCAGAGGGGGCAGCTGTGGGGAGGAGCAGAGAGCACAGCTGAGCCTCAAGTGCCCACCAAGGGATTGCAGCCCATGGAGGCCATCTGCAGCAGCAAGCTGAGGGATCCCCAGGCTCAAGCCTCTTCTTCCCTGGCTGCTGTCCCAGCAGGACTCTGTCCCTTCTGCCTTCCAGCCCCATCCCTCTCTTCCTCAATCCAACTCCAGAATCCAGCTCCTGAATCCGGTTCCCATCTGCTGCTGAGCCCAGGCTGGGACTTGCCCAGTGCCTGCCCCCAGCAGCAGTGGTGCCAGTGGTGCCATCCTTGCCCTCAGGGCTTGGGTTCCATGTTGCTTTGTGTCTCTATGTCTCTATCCCATGGCATTTTTCTTCTTTCCATCCCAGCTGCCTCAGTTTCTTTCCCAGCCCCTCAGTCTCTCTCCCTTCTTCCCTTTCTCCTCCCTTTGGGAAGGCAGAGGGATTCATTCCACTTACCTGGTGGTTTGCCCAGCCCTGACCCTTGACACCACATTCATGCAATTTCCCCCATCAGCCCCCAGGAAAACCATCACATCCCTTTCCCCCATGCTGACAGGTTGGCATTGGCTGCCCAAACAGAGGCAGCTCAAGCTGCCACCAGCATCTTGTTCTTGCATCACAAAATCTGTGTGGGCAGGCAAGCCTTTGTGTGGCCCCTCTCTGAGAAGTCCCCTGGAGAGCCTCTATTCTCTGGGACTGAATTATAGCATCTACTGCTGCTCTACAATGGCATTAATATTGTGCTTTTATCCCAGTTTCAAAGAAGCTCAGTGGAGTGACCTTTCCTCAAATATTTTTCTCTGGTTCTTTCTGATGTGAATTTTCTGTAGAGGAACTAAAAGAGCAGGAAATCTCCTTTCCTTTCCTTTTGTACGCTGTGAGAGCAATTCAAGGTGTGTCTGTTTTGCTGGGGCTTGGGAAGGTCTGAGAGTTTTACATTACCTGGGATAAAAATAATTGTATGCACACTTCAGGCCAGAGGTCAGCAGCTAATTGATGGAGTCAGGAAAAAAAAATCCACTACCAACATTAACCTGCAGGAAAATCATGGAAGCACAGAATAATCTGGCCTGGAAGGGACCTCCAAAGCTCATCCAGTCCAAACTCCCCTGCAGTCAGCAGGGACATCCCCAACTGGATCAGGTTGCCCACAGCCCTCTCCAGCCTCACCTTCAATATCTCCAGGGATGGGTCCTTAACCACCTCCCTGGGCAACCTGTTCCAGTGTTCCACCAGCCTCCTGGTGCAGAACTTGTTCCTCACATCCAATCTCAATCTGCTCTGCTCTAGTTTGAAGCCATTGTCCCTGGTCCTGTCCCTGCAGGCCTTTGCAAACAGTCTCTCTGCAGCCTTCCTGTAGCCCCCTTCAGGTCCTGGCAGGCTGCTGTTAGGTCTCCCTGGAGCCTTCTCCTCTCCATGCTGAACACCCCCAGCTCCCTCAGCCTGGCCTCATAGCAGAGCTGCTCCAACCCCCTGAGCATTTTCCTGGCCTCCTCTGGACCCTCTCCATCAGCTCCATGTCCTTCCTGTACTGAGGGCTCCAGACCTGCACACAGCACTGCAGGTGAGGTCTCAACAGAGGTTAAAATAAGGGCATTTCCAGCCTTCTTCTGTTTTGCAGGTAATACCTTTTGTTGCTTTCAGCACTTGTGCAGTTGTGATCTTGATTTGGATACATGGAGTTTGATGGCATTTTTATATGGGCATGCAAGAATTAAATGAGAATCAAGTCTGTTAGTGGATGCGGAACACCTCTGCTGTGAGGCCAGGCTGAGGGAGCTGGGGGTGTGCAGCCTGGAGAGGAGAAGGCTCCAGGGGGACCTCAGAGCTGCCTGCAAGGACCTGAAGGGATCCTGCAGGAAGGCTGCAGAGGGACTTTTGCTGAGGGGGTCTAGAGACAGGCCAAGGGGCAATGGTTTGAAGCTGAGGCAGAGCAGGGTTAGAGTGGAGCTGAGGAAGAAGTTGTTGAGCAGGAGGGTGGTGAGACTCTGGCACAGGCTGCCCAGGGAGGCTGTGGCTGCCTCCTTGCTGGGGGTGCTGAAGGCCAGGCTGGATGAGACCTTGATCAGCTGAGTCTGGCTGAGAGGTGTCCCTGGGCATGGTGGGGAGGGTGGAGCACGTAATCATGAAAGTCCCTTCCAACCTGAGTCATTCTGGGATTCTATGATCTAGTTTTTAAATTCCTAGGGAGAGGGCTACATCATTATGCCCATAAGGGCAGGTTGTTCAATCCTATCTCAGTTTCCAGGGAAGTGATGTTGCTGGCTTGCATTTACATGGACAAAAAATATCTCTGTGTTCAGGAAAGAGTAGAATCCTGGAATTGTTTTGGCTGGAAAAGACCTCTCTTAGTGAGTCTAACCATTGACCATCAACCACCATGCCTACTAAAGCATATCCTGAAGTGCTAGCTGAATTTAATATCCCAAGTGACATTCTCAGTGAGGTCCCTTCCAACCATTCTGTGATTCTAAGAATGATTTAATGTACTTCATTTTCTGTGTCCTGTGGATCTATGTAATCCTCATCTGCCACCGTGCAAAGCAGCTTTTTTCTTTCTCCTTTATTTTAAGCTTTTATTTTAACTTAGATATTTTCTTGCTGTTGCTACCTTCTTGTTAGTCTTCAATCTGGGCTGAAAAACTCAAGTGAAAAATATTGTCTTGAATATTTGCTGCTTCCAGCAAAGCACACAGGTTCCTTCTGATCTGGTGCCTTGCTTTTGACTGCTTCATAAATAAATAAAAGATTGCCTTTAACACTTTAACTGTATTTAATATTCCAAGTGACATTCTCAGATCAGCAGCAAAAGAATAGGCTAACCCTGTATCAAAAGGTGGCAACCAGTCCTGTTTGATAACAACTTCCATAAGTGTAACTGAGCTGAGGAAGCAGGAGTGATAGAGTTTGAATTGAATGCAACAGTTCATTTTGTGGTGGGGAAAAAAAAAAAAAAAAGGAAAAGATAGAAGAGGAAAGGGGAGAGAGGAAGGAAATAAAAAAGGAGAAGGGGGGAAAAATAAGAAAGGGGAGAAGGAAAGAAATGAAAAAAGAAAGAAGGAGGGAGGGGGGAAATTAAAAAAAAAACGAGAGGAGAAAAAAAATGAGGACAGAGGAAAAATAAAAAAGGAGTGGGGGGATAATAAAAAGAAAAAGAGGGGAAAAATAAAGAAGAGAGTGGAAAGTAATAAAAAAAGAAGGAGAGAGGGGAGGAATAAAGAAGAAGGGGAAATAAAAAAACAAGGAGGGGGGAAATAAAAAAGGAGAGGGGGAAAAGTAAAAAAGGAGAGGGGGAAAAATAAAAAAGGAGGGGGGAAAATAAAAAAGAAGGAGAGAGAAAAAAAAGCACAGAGGGGAAAGTAATAATAAAAATGAAGGATAGAGAGGAAAAAATTAAAAAAGAAAAAGAGGGGGGAATAAAATAAGAAGGGGAGAAGGGAAAGAAGAAAGAAAGGGGGGAGATAAGAAGGAGAGGGAAAAATAAATAAGGAGGGGAGAAATAAAAACAGGGGAAAGTAATAAAAAGAAGGAGAGAGGGGGAAAATAATTAAAAAATGTGGGGGAAATAAGAAATGAAGGGAGGGGCAAAATAAAATAGGAGAGAGGAGGAAAATATGAAAAAAAAAAGAAAAGGAGAGGGAAAAATAAAAAGAAAGAAGGGGGATAAGAAGGAGAGGGAAAAAATTAAGAAGAAAAATAAAAAAGAGTGAGAGGAAAAAATAAAGAAGAGGGGAAAGTAAAAAAAAAGGAGAGAGGAGAAAAATTACAAAAAGAAGGAGAGGGGGAAATAAAAAAGAAGGGGAGAAGGAAAAATAAAAAAGGAGGAGAGGGCAGAAAATGGAAGAAGAAGGAGAAAGGGGAAAAATTAAAGGAGAAATGAGGTGGGGGGAAATAAAAAAGGAGGGGAAGTGAAAAAGGAGAGAGGGGAAAAAATGAAAAAGAAGGAGGAAAAATAAAAAAGGAGAGGGGTGAAAATTAAAAAGGGGAAAAAACTAAAGAAAAAAAAAAAAGAGCAGAGGGAAAAAAATAAAGACAGAGGGGAAAATAAAAAAGGAGAGGGAAAAAAAAAAGAAAGGAAAAAGAAAAACTCTCCTGAGAAGCTGTTGGTTCCATCAGCCTGGCTTGTGAGGCACCTTTCCAGGCACTGAGCTGAGCCTGTAGTTATCTGGTAATAAGGACAAGTCAGGGGACATCCACTAAATGCTTGGAAAACAACCTGGTGTCACGGTGGGGAATGGACTGCACAGAGTGTGGGAGGGGGAGGGAGCAGAGTGAAAGGGACTAAATGCTGCGAGGTAAAGAGGTGGAGGCTGACTATGAGCAGCATTCTCTGGGCAAAGAAGCCTGCAGCAGACAGCTGCAAGAACCCCAGAAATCAGCTCTCCTGTTGCCTGGGAACACTGAGATCTTGCAGAAGGTCCTTCCTAGATGCTGTCAGGCAGCACTTGATAGAGAGCCCACAGAGCAGTGCCCCACGACTCACAGCCACTGTGAAGAGCCAGCTGCTCCTCCTCTAGTCACAGGTCACCTGGACTGTCCCCACGCAGCCCTCAGCCCTCAGCTGCATCCATAAATCTGTGTGGGCAGCAGTGGCAGCTTGGTTCTGCCCTGTCAGACAGATTGATGCTTGGCAAGCCATGGGCTCAGGGCAGCCGAGCAGCAGCACCACTGCTGCACCTCACCCAAAAAAGAAACTACTGTGGTGTGCACATCCTTCCTGAGAACCCAGGCAGGCTTTGCACCCCCTGTAAACCATGTCTTAGCTGTTTGGTGGGCTAAAACCTGATTAGCTGGGAGCTCAGCATCTGTTCCTTGGTCCCTAGGCATATCGTACCAAAACAAGCCCCTCTAGCAGAGCAACAGCATTGCAGCTCCCATGGATTTCACCTTGGCTCATCTCATAGATCATAATCCTCCAACCCAAGGGATGGCAGCAAACAAACCAACCAGAATTCACCTTCACACCTCAAAGGCAAGGGCAAAATCCAGAAGGAGGCCAGCAGACAGCACAGAGGATCAAGGTGACCTGAGGGGACTGCCAGGAGTCTGTGAGGTGACTGACTTCATGTGGATGTCATTCAGGACCTGCTCCTGCTCTGCCTGTCATAGCACTCTCCCATCTGCTGGTAGGCTCAAGGAGAGAGACTGTCAATACTGAGACTGCAGCTGCTACACTAGACTCCATCTGCTCTGGAAGAGGTGGCAGAAGGCAGCAGGGAGACTGTCTGGTGGAAAACACCCTGCCAGGAACCTCCTCTTCTCACTTCATTCCCTCCCTTCCAATGTAATGAAGAAACTCTCTTTGGACTCTCAATGTATAACAACCACACACCCCAGCAAGCACTCATTGTCTTGAAAGCAGTCAGCAGTAGTGGAGCATTGCAACAATTATACCTCAATCATTTTCCCAACTTACCAAGAGAAGCTCCACTAGCTGGTGAAGGAGTCAAGGAGTCCTTATGTAATGCAGAAAAGAGGTTCTGAGGCAACACAGAGGGGAAAGGATACAGAAGAAGGTCTAAATCAGGGCACATCCAAACAAGCAGACACAGAACAAGTAAAAAATATAACACCACAAGAAAAATAAAAATCCTTCCAACCCATCCCAGTGCAAGACCCTGTAGGTCACCACAGAACCTTGTACAGAATCACAGAGAATCACAATATTGGTTTGGTTGGAAGAGCCTTTTCAGTTCATCCAGTCCAACCTCAAACCCAGCACTGTCAGCTCACCACTGAAACATGGCCCTCAGCACCACATCTCCAAGGCTTTGAAACCCCTCCAGGGATGGGGACTCCAGCACTGCTCTGGGCAGATATTCCAAGGTTGAACCACTCATTAAGTGGAGAAACAACTCTGTCTGTGAAGAAAGATGATTAAGTAAGAAGCCTACCAACTCTCCAGGGTTTCTTTCACAGCCACTTTTTCTAGACCTTTCTCAGTTTGCTTCCTCCTATGACACCAGTTCATCATAATCAGTTTCTACTCAAGCTTCCTTATGGAATCGTAGAGCTGGTTAGGTTGGAAAAGACCTTTAAGATCATCAAATCCAACCCCTAACCCAGCACTGCCAGCTCACCACCAAACCACAGCCCTCAGCACCACAGCCACAGCTGAAGAGGAGCCAGCAGTGTGCCCAGGTGGCCAAGAAAGCCAAAGGCATCCTGGCTGGGATCAGCAATGCTGTGTCCAGCAGGAGCAGGGAGGGGATTGTCCCCTGGCACTCAGCTCTGGGGAGGCCACACCTCGAGTGCTGTGTCCAGTTTGGGGCACCTCAGTGCAAGAGAGATGTGGAGGTGCTGGAGCCAGGGCAGAGGAGGGCAAGGAAGGGCCTGGAGAAGAAATCTGATGGAGAGAGACTGAAGGAGCTGGGGATGGTTAGTGTGAAACAGAGGAGGCTGAGGGAGACCTCATGGCTGTCTACAGCTACCTGAAAGGAGCTTGTGGAGAGGTTGGTGCTGGTCTCTTCTCACAGGGAATTAGTGACAGAACAAGAGGGAATGGCCTCAAGCTGCCACTGGGGAGGTTTAGAGTGGATAGTAGGAAACATTTTTCCCATCCAGAGTGGTCAGGGATTGGAATGTGCTGGGCAGGGAGGTGGTGGAGTCCCCAAGCCTGGCTGTGTTTCAAGGTGGTTTGGATGTGGTGCTTGGGGCTATGGTTCAGGGGTGAGCCTTGTAGGGTAGGGTTCTGGGTTGGACTTGGTGATCCTGAGGCTGTTTTCCTACCTGAACCTTTCTGTGATTCTGTGATACTCAGTTTTGAAACCCCTCCAGGGATGAGGAATCCACCCCTGCCCTGTGTGGCCTGAGAACCTTTGCAGGGCAGGTATTTTTTTCTTTCCTAATACAAAATCTTCTGGAAATATTCAGGTGCTAACTCTTACTTACATGAATATGAAAGATAGCTTCAGCTTATCCTTGACCAGGCACAACACTGAATTTTAATGGCTCACTAAGAATTTGATAGCTTGCAGAGAGGAGAGGTTTTGCAATAGGGTTTGATAAAACATCACCCTTGGGAGAGCTTCTACATAAACACCTCCACAGAGTTATGCAACCCTCGTATGCAGCTTTTCATGACAACAAATCCATCCAGCTCCAGGAGCACAACCTAAGACTTAAAAAGGCTCTACCGGTGCATAGCAATGAGCTCTTCCTCCCAGCAAGATTTGTTCTCAGCAAGGTATGCAAAAGGAAGCAGAGATGGGCTCCTCCCTCTCCTAAACCTTGACTGAAATGATTCTTTTCAGGAAAAGGGCTGAACCCAAGGTGTTTTGGTTTTTTTGCCAGTAGTGGGAAGCACATCATTTGCACAGTGACCATCTCCCCTGGCTGACAGCTCAGGGCCATGGCTTTCATGATGCCATCTGACAGCCAGGGTTTCTAAGGAGACACCAACACTGGGGGAGTTGAGGCAACAGAAGGAAAGAACAGAACCTGAAAATAATAATTACAGGCTTCTCCCAGATGCTAAAGCTGCCTGATAAGAAGATTGCAAACATCTCCTCCTTGGAATGATAACATTCCTAAGGCACCCAGGAGACTCCATGCAAGTGGAAGCATTTGGCTGCCAACAATATGTTGCTAAGAGAGAGTTATATTTATGAAATCACATCCTTCTTTGAAAGGATGCTTGGGAAAAATGTGCTGACTGGATCCATTCTTAAATTACCCCCAGAATAAATGGAAACATTTACATTTTGTACCCCTGCAGGCCCCAACAGGACTCAAAAGTTCTTCAAGGGCCATAAGCAGAACAGATTTCACCTGTTTTGAGCATTGAGGTTTTCAAGGTGGAAATATAAGGCTTGCTTTTTTTTTTTTTTTGATGGAATTGAAAGGGGTGTGAGAACAGAAAATAAAATCCCTCCCCTTGAGCATTGACAGGAATCAGATATCCAAAGCAGTTCAAACTCACCTGCACAGGATGGAGCTCCTGGAGTGGGTCCAGAGAAAGCCACCAAGATGATCAGAGAGCTGGACAACCTCCCCTATCGGGACAGGCTGGGAGAGCTGGGACTGTTCAGCCTGGAGAGGAGAAGGCTCCAGGGAGACCTTAGAGCAGCCTTCCAGTAGCTAAAGGGGTTCCAGCTGGGGAGGGACTTGTGACAAAAGCTTGAAGTGATAGGATGAGGGACAATGGATTGAAGCTGGAGGAGGGCAGACTGAGACTGGAGATGAGGAAGAAATTCTTGACAGTGAGGGTGGTGAGACACTGGCACAGGTTGTCCAGGGAGGCTGTGGATGTCCCCTCCCTGGAGGGGCTCCCAAGGCCAGGCTGGATGAGTCCTTGAGCAGCCTGGGCTGGTGGGAAGTGTCCCTGCCCATGGCAGGGGAGTTGAAACTGGATGATATTGAAGGTCTCCTCCAACCCCAATCCTTCTGTGAATCTATGAAATGACCTCACAACACAGCAGGTTAAGCTCTTTTTAGGTCAAGCTGCAGTGGAATTAGGAGGAAGCAAAAAGCTACCAGGAGTATTTTTGGATTGTCCAAACCCTCTAATTTTTCAAAATGTCATTGTTGGTCCAATTAGCCCAGAAAAAAAATTAAAATCTCCTCTTGGAGGGATAAGGACCAAAGCTATTTCCTCATCTGTGATGAAATTAGGGCTGTGCTTTAAAAAGGGACTTTAGCCTGGCCCATAACCCCACACAGCACACTGGAGACATCTTCAGTCTAAAATAACTTTGACACAAAGCTCACTAGAAGCACTTAAGTAGTTGACCATCTCTCCCAGTTGTGTAGGCAACCACAAGCAGCAGGCAGTGAGGCAGCTGATTCCACCCAATGTGACTTCTAGGCTGGAGGCTATGTGTAAATAGGTGGAATTCTCCTCCCAGACAGTCACTAACACACTCCAAGGACAGATCAGGAGGGAAATATCTGTGGAGCTGAAGTCAGAATGTTTCAATGTGGGTTGAGAATTGGAAGCCAAATTATTTCTTTGAGGTATAACTTTGATAGTTTGTGCTGCTGGGGTTTAGACTGAGATCATTGGTGTAGAAGTATCTGTTGGACCCCTAACACTGAGTACCATGATAGCTCCCTCTGCATCAGGGTTGAAATAGTTCTTATGTTGTATATTTGAGAGAAACCAACGTGCTGTGTATCACAGCTGTCACAAACAGAGATTTATACACATACAGGAAGCTAATTAAATGCTTCCATGCAGGGTTGATCCTCAAAGGAGCCTTTAGTGACGAGCTTGTCAGTACACAGGCATCACCAAACCTCAGTCCCAAAGGAGCACTGGAACTGAAGTTCTCAACACAAGAAGGAAATACTGAGACGGGTTCCCCAGAGAGGTGGTCAATGCCTCATAAAATCCTAGAATGGCTCAGACTGGAAGGGAGCTCAGAGCTCATCTCCTCCAACCTCCCCACCATGCCCAGGGACACCTCTCAGCCAGACTCAGCTGCTCAAGGTCTCATCCAGCCTGGCCTTCAACACCCCCAGCAAGGAGGCAGCCACAGCCTCCCTGGGCAGCCTGTGCCAGACTCTCACCACCCTCCTGCTCAACAACTTCTTCCTCAACTCCACTCTACCCCTGCTCTGCCTCAGCTTCAAACCATTGCCCCTTGGCCTGTCTCTAGACCCCCTCAGCAAAAGTCCCTCTGCAGCCTTCCTGCAGGATCCCTTCAGGTCCTCGCAGGCAGCTCTGAGGTCTCCAGGTTGGCTTAGATGGGACTCTAAGCAACCTGATCTCCTTCCTCACTGTAAGAGGACTGCACTAGGACCTTTCCAAGCCAAACCATTCTGTGGCTCTGTGTCCCAGCAGACAAGCAAAGCTGGGCTGCTCAGCCAGTTGGGAAGAGACCAGTCCCTCATCTCACCCACAGCATCTCCCCAGCCCTACCCACTGCAGAAGACAACTGCCTGTCCTTCCTTCAGCTGATGGGGGCAGAGATACAGCCAAGCTTCACCCTCCAAGGTTCCTTAGCTACATTAAAGGATGGTTGATCAACCTTCTTGTCTGATAAAATGCCTAAACTGCCACAAAGGGCCTCCTACCCTTCCACTTTAGTAGCCAAGCAGCTCTGCTCTGTGTGGCTGCAAGGCTGGAGTGGTGGAATGCCCAGAGCATTCCAGCCTGCTCTCATCAGCACCTTCATCTCTTTCAATGCCCTGCAAGAGTGCCATGGCCTCTGGAAAGTAATTTCTAAGTGTTCCCATGGATCATAAGCAATAGAAAGATTCAGGTAGTGTCTGAGGTAGGTTAAAGCTTTTCAAATGCAAGCAGACATTACCTTAGCTCCTATGCTGAAGGAGCTCTGCTCTTGGAGAGCCCAGGAGGCTGGAGCCCAGGAGATGGGTTTCAATTAGCCAGCACACCTACCTGAAATACAAAGCAGAGAGAGGGGGGAATAAAAACCAAAGGCAGCCCTCAGTATTCCTCCTTCTGGTTACAGCCAGAAGCACACAGATTGATTTGTGCTGTGCCTGAGTTCGGTCATTTTTCCAAGTTTGATTCTTGATGATGAAACAACAGGAGGGAAAAAAATAATAATAAAAAACGAATCACAGAATTATTGAGGCTGGAAAAGACCTCTGAGGTCATCCAGTCCAGCCTATGACCTAACACCACGATGTCAGCTAAACCATGCCACCAAGTGCCACATCCAAGCTTTTCTTAAACACCTCCAGTGATGGCAACTCCACCACCTCCCTGGGCAGTCCATCCCAGTGTCTGATTCCCCTTTCCATCAGGAAGTGCTTCCTAACATCCAACCTAAACCTGCCCTCGCACAGCTTCAGGCCATGCCCTCTGGTCCTGTCACAAGTTGCCTGGGAACAGAGCCTGACCCCTACCTGGCTGCAACTTCCCTTCAGAGTGTGATAAGGTCCCCCCTGAGCCTCCTCTTCTCCAGGCTGAACACCCCCACCTCCCTCAGCCTCTCCTCATCAGCCTTTCCCTCCAGCCCCTTCCCCAGTCTGGTTGCTCTCCTCTGGCCCTGCTCCAGCACCTCGAGATCCTTCCTGCAGTGAAGGGCCCAGAGGAAGATGAAGAAAAAGACCAAAAATAAAAAGAAGAAGCAAAAGCTCTTCATGCTCAAGTGGGCAGAACACCAGCCCAGCCTGACTAACCTTTCCAATGCTGTGTTTTCATCCACTGCCCATGCCCCTTCCCTTCCTTGCAGGCTGCTGAGGCTGCACAAGTGGAGAACAACCACTGCCAGCTAATCCAATTACTGAGTGCTCTAAAGGTTGAGGAGCTGGAGCAGCTTGCCAGCTGATCTATGATTATCGGGCATTAAACTCTTCAGTGATGTGACAACACTTTCATAAGGATGGCAAATGACTCTGAGAACAGTGAGGGGGCTCTGCAATTGTTCAGGTGAAGGAAAAGGAAATGAGGAAACATGAAACAGAAAAAAAAAGGGGAGGGACACACATTTCAAATCATGTTATTCTAAATAACATAGAACTGTAGACTCATTAAGGTTGGAGAGGACATCAAAAATCATAGAGTCCAATCATAAATGGAAAGGAGAAAACTGGAAGGAAAAAGAAAAAAAGAAAAGAAAGGAAAATGTGAAATCCTGTTATTCAAATTACCACAGAATCACGGACTCAGTAGGAATGGAGAAGACCTCCAAGATCATCCAGTCCAACCAGCAACCCAACACCACCATGGCCACTAAACCATGTCCCACAGTGTCATGTCCACAGGTTTCTTGAACACCTCCTGGACTGGTGACGTCCCTGGGCAGCCTGTTCCAATCCCTGACCACTCTTGCAGCAAAAGAATTTTTCCTAATATTCAACATAAACCTCCCCTGGCACAATTTCAGGCTATTTCCTCTTGCCCTATTGCTTGTTCCTTGGATGACCAACACCCACCTGGCTCCAACCTCCTCTCAGGGAGTTGTAGAGAGCAATGAGGTCTCCCCTCAGCCTCCTGATCTCCAGACTAAACAACCCCAGTTCCCTCAGCTGCTCCTCACCAGCCCTGTTCTCCAGACCCTTCCCCAGCTGTATTGCCTTTTTCTAGACACTTCAAAAAGTCAAAGATCTCCTGAATCAGGTCTGAATCACACCTTCAAAGTATTTAGTTTACAAGGGGTAGAAAGAGGACAGATGTGAATGGGAAATCTTTCTGCAGTCAGATGTTCATGGCTAAGAACTCACAATTGTGTCCAGTTCTGGGACCCTCAGCTCAAGAAGGACCTCAGGGAACTGCTTGAGAGAGTCCATCCCAGAGCCACAGAGCTGCTGCAGGCAGTGGAACATCTCCTGGGAGGCCAGGCTGAGGCAGCTGGGGCTTGGAGCTTGCAGCAGAGCAGCCTGAGAGCTGCTGAGGAGAAAGATGTGAACGGTTGGAGCCAGGCTCTGCTCAGGGATGGCCAAGGGCAGCACAATGGGCACTGGGGGCAAGCTGGAGCAGAGAAGGTGCCATGGGAACAGAAGGGGAAACTTTGTCCCTGTGAGGGTGCTGGAGGCCTGGAGCAGGCTCTCCAGAGAGGTTGTGGAGTCTCCTTCCATGGAGACTTTCCAAGCCCAGCTGGCTGTGTTCCTGTGTGCCCTGCCCTGGGTGATGCTGCTCTGGCAGGGGGGCTTGGACTGGATGATCTCTGGGCATTCTGTGATTCCTTTAGCAGTAAAATCCAGAGGAACAACGTGTATGAAACCTTGCTAAAATTCCAAAGGAGCTGTCAGAACTGATGCACGCATTGCACTTTAAATTCTAAAAGACATGAAATACCTCTAGAATATTCATTGGGAAATGTTATAACCACAGCCTGCCTGCTCTTCTCATCTTCCTGCAAAAGGTTTGCCTATCTCCTTCTTTCTAAAGTTCTCTTCTATTTTCCTTCTTCACACCCAAAGAGTCTATGACTCCTTTTATCTTTTAGCAGATTTCCCAGTGAAGCAGTTTCCACTTCAGCCTCAGCCAGCTGTCCACAGTGACTGCCAATTGATTTATCCCTTGCAGTGGTCAAAGTTTGTCATCAGAATGCTGGGAAATGCTTTAATTCAATCTTTGCATGTCCTTTAACTTTCTTTTTATTTCATTTGCTGCTTTAATCTCTTTTGCTGCAGTTAAAATGTTAAAGGCAATCTTTAATTTATTTATGAAGCAGTCACAAGCAAGGCAGCAGATTAGAAGGAACCTGTGTGCTTTGCTGGAAGCAGCAAATATGCAAGACAATATTTTACACTTGAGTTTTTCAGCCCAGATTGAAGACTAACAAGAAGGTAGCAACAGCAAGAAAATATCTAAGTTAAAATAAAAGTTTAAAATAAAGGAGAAAGAAAAAAGCCACTTTGCATGGTGGCAGATGAGGATTACATGGATCCATGTGTGCAGGCCTCTTATTCTGTGTGTTTGACCTTGCACAGCACCACAATGACACAGAAAATGAAGTTCATTAAATCATTCTTAGAATCACAGAATGGCTCAGGGTGGAAGGGACCTCACTGAGAATGTCACTTGGGATATTAAATTCAGCTGGCACTTCAGGATATGCTTTAGTAGGCATGGTGGTGTTAGGTCAATGGTTAGACTCACTAAGAGAGGTCTTTTCCAGCCAAAACAATTCCAGGATTCTACTCTTTCCTGAGCATAGAGATTTTTTGTTTGTTTGTTTGTCTGTTTGTTTTTTTGTTTTTTGTTTTTTTGGGTTTTTTTTTGTCCATGTAAATGCAAGCCAGCAACATCACTTTCCTGGAACCTGAGTTAGGATGCAACAACCTTCCCTTATGGGCACAATGATGTAGCCCTCTCCCTAGGAATTTAAAAATTAAATCATAGAATCACAGAATGGCTCAGGTTGGAAGGGACCTTCAAGATTATCTGCTCCACCCTCCCCACCATGCCCAGGGACACCTCTCAGCTATAATGCTGAAGGCCTCATCCAGCCTGGCCTTCAACACCCCCAGCAAGGAGGCAGCCACAGCCTCCCTGGGCAGCCTGTGCCAGACTCTCACCACCCTCCTGCTCAACAACTTCTTCCTCAGCTCCACTCTAAGCCTGCTCTGCCTCAGCTTCAAACCATTGCCCCTTGGCCTGTCTCTAGACCCCCTCAGCAAAAGTCCCTCTGCAGCCTTCCTGCAGGATCCCTTCAGGCAAATTTATTTCCAGAAGGATATAACCAGTGCTGGGGATAGTGGAAACCATCCATGCAGGTGTCTCTAGACACTTGTCGAGGACCAGAAATGATTATAGATGTGGCTCAAGGTTGTTGGGAGAATCGTTTGAGATACAGGGAACCTGGCCTTAGCCCCTTCGGGTCGGCCGAGGGACTTTGGGACCCTGCAGACTGGGTAGCAGCGGCCCCGGGGAACGCATTGCGCTGCCGAGTCGCGGCTGGGACCTTCTTTTAGCACTCGTGGGAAGCTATCAAAGTCGTCACGGTGTGGCGGAAAGGGGGAGTCAGCGACCCTGGAACCGGCTGGGGAGAAACCGGCTGAGGGGGAACGGGCTACCGGAAGAACTGTGCTGAGGGCTGCTAGAGCCGGCCGCAGGGAGAGGGCTGTTACGTGAGCTGCTGGGCTGGGGATGCTGCCGGGGCTGCTAAACGAACTCTGCCGAGGATTGTTCAGCTGCTTTGGGAACCTTCTAGATTTGTGGAGAGCTGCTGCTGATAGGGATCTCTACTACCTGCCGTCGCCCCGGAGAGCTTGGCGGCGGAGAGCTGCGGCCGCCGCACGGAGCTGCCTCTTTGCCCGGCCCCCGCTCGCCGCCCCCGTTCGCGTCCCCGCCGCTGGCCTGATCGCGGCGCAGGCTCCCTGCAGATCGGACCCCCGCGGCGTTTCTGCCTGTTGCCTGTTCAATAAGGCGGTGTGGCACCCGGCTCCCTCTGAGTCTCGATTCTGTTCACGGGAATACTGAGTTAGTCACAGTGAAGATCCCATTGGGCATCACCCAGTCACCCCCACCCCCTCTAAAATTCGAGGAGAGGATGGAAAGAGAAGGGGCTTAACTTCTGCCAGATATTCCCCCTCTGGATCCTGACAACGTCCTCAGGAAAACTCCCTCTGCAGCCTTCCTGGAGGATCCCTTCAGGTATTGGAAGGCACCTCTCTGGTTTCCCTGGAGTCTTCTCTTCCTTGGCTGAGCTGTCAACCCACCCCCAACTGAACCATGTCCCCCAGGTGCATTTTCCACGTGTTTTTCAAACATCTCCAGGGGTGGCGGACTCCACCACCTCCCTGGGTAGCCTGTTCCAATGTCTGACCACTCCTGCAAACAAGAAATTCCTCCTAATCTCCAACCTAAACCTCCCCTGTTGTGCAAATGTCCCATTCAAACACGAGCACAAAGGTTTTCTCTGCTTCAGTTTCAGATCTCCAGATGTTTTATGACTACTTTAAAATAGGCAGACTCCTCCAAGCTATCACTAATAAAAACTTTGGTAAAAGCATGGTCAAACTACAGCCAGCCAGGGACTTCCAAAAGCCCCAAATGTCAGGTTTTATGTCTTTTCCCAGCCTGTTATCTTCTGTTTATGCCTCTTTGCTGCACTGAATTAGGGGTATTTATGTGTGTGTGTGCCTGTTTATGTAATAAAGGAATAAGTTTAGTGACCCTGTGGATTCCAAAGTGAAGAGGGATGGACCTAGATGTCCTCTACAGGCTAAACAAAATTCCTCTTTTTAACTGTAAAATGTTCCCTAAGCATTCTTTCATGTTTTATGTAACACACTAACTTGCCTTTCACTTCTTTGAATTCCCAGTTCTCATCTTTTATATATCTTTAATGTCCTACTCTCAACTGGTGGCTCTGTTTCTTACACCAAAAAGCATATTCAGCAAAATTTGGGTTTTTGTTTGGTTGTTTGGGTTTTTGTTGTTGGTGGTGGCTTTTTTTTCTTGTAGCTCTGTCATTATTTATTATAACTTAAACTCATTAATTACCTTCATAGAATTACAGAATGCACTTAGTTGGAAGGGACTTCCAGAGGTCATCTAGCCCAACCCCCCTGCAGTGAACAGGGACATGCCCAACTAGATCAGGTTGTTCAGAGCCTCATCAAGCCTGATCTTGAATGTGTCCAGGGATGGGACCTCCCCCACTTTCCTGGCCAACCTGTTCCAGTATTCCATCGCTCTCACAGTAAAGAACTTCTTCCTAATGTCCAACATCCTAACTTCTTCATAATGTCCTAATTTGTCCTTTTCTGCATTGACTTTCAGCCCTGGAGTTTGTTTGGTTATGCTCCTGTCATGTAACAGCTTGTTCTTTACCAAGCTCAATGATAAAATGCTTCTTTTCTCCAAGATGAACATCTGCAAGCCCACTGCTGAACGGGGTGCAGCCTCAGATCTCTGTAGCACTCCAGTGCAGCAAGGACAGGAATTTTCTTAGTTGAGTTTTAAACCAAAATACTTTGAGTGTAAGGAGTTGGGGTTTGGTTTTGAGTTCTTTACTTTTGATCTATGGAGTTACCTCTCAGCATCCAGCTATGAAACTTTTGGCCTGTGCACATTGTGTGTGACTCATTGTGGTCTTTGTGCTACTTGGAGCTGGGGTGAAGGTGCCTCATAGAATCATTAAAGTTCAAAAAGACCTCTAAGGTCATCAAGTCCAATCATCAACCCAACACCACGATGGCCACTAAGCCACGTCCCCAGCTGCCATGGTCACACATTTCTGGAACACCTCCAGGGATGAGGACTCCACCACCTCCCTGGGCAGCCTGTTCCCATCCCTGACCACTCTTGCAGGAAAGGATTTTTTTCCTACTGTCCAACCTAAACTTCCCCTGGTGCAACTTGAGGCCATTTCCTCTTGTCCTATTGATAGATAATCTGGGGAAGAGACTGATCCCCACCTGGCTCCAACCTCCTTCTTTTCATGTAGTTATAGAGAGCCAGGAGGTCTCCCCTCAGCCTCCTCTTTCCCAGATTAAAACACCCCCAGTTCCGTCAGCTGCTCCTCACCAGACCTGTTCTCCAGACCCTTCAGCAGCTTCATTACCCTTCTCTGGACACCTTCCATACCTATATACCCTGTAGGCAGAAGCTTATTTTATTCAGAGGAAGAAAACAACACACCCTTGCTCTTGTGAGGTGTGCTTATGAACCCCAGTGAGAAGTCACTCCAGCAAGAAGGAGTTCAGAGGGAGACTGATTCATATCCAGGAGTGTGGAACTCTAAAGTGCTCCTATCTCCTCCCTCAGCCAGTGGTAGGGAGGTCCTTTGGCAAAGTTCTGGTAATGCAGTAATAGAAATCAGATCCTAAGAGTCAAGAACTGACTGTAGCCCACGTTTAAAGCACCAAGCTCACATTTTCCAGATTGTTTTATATCTGGATAGAATCATGGAATGGTAGGGGTTGAAAGTGAGCTATGGAGATCACCAAGTCCAACCTCCCTGCTACCACTGGTACAGCTAGAGCAAGCTGCACAGGAGTACCACTTACAGATAGCTCTAAATGTGAATGAAAAGGAGAAACAAAAGCTATCTGAGCACAGACATATCTTCAGGAAGCAAAAGCTGTTTGAATGGATTCATTTCTTCATCCACAATCTCACTGCTGTTCCTGATGCTGTTCCTGGTGGATAAGAAGCTCAACAGGAGCCAGCACTGAGCACTTGCAGCCCAGAAAGCCAAGCAAGAGAAGTGTGGGCAGCAGGGCCGGGGAGGGGATTCTCCCCTCCTGCTCCACTCTGCTGAGACCCCATGTGCTGGTTTGAGGCCAGCCAGAACATCTCTTGCCCCAAAAGGGACAAAAGAATGACACACGCAAATGGATTGGAGAGTGATGGAAAAGTTTAAATGGAAAAGCAATTGGTGAAGCTACAGAAAACTACAAACTACAAAGCATAGTGGAAAAGAACATCCTAAAGCATACAGAACCCCCTCACAGAATTCCCAAAAGCTTCCCAATCCTCCCTTCCTCCCACCTGAGGGTCTACCCAATCCCTCAGGGCTCTTCCTTCCCCCCACCCCCCTGCCCCCCACTGCTAGGCAAGTCTCAGGCTGGCCAGGTCTGAGACTGCCCCCCCCCTCCATTCTCCTCCTGGCATTAGGCCTAGTCAGGCCTAAGAGGCCTTGAGGATACTCCCCCGGCATTACCCGATAAGAGAGGACATCTCCCATGGGAGCAGAGAGGGAAGAAAGAGGAAGAGGATGACTCTGCAGATGGCTTTATAGGGTGCAGGATTTATGGGTAGAAATACGCCGTTTCCTGTGTCCAGCCCTGTGTGTGGGCACCTGGGACACCAGAGGTGTATCTCATGCAGCAGTGGCAGGGGGCACCCAGCCTAAACTGCCACACCCCACCTGGAGCATTGTGTCCAGTTCTGGAGCCTCTGATCCAGGAAGGATCTGGAGGTGCTGGAAGATGTCCAGAGAAGGACCATGAGGATGAGCAGAGGGCTGGAGCTGCTCTGCTCTGGAGACAGCCTGAGAGAGTTGGGGTTGTGCAGTCTGGAGAGGAGAAGGCTCCCAGGAGACCTTCTTGTGGCCTTCCAGGATCTGAAGGGGGCTGCAAGAAAGCTGGGGAGGGACTTTTGAGGGTGTCAGGGAGTGATAGGACTGGGGGGAATGGAGCAAAACCAGAAGCGGTTAGATCCAGATTGGATGTTAGGAAGAAGTTCTTCCCCATGAGGGTGGTGAGAGACTGGCAGAGGTTGCCCAGGGAGGTGGTGGAAGCCTCATGCCTGGAGGTTTTTGCAGCCAGGCTGGATGTGGCTGTGAGCAACCTGCTGTAGTGTGAGGTGTCCCTGCCATGGCAGGGGGGTTGGAACTGGCTGAGCCTTGAGGTCCCTTCCAACCCTGACAGTTCTGTGATTCTATGAACATTATTAGTTGACTGTGATCTGTCAGCCTGTATATGAAAAAACCTGCAGTTCCTTTGCAAGAAATATATCATAGGAGACAAGAATTTCCTTACCACAGCAGACTCATGGCCACCTCTATTCCTACCATCAGGCAGCAGCTAATCCATCACAGAAAATTATTAAGGAACATTGTCCTAAGCAAATGCAATCAAAATAATGCTTTTCTTGGTCCCCCTTGGAGGAAATCAGCCTCTAACCCAATGCTAGAGGGTGAAATATGCCTGGAAGAGTGCTGATGCACATTTCTTCAGCAGAAGAAATGGATCTAGATTCAGGCACCCAAGTACCACAGTCTGCCCTGGTTAAACTTTGTGCCTTGATAGACAGAAAATCGCAGCAGTGCTTCCTGCTGCTACTGTATTTATCCTTTTTTACCACCCAGGTATTTCTCTGGTAGTAAATTGTGTGCTTGACAACTTATTGTTCTGGTTGTGTGAAAGCAGCAAATAGCAGCAGCTTGTTTACTCTCTGCGCATCATTAAATATTTACTGAAAAATGTAACTTAAGCATCTCTGCTTTGATTTATTTCATCCTGAGCATCCTAACTCCATCTTTTGACTCATCAGTTCCAGCAGTCTGCTGAGAGATCCAGGGCTTCATGTTGTCTGTCTCAGGATTCCCTTGGTGAGGGCCACAAAGATGATCCAAGGGCTGGAGCAGCTCTGCTGTGAGGCCAGGCTTAGGGAGCTGGGGGTGTGCAGCCTGCAGAAGAGAAGGCTCCAGGGGAACCTTGTAGCTGCCTGCCAGGACCTGAAGGGATCCTTCAGGAAGGCTGCAGAGGGACTTTTGCTGAGGGGGTCTAGAGACAGGCCAAGGGGCAATGGTTTGAAGATGAGGCAGAGCAGGGGTAGAGAGGATCCCTGCAGGTATATGGGCAGGGACACCTCCCAACCAGACTCAGCTGCTCAAAGCCTCATCCAGCCTGGCCTTCAACACCCCCAGCAAGGAGGCAGCCACAGCCTCCCTGGGCAGCCTGTGCCAGAGTCTCACCACTCTTCTGCTGAACAATTTCTTCCTCAGCTCCACTCTACCCCTGCTCTGCCTCAGCTTCAAACCATTGCCCCTTGGCCTGTCTCTAGACCCCCTCAGGAAAAGTCCCTCTGCAGCCTTCCTGCAGGATCCCTTCAGGTCCTGGCAGGCAGCTCTGAGGTCCCCGTGGAGCCTTCTCCTCTCCAGGCTGCACACCCCCAGCTCCCTCAGCCTGGCCTCACAGCAGAGCTGCTCCAGCCCTTGGAGAATCTTTGTGGCCTCCTCTGGCCTCCCTCCAGCAGCTCTGTGTCCTTCTTCTGCTGGGGACACCAGAGCTGAAGGCAGGATTGGAGGTGAGGTCTGAGCACAGCAGAGCCAAGGGGCAGAAACCTCTCTCTTGCCCTGCTGCCCACAAAACCAGCAAGATGTTCTGGATTCATTCTCTTGGCTTTCCTTCTTATTTAGTTGCTGTCACTGTTTCAGACATCTGAGTCTCAGAAACCCTTTGGGACAAATTCTCTATTCCTAGATAGGGTTTTGCTGAACCAGGAGTTTTTTGCTGCCTTAGAGACATGATCTAACCTGGGGGCATCTGCTTAGGTCTGATTCATTTAGTAATGCAATTTGGAAGGTAATATTGAAGCAGCCTTAAAATGTTTCAGTGTTCCAGGGGCAGCAGTGTTTATTGGGGGCTTCCTGGACCAGCCTTCAAATCAGACAGCTTAACAAAGTCCTCCAGGCTGCAGAGATGATAAACTTCCAAGGTTTCTTACTGAAATACCTTAATAGCTAAAGATGAGGCTACTGATCCTTCCCTAGCTCATTTCACTAAATTAGCAGTGAGTGCTACTATCTAATGAGGGAAATTAATTTCCCCAAATTACCTTCTGTGAGTGAAACCAGGCATGAGGTTCTCATCAGCTGGAGTTTTATTTTCAGAGGAAAGAGAAGCAGAGTGCACAGAACAGACTGGGATGGTCTGAGATGGAAAAGCACTTGATTTTCAAAACAGTTTTACATAATAATTCTATTTTTACCCTACACATTGCATCCAGTCCAATCCCTCTCCACTTTGAAAAGATGGAATGATTGCACAGACAAAGCCTTTTAGCTCCTTAGGCAGCAATTCCATAATCATTAACGAATCTGAAGATTACCCTATACAGGATTTGCTTCAGGAGCGTTGAATCACAGAGTCACAGAATGTTAGGGGTTGGAAGAGACCTCCAGAGATCATTGAATCCACGCCCCCTGCCAGAGCAAGTGCACACAGGAACACATCCAGCTGGGGTTGGAAAGTCTCCAGAGAAGGAGACTCCACAACCTCTCTGGACAGCCTGCTCCAGGCCTCCAGCACCCTCACAGGGACAAAGGTTTCCCTTCTGTTCCCATGGCACCTCCTCTGCTCCAGCTTGCCCCCAGTGCCCCTTGTGCTGTCCTTGGCCATCCCTGAGCAGAGCCTGGCTCCAGCCCTGCAGATCTTGATCCCCAGCAATGAGGTCACCCTCAGGCTGCTCTGCTGCAAGCTCCAAGCCCCAGCTGCCTCAGCCTGGCCTCACAGGAGATGTTCCACTGCCTGCAGCAGCTCTGTGGCTCTGGGATGGACTCTCTCAAGCAGTTCCCTGAGGTTCTTCCTGACCTGAAGGTCCCAGAGCTGGACACAATATTCCAGATGTGGCCTCCCCAGAACAGAGTAGAGAGGCAGGAGGACCTCTTTTGACCTACTCACCACAGCCCTTCTAATGCACCCCAGGATGCCCTTGGCTACCTTGGCCACAGGGGCACATCTCAGAAATCTCAGAAATCTCTCAGAACTCTCAGAAATATTTCTTCAGGTAACTACAACTCAAATGGGATCCATTTTACTCTTCTTGCATTATCAGGAGCTCTTCAGAAACTGCACCATCTCCTAGCTTTGTTCTAGAAGGCACCTCCAAATCCAGGCTTGAGGCATTAATATTAATAGCCAGAATATGACCTTAAAGCATTAAATTCCTGAGGCATCTTTATGCAGTTTCATAAAAAGGTATTTTAGCTTTTTGGAGATCAAAGAGCCAGTCTGAAAAACAACAACAATAGCAAAACAAACAAATCCAAACCAAATTAAACCCACCTCAAAATGCAGCTGAATGTCTTCACCACTGAGCCATCTCTGTCTTTTTTCCTGACAAAACCCAGGAGTGTTGTAGGGCAGGAGACCTCCCTGCCCACCTTCAACATCCTTTCATTGAGACAGATCATCTTAGCTTCTCATGGTGGGTACTCAGCACACCCCTGCACCCCAGCCCCCAGACAGGCTGCACTCCCCTCTGCACTGTGGCAGACCACAGGTTTCTCAGGTCCTTCATCCATCAAGATCCTCTGGGAGTCCAGTGGAGGCCATAAAGCTGCTGAAGGGCCTGGGGCATCTCTGTGAGGAGCAAAGGCTGAGAGCCCTGGGGTGCTGAGCCTGGAGAAGAGCAGCCCCAGAGGGGATCTGAGCAATGCTCAGCAAGAGCTGAAGGACCTGTGGGGGGCAAGAGGCTGGGGCCAGACTCTGCTCAGTGGTGCCCAGGGACAGGCCAAGGGGCAGTGAGCACAAAGTGGAACCCAGGAGGCTCCACCTGAAGAGGAGGAGAAAGTTGTTTGGTGTGAGGGTGCTGGAGGCCTGGAGCAGGCTGCCCAGAGAGGTTGTGGAGTCTCCTTGTGTGGAGAGCTTCCAACCCCCCCTGGGCATTGTGCTGCTGAGCAAGCTGCTGTGGGTGCCCTGCTTTAGCAGATCATTATGGACTGGGTGAGCTTCAGAGGTCCCTTCCCACTTCTACCACAGTGTGATTCTGTGATTCATGAGTCCAGAGACTGAGATCATGCTGCATTGCATCTTCAGCAGATGAGAATGTCTCTGGTTTTGCTTTTACAGCCCAGGGAATGATGAGCCACATGCTATGGGTGTGCTTGATTCCCCCAGGTGAAGCAGGACTTCCAGCTCCTTCCCTTGGCACAGCAGGCAGGTGTCAGCTGGGCACATGGCACCTCCAGTCATGGGAACCACTATACAAAGGCTAAAAGTTGTTAACGCTTAAAGCAGCTGCCCAAAAGCTCCAGCAGTGCCAAGGAGGTGTGGGGAAGGGGAAGATGGTGCACATTGTCCTCCCAGGTGCTGCTGTAGGATTTCAGTGCTCTCTGGAAGCAGCATGGCAGCCAGGGCAGCACATGGCATTAGTTCTACCACTTAATGAAAGACCTGAGGCAAGCTCATTCCAGCTCTTTCCTGGGAAAGCATGCCAGCCAGATATTCCCAGGCCAATTATTGCTTTCACAAAGTGCTCTAAATCTGTCAACAAGCAAAAAGTGTGAACTACAGGATAAGAACACAGTTAGAGAAGGTGGCCCAGTTGTTGACTGTCTTCTAGCAGTGGGAGCAATGGAAGATGGCTGCCTGGGAGCCAGCCCCAGCACAGCAGCATGAAGTGATGCTCTTGCAGACTGCTGGTAGACTGCTGGCATGTGTCAGAAAGTTTCTGCTCCTGTTCTGCAGCTTGATGGTAATTGAATGCTTATTCCCCTGTGGTACGGCACCCAGAGTGACATGGACAAGGAGGAGAAGTGGACCCAGTTGAACTTCAGGAGGTTCAACAAGGCCAGCTGCAAGGTCCTGCACCTGGGTTGGGGTAATTCAGCACCATGGAAAAGGACCTGGGAGTGGTGGTGGGCAGCAAGTTCTGCATGGGAGAGCAATGTGCCCTGGGGGCCAAGAAGGCCAATGGGGTCCTGGGGAACATTCAGAGGAGTGTGTCCAGCAGAGCCAGGGAGGTTCTCCTCCCCCTCTGCTCTGCCCTGCTGAGACCTCACCTGCAATATTGCATCCAGTTCTGGGCTCCCCAGTTCAGGAAGGACAGGGATCTGCTGGAGAGAGTCCAAGGGAGGGCTGCAAGGATGCTGAAGGGACTGCAGCACTGCCTGGGGAGGAGAGGCTGAGAGCCCTGGGGCTGGTTAGTGTGGAGAGGAGAAGGCTGAGAGGGATCTGATCAATGTTTATCAATAGCTGAGGGCTGGGGGTCAGGAAGGAAGGGACAGGGACAGGCTCTGCTCAGTTGTGCCCTGGGATAGGACAAGGGGCAATGGATGGAAACTGCAGCACAGGAGGTTCCACCTCACCATGAGGAGGAACTTCTTCACTGGGAGGAGCCCTGGCACAGGCTGCCCAGAGAGGTTGTGGAGTCTCCTTCTCTGGAGACTTTCAAGACCCCTTTGGATGTGTTCCTGTGTGAGCTGTGCTGGACTCTCTGGTCCTGCTCTGGCAGGGGGCTTGGACTGGATGTCCTCTTTGCGTCCCTTCCAACCCCTAACTAACATCCTGTGAGCTGTGATCCTGTTGTCAGTCCAGGATAGGAGGTGATGAGACTGAGAGCAGCCCTGCAGAAAAGGACCTGGGGATGCTGGTGGACGTGAGCTGCACTTGCAGCACAGAAAGCCAAGCAAAGCCATTTGGGGCACTTTGCAAGCAGACCCCCAGCAGGCAGGTTGCATTTCATGGGGTGTAATTGGGTAAAACTTGATATGGGAAGAGGAGAGAAGATTTTATAAGCAGATGAACTCAACCTGCAGGATTGATGGGGACTGTCAACCTAATGATGAGAATGGATAGTGTCTGGCTCTGCACTTCTTAGTCAAAGTAATTCATTATTTGCTGCATAATAGTAACATTAAAATATAACCAACAAACCAATTTATTGATGGCTGCTCTTACTGGGGGTTTTGTTCTACTCTAAATGTCATCCCTGTTAAGAAAATGTACAGGAGAAAAAAAAAACAGTCAGAAAGTTATCTTAATCCTAGGATACCATCTGTCATCACTGAAATAAAAAGTGAGACATTATCTGATACAGATTGAGGTCCATCATTTATGCAGTGAAGTATTACAGCTTTTAGTTTGCAAGGGTATGGAGGGATTTATAATTAAAGAAGACATTCAGGTTTTACTAAAAGTTTGGCCTTATTCAAAGGCAGAAAAAAAGGCTGTAGAGAGACTGTTTGCAAAGGCCTGCAGGGACAAGACCAGGGGCAATGGCTTCAAACTAGAGCAGAGCAGATTGAGATTGGATTTGAGGAACAAGTTCTGCACCATGAGGGTGGTGGAACACTGGAACAGGTTGCCCATGGAGGTGGTTGAGGCTCCATCCCTGGAGATATTGAAGGTGAGGCTGGAGAGGGCTGTGGGCAACCTGATCTAGTTGGGGATGTCCCTGCTGAGTGCATGTGTCCCTTCCAACCCAGACCATTCTGTGATTCTATAATGTTATATCTGAAGATTGGAAGTCTTCTCCTATTCTCACCATTTACATAGCCTCACCCTCTCCCTCTGCAGCCATGATTTCTACTCCAGAGAGAGGTGCCTTGAATGCTTTCTCTTCTTGACCTGCCTTTGTTGTTTGGCAGGTCACACAGGGTGTGGGAAAGCTTCCCCACTGGGAAGCTCCATCTTGTCCCCTCTTCCCTCCAAACTTTGCACTTCACAGAATCACAGAATCACAGAAATGTTCATGTTAGAAAAGAGCCTCAGGATCACCAAGTCCAACCCAGAGCCCTACTATGCAAGGCTCACCCCTAAACCATAGCCCCAAGCACCACATCCAAACCACCTTGAAACACAGCCAGGCTTGGGGACTCCACCACCTCCCTGCCCAGCACATTCCAATCCCTGACCACTCTGGATGGGAAAAATGTTTCCTACTATCCAGTCTAAACCTACCCAGTGGCAGCTTGAGGCCATTCCCTCTTGTTCTGTCACTAATTCCCTGTGAGAAGAGACCAGCAGCAACCTCTCCACAACCTCCTTTCAGGTAGTTGTAGACAGCCATGAGGTCTCCCTCAGCCTCCTCTTTTTCAAACTAACCATCCCCAGCTCTTTCAGTTGCTCCTCATCAGATTTATTCTCCACCTTTGTCTCACCTTGGCTTCTATCTTAGCAAGGACCAGTGAGCAAAACAAGATCTGGATCAGCAGAGAAAATAACAACCAAATAGTCAGGCAAAGCAAATCAAAAAGGCTATCACAAAGTTTGCTTTCCTTTCCCAAGCTGGTCCAGTGAGATTTTCCACATGGTACTGATGATAGCAGAGTCTGCTGCTAAGGAAGCACAGGTTCAGAAGGATTCATGGCCCTTTTCCGTACTTAACCTGGTAAAATAGACCAGAAGAGAAGGAAAAGGAGGAATGCAATCAGGCAGCTGCATGGACACTAAGAGGCCAGGTGCAGTGCAGTTGCTCAGTGTGGGTGTTGGGTGTCTGGATGTTGATGTGGTAGTCAGTTCACTAGAGGAAGCCTTTACTCAGGAAGGAGCAGAGCTATTGAATTGCTCCTCAGAAAATAGATAAAGCCTTGCCCCCAGGTGAGTTAAATGTCTTGCAAACTTCAGGTTTGCTTCAGGTTTGAGCAGTGATCAAACAGCTCTGGGTGTTCCCAAGCACAAATCAATGGAGAGATTAGCTGCCACAGCCTGCCAGGAGATCATGGACAAGGCAGCTGAGCACGTAGCTGATGTGCTCACAGACTAAACACTGCCCTGTGGGCTGAGCAGCAGGCAGGCAGAAGCTGATTCCTCACCTTTCACTGCACCAGAGCACCAGGATGAGGACCATGGGTCACCAGCCCCCCGCAGCATCATCTGGCACGGCCACGCCGACGAGCAGTGACTGCAGGGCGCAGGCAGGGCTCACTGCAGGGTGCAGGCAGGGCTCACTGCAGGGCACAGGCAGGGCTCACTGCAGGGCACAGGCAGGGCACAGGCAGGGCTCACTGCTGGGCACAGGCAGGGTACAGGCAGGGCTCACTGCAGGTTACAGGCAGGGCTCACTGCAGGGCACAGGCAGGGCTCACTGCTGGGCACAGGCAGGGTACAGGCAGGGATCACTGCAGGTTACAGGCAGGGCTCACTGCAGGGCACAGGCAGGGCTCACTGCAGGGTGCAGGCAGGGCTCACTGCAGGGCACAGGCAGGGCTCACTGCAGGGCACAAGCAGGGCACAGGCAGGGCTCACTGCTGGGCACAGGCAGGGCACAGGCAGGGCTCACTGCAGGGCACAGGCAGGGCTCACTGCAGGGCACAGCAGGGCTCAGGCAGGGCACAGGCAGGGCTCACTGCAGGGCACAGGCAGGGCTCACTGCAGGGCACAGGCAGGGCTCACTGCAGGGTGCAGGCAGGGCTCAGTGCAGGGCTCACTGCAGGGCACAGGCAGGGCTCACTGCAGGGCACAGGCAGGGCTCACTGCAGGGCTCAGGCAGGGCTCACTGCAGGGCACAGGCAGGGCTCACTGCAGGTTACAGGCAGGGCTCACTGCAGGTCACAGGCAGGGCTCACTGCAGGGCGCAGGCAGGGCTCAGTGCAGGGCACAGGCAGGGCTCACTCCAAGGCTATTCAGGCAGCATCTGGCAGAGGGGCAGCTTGCCCACTCAGCCCAGCTTTGGGTCCCTCACTGCAAGGCAGTGTGGGGAGGATGCAGCCAGGCTCTGCTCAGGGATGTCCAAGGACCTCTCTACTCTTCCCTGGCAAGGCCACATCTGGAATATTGTATCCAGGTGTGGGCCCCTTAGGTCAAGAAAAACTTCAGGAACTACTTAAGAAAGTCCATCCCAAAGCCACAGAGCTGCTGCAGGCAGTGGAACATCTCCTGTGAGGCCAGGCTGAGGCAGCTGGGGCTTGGAGCTTACAGCAGAGCAGCCTGAGGGCTGCCCTCATTGCTGGGGATAAAGATGTGCAGGGCTGGAGCCAGGCTCTGCTCAGGGATGGCCAAGGACAGACCAAGGGGCACTGGGGGCAAGCTGGAGCAGAGGAGGTGCCATGGGAACAGAAGGGAAACCTTTGTCCCTGTGAGGGTGCTGGAGGCCTGGAGCAGGCTGCCCAGAGACGTTGTGGAGTCTCCTCTGGAGACTTTCCAAGCCCAGCTGGCTGTGTTCCTGTGTGCCCTGCCCTGGGTGCCCCTGCTCTGGCAGGAAGGTTGGACTGGGTGATCCCTAGAGGTCCCTTCCAAGCCCTAACATTCTGTGATTCCTTTCCCTTGTGTGTCAGTCAATGCCTCACCTTAGGCACTAAAATCCACTTTGTGTTTCCAAACCATACAACAGGTTTTTAATACATTTTTGTAAGTGTTTGACAACAAGTCTCTTGCTTTCAGATGAAATTGCCTTTTTTGGGAGTCTTTTTAATGATCTCATTAATGGCTTGTCAGGTCTCTGTGCTTCCACAAGCCATTTTACACATCTCTAATCATATCATTTCTGACATTTCCCTTTTATACTGTTTTGTGAAGGCTAATGAGGGTTCACCTCTAAGCAGGAGTGATCTGATTCTAAAGCAACAGAGAGCCAGTTGCACTGACAAATTTTAATGCAACAGCCAGACACTGAAATTAATTATTTGCAAATGTCCCTGAACTTGTGAAATTGAACTTCAAACAGGCTCACAAGAACACAAGAGAGGAATATTGCCAGGCAGAGTTAAACCTTATGTGCTCTTTCTTCTTCTTGAGCCACCTCTCCTCTGTCACTGTTGCCCTGGACACTCTTCTGTAGTCTGTGATTAAGAAGAATGTGGTCAGCAGGTCAAGGGAGGTTCTCCTCCCCCTTTACTTAGCCCTGGTGAGACATCACCTGGAGTATTGTGTCCAGTTCTGGGCTTCCCAGTTGAAGAGAAACGGGAAACTAGTGGGCAGAGTACAGCACAGACTCCAAAGCTGCTGAGGGGCCTGGAGCATCTCTGTGAGGAGGAAAGGCTGAGAGCCTTGGGGCTGCTGAGCTTGGAGAAGAGCAGCCTGAGAGAGGATCTTAACAATGCTTATCAATATCTGAAGGGTGGAGGTGAAGAGGATGGTCTCAGACTCTTCTCAGTGGTGCCCATGGATAGGACAAGGGGCAGCAGGTACAAAGTAGAACACAGAAGGCTTCACTTGAACCTAAGGAGAAATTCCTTTGCTGTGAGATTCCAATCCCACCTGGGCATGTAGGTCCTGAGCAACCTGCTGTGGGTGCCCTGCTTTAGCTGGGGAGTTGGACTGGATGGTCTCCAGAGGTCCCTTCTAACCCCCACCATTTTGATTCTATGATCAGACTCAAGGCTCAGTCTTCCTTCACTTACCCTTTTCTCTTTATTAGATGCACAAACCCCTCCCTTCTTGGTGCTGCCTCTGCTGTGGGTGCTCACAACTCCCTCTTCTTTCTTAGCAGAGATCCTGGAGATTCAGTGAGCAGAATGCACTGCTGGGGAGGGTATAAGAAGTGAGGCATCTGGCTGCACAGTGATAGATGAAGAAAGCATTTCTGTGCCTCACTCCACTCTCCCACTCAGGAGCTGTGACCTCCACAAATTCCCTCTACAAAGCACTGTACCATGCCAGGATTTGATTTGTTTCCAGCCTTTAAAACAATGTCCTAAGGTTTTGTTTGATGGATTCAGACTTCCAAAGAAAGAAGCTCTCCTCCTGTGTCCCACCTGCTCCAGTTTTCTCCAGACTCTTGCAGACATCAAAGGCAAGGCAGCTTTGCAGAGAAGGGAGGTGTTTACTGGGGTTAAATGGTGTCAACTAATTCATCCTTCCAAGAGCTTTTGTCCACTCTGAAGACAACAGGCATTTCAAAAGGAAGAATTAAGAAGGAAACAAACAATCACCACTGTACTTCAATGCCTTCTCCAATGTCCAGTGATGGTGGATGATGGAACATGGTAGATGTTCCATTTCTAGACCCACATGGAAGGTCACAAATTCAGCCTCTAAGATCTCAGGTCAGAACTGCCTAAGGTGGAGGAGAACATGTAGTATGGTAGAAGGAGCAGCTGTCACCAATGTACAAACACTGAACAGAAGGGAAACCTTTGTCCCTGTGAGGATGCTGGAGCCCTGGAGCAGGCTGCTGGAGCCCTGGAGCAGGCTGCTGGAGCCCTGGAGCAGGCTGCTGTTCCAGTGTGGGAGCTGGAATCCCCCTCCCACACCAACAATACCCAGGCTAGCTCAGTCTGGCAGCAAATGAAGCTGCGTTTTACAGACAAAACTACAATCTGTGATGCAATGCAATGAATCTGTACAAACAGACACCACCCACAACATTTACAAATAGGTACAATCAACAGAGAAACACAACCAAGCCTCTTGGACCCCCATTGGGGGGCTGTGTTTCCTGCCCTCCCCCCCCCCAGCCAGAAGGACTCCCCCCAGACCCACCTCTGGCAGAGGCAGAGAGCCAAGAAGCAGAGAGGCTGTTAGACTTAGCTTATCAAGATCAACATGGGAGGGTGTGTTATCTTCAGTCAGAAGAGAGGAGAAGCAGGCAGACAGACAGAGAAAAGAGACTGCCCCACTGCCCCACTCTCCCCTACCTTGTTTTGAGTCCTGGCTCTTAAACATTTCTCTCTCTCCAATGGCAGTGTTTAGAAGAATTATTATTTTGCTCTCTTACACCCAATAGTGATTTATTTCCATCCTTTCACTTTTCTGCTTGACCTTTGTGAGAAGCAAAATTAAAGACACAGTCTTTAAAACCAGCACAACTGCCCGGGGGGGGTTGTGGGCTCTCCTTCTCTGGAGATGTGTTCCTGTGTGCCCTGCCCTGGGTAATCCTGCTCTGGCAGAGGGGTTGGACTGGATGATCTCTGGAGGTCTCTCTCAAGCCCTAAGCTTTGTGACTCTGTGCTTCTGTGGTTGGTGTCAATGACCTGCTCCTGCATAAGCCCGGCCTCCTTCACTGCCCCCCTAGCTCAGCAGAGCAGACCATGCACTGCTCCTGCCCCTCTGGCACAAGTCAAGGCTGATGCCCAGCGCAGCTGCAGGTGCCTGGGGCAGCCGGTCAGCACAGGGTGGACAACCTGTCTTGCTGCAGATGTGCTGAGCTGCTTTGCTCACGCAGAGCCAGCTCCAGAGCCACCCTGTGACACTGCATGGCTGCTGTGTCTCCGTCCCCGCTGGCTGCAGGGCTGTTTGCTGCTGTTCAGGGCCCTTCCTCTGCTGCAGTGACCTACTTTCATATTCTGGTTTGATAAACTTTAGGAAGAAAAAAAAAAAATAAAACAAACCCAAACAACAAAAAACCCACAACAAAAACAACACAACAAACCCCCAAGCCCCCTCGACGACAAAACCAGAAACAAAGAAATAAGAAGCTACTTTTTAACTTGGTCTTTAAGGCTCTTAAGCTGCTGTGGAAAGTGAATCAGACTCAAATCCTCTAAGTCATTCCTAGGTACCTGAGGCAATACAAAGTGCACTTTTGTCTCTGGGATTGTTGCTTCAAGAAGCTTTGTAATAGTCTTATCCAACACGATGAACTGCAAATGCTCTTTTCTTTCATTAATTATTTCTTCTTTAGGCATAAGATCCTTCTCTCCCCTGTAAACAAAGGTTTAAGGAACAAAGAATTTGCTGTAAGGTCTAGAGCAAATAAAACTTCTCTTTGAATATTGACATTTGAATATTAGAGACTTGAAATAATCTCTCTGTGAAAGACAAATAAATTAAGCCTTTCAGAAGAGTGGGAACTTTGTTGTAATTGTGTTGGCTGAGATAAAAAGCTCCAAGCAGAAAATGTAGGATGTCAGCTCTGTTCTCAGAGGTATCATCCCAGCTGCAGGGTGAGAAAATGTCATCACAGAATGGCTCAGGGTGGAAGGGACCTCAGAGCTCAGCTCCTCCAACCTCCCCACCATGCCCAGGGACACCTCTCAGCCAGACTCAGCTACTCAAGGTCTCATCCAGCCTGGCCTTCAACACCCCCAGCAAGGAGGCAGCCACAGGCTCACTGGGCAGCCTGTGCCAGAGTCTCACCACAGAATCACAGTCACAGAATGTTAGGGAAGGGACCTCCAGAGCTCATCCAGTCCAACCCCCCTGCCAGAGCAGGAGCACCCAGGGCAGGTCACACAGGAACACAGCCAGGCAGGATTTGAATATCTCCAGAGAGGGAGACTCCACAACCCCCCAGGGCAGCCTGTTCCAGGGCTCTGTCACCCTCACAGGGAAAAGATTTTTCCTGCTGTTTCCATGGAACTTCCTATGGCTCAGCTTCCACCACTGCCCCTGGTGCTGGCATTGGGCATCACCCAGCAGAGCCTGGCTCCAGCCTCTGGGCACTCCCCCTGCACATCTTTAGCACCAGCAATGAGGTCACCTCTCAGGCTCCTCCTCTCCAAGCTACAGAGCCCTCAGCTCCCTCAGGCTCTCCTCCTGAGGAAGATGTTCCACTGCCTGCAGCATCTTTGTGCCTCTGTGCTGGACTCTCTCAAGAAGTTCCCTGAGGTCCTTCCTGAACTGAGGAGCCCAGAACTGGACACAATATTCCAGATGTGGTGTCAGCAGGGCAGAGTAGAGGGGCAGGAGAACCTCTGTTGCCTACTCCCCACAGCCCTTCTAATGCACCCCAGGCTGCCCTTGGCCTTCTTGGCCACCAGAGCACATTGCTGGCTCATGTTCAACCTCCCATCCACCAGCACCCCCAGGGCCTTTTCCCCTTCCCTGCTCTCCAACAAGTCAGTCCCTAACCACCCTTCTACTCAACAACTTCTTCATCAGCTCCACTCTAACCCTGCTCTGCCTCAGCTTCAAACCATTCCCCTTTGTCCTGTCTCATGAAAAGTCCCTCTGCAGCCTTTCTGAAGATCCCTTCAGCCATGGAAGGCAGCTCTAAGGTCTTTCCAAGATCCTTCTCTTTTCCAGGCTTGTAATAAACTGTAGCCCAGAAGAACAGCTCAGCCTTTGTGTTCCAAACAATCTCCATCTGTCCCACAACTTGGTTCAACCAACTAGTTATGAACACTGCTCTACCATGGAGCTAATTCCCACCCCCACAGAGCAGCACTGTGGCTTTGTATGGATTTAAGGGAGGGATACCTGGCCTGTAGAGCAATGCAGTGGGAAGGTTTTCAAGCACAGGACATCTGTGTCATCTCCACACAGCAGCAGCTCAGACTGTCTCACTGCTGCCCAGCTCCACACAGCTGCTTTTGGAATGGAAATGGCACAGAATCTACTCAGAATCACAGGATCACAGAATTACTGAGGCTGGAAAAGACCTCTGAGATCATCCAGTCCAGCCTATGACCTAACACCACCACATCAGCTAAGCCATACCACCAAGTGTCACACCCAAGCTTTTCTTAACCACCTCCAGTGATAGTGACTCCACCAGCTCCCTGGGCAGTCCATCCCAGTGCCTGGTCAGCCTTTCTGGGAGGAACTGCTTCCTAATATCCAACCTAACCCTCTCCTGGCACAGCTTCAGGCCATGCCCTCTTGTCCTGTCACAAGGTGCCTGGGAGCAGAACCTGACCCCCACCTGACTGCAACTTCCTTTTAGACAGTTGTAGAGAGTGCTAAGGTCCCCTCTAAGTCTCCTCTTCTCCAGGCTGAACACCCCCAGCTCCCTCAGCCTCTCCTCATCAGCCTTTCCCTCCAGTCCTTTCCCCAGTCTGGTTGCTCTCTTCTGGACACATCCATACCCGCCCATGCTCTTCTTTATCCCTGGCTGTGCTTTCTCAGGCTGTGTTGCCTGCTCTGTGCTTTATATCTTTTTGTGCCACTGGAGTGCCCAATTACATAAAGCTACTCCATTGCCCCTTCCCTGGAGCCAGACCAGGTCAGGCTGTTTGGGGCTCTGAGCAACCTTCTCTAGTCACAGGTGTCTCTGCTGACTGCAGGGGGGTTGGGCTGGATGAGCTTTAGAGGTCCCTTCCAACCCAACCCATTCTGTGGTTCTATGCTAACCATGCCATTCCTCCAGGGGAAGCCTCCATGTCTCAGAGTGGCAGTGGAGATGTAGCACTACTAAAGGCTTACTCAGAGCACAGCTCTCTCTCTGTGCACTTTGACTAGCACCATCTTCCTGGTGTGGCTGCACACTGGTAGTGCCAAGAGTTCTGCCAGGAATCATGGATGGCTTGGGTGAGCGAGGTCACCTGCTCTAGCAAAAGAGCTTTTTGCCATTGCACTGGTGTCTGACCACATGGTTATGTCCTGTAAATCATTTTGTCTCTTGAGGTGACTGGTGAAAACCTCTCGTGGTTCACAGGCTCACAGGATGTTAGGGGTTGGAAGGAACACAAAGAGATCTTCCAGTCCAACCCCCTTCCAGAGCAGGACCAGAGAATCCAGCACAGCTCACACAGGAACACATCCAGACAGGGCTGCAAAGGCTCCAGAGAAGGAGACTCCACAACCTCTCTGGGCAGCCTGTGCCAGGGCTCTGGGACCCTCCACTGAAGAAGTTCCTCCTCATGCTGAGGTGGAACCTCCTCTGCTGCAGGTTCCATCCATTGCCCCTTGTCCTATCCCAGGGCTCAAGTGAGCAGAGCCTGTCCCCTCCTTCCTGTCACCCAGCCCTCAGATATTAGACCAAGCCTGAGACCTAAAAGATGGCAGTGAACCCAAGGTCAGAGATCACAACGAGATATTTTTGATTCCAGTGCACCTGATGAAACCTCTATGAACTACACAGAGTCACAGCATGTCAGGGCTTAGAAGGCACCTCCAGAGATCACCCAATCCAAGCTCCCTACCAAAGCAGCATCACCCAGGGCAGGGCACACAGGAACACATCCAGCTGGGCTTGGAAAGTCTCCAGAGAAGGAGACTCCACAACCTCTCTGGACAGCCTGCTCCAGACCTCCAGCACCCTCACAGGGACAAAGGTTTCCCTTCTGTTCCCATGGCACCTCCTCTGCTCCAGCTTGCCCCCAGTGCCCCTTGGTCTGTCCTTGGCCATCCCTGAGCAGAACCTGGCTCCAGCCCTGCAGATCTTGATCCCCAGCAATGAGGTCACCCTCAGGCTGCTCTGCTGCAAGCTCCAAGCCCCAGCTGCCTCAGCCTGGCCTCCCAGGAGATGTTCCACTGCCTGCAGCAGCTCTGTGGCTCTGGGATGGACTCTCTCAAGCAGTTCCCTGAGGTTCTTCTTGACCTGAGGGGCCCAGAACTGGACACAATATTCCAGCTGTGACTTCAGCAGGGCAGAGGGGCAGGAGAACCTCTCTGGACCTACTCACCACAGCCCTTCTATTACACCACAGGATGCCACTGATTTTATTCATAAAGAAAGATTTTAGGAAACTCAGGACAAAGCCACCATATAAAACCCCAAGCCCTTCTAATAGTCTCTCTCATGACAAGAGAGGCAGATGTGAAAACATGACAAATCCTACCTCAGAGGAATCCATCACGTGCCAGGACAAACAATACCCAGCAATCAGCACATTTATTTGACATTATTCTGTGAGGAAAAGGACATTTACAAAGGGATTTGTGGGAATTAGAAGAGAAATCCACAAAACAAATAGGATTTGGTGATGAAGCTCCTACACAGAACTTCCAAACTGCTCCCCCACTTTAAGTCTATTAGAATGTATTATTTAAGGACATCTGACAAATCATCTCTAATCTCAATAAATACACTGCCTGCAGCTCTGCTCATGGAGTAGGGACAGGAGGAATTAGAGCTCTTAGAAGGGAAGTTCCTCAGCCCAGAAATTTCTCACTGACATAGAAGACCAAAGACAAGACAGGAGTACACCAACACAGGAAAATAAAGGGCAGAAGGATAAGCAAGTGGCCACAGAATCACAGAACACATCCATTTGGAAAAGGTTTCCAAGCTCATCCAGTCCAACCCTCAACCCAGCACTGAACAGTCTGAACAGTCAACACCAAACCATGTCCCTAAGCACCAGCTCCACACACTGCTTGAACCCCTCCAGGGATGGTGACTCCAGCACTGCCCTGGCCAGACCATTCCAATGGCTGAGAGCCCTCTCTGGCAAGAAAGATTTCCTAGCAGCCAGCCTGAACCTGCCCTGCTGCAGCTTGCAACCACTTCCTCTGCTCCTGTCCCTTGTCCCCAAGGAGCAGAGGCTGTCCCCTCCTCACTCCAACCTGCCTGCAGGGAGCTGGAGAGAGCAATGAGGTCTCCCTCAGCCTCCTCTTCTCCAGCCTGAACACCCCCAGCTCCCTCAGCCCCTCCTCCAGCCCAGGGGCACCAGGCCCTTCTCCAGCCTCGTTGCCCTTCTCTGGACAGGCTCCAGCCCCTCAATGTCCTTCCTGCAGGGAGGGCCCAGAGCTGAACACAGCACTCGAGCTGTGGCCTCCCCAGTGCTGAGCACAGGGGGATGCTCACCTCCTGGCCCTGCTGCCCACCCTGCTTCTGATGCCAGCCAGGAGGCCTTTGGCTTTCTTGGCCCCCTGGGCACTGCTGCCTCATGGTCAGTGACTGCCAACCAACCCCCCCAGCTCCCTCTCCAAGCTGCAGCTTTCCAACCACACATCCCAGGTCTGCAGCTCCCCATGGGGTTGTTGTGAGCCAGGTACAGGACCTGGCCCTTGGCCTTCTTGAGCTTCATGCAATCAGCCTTGGCCCATGGGTGTCACCTGTGCAGGTCCTGCTGCAAACCTCCCTACCCTCTAGCAGATGAACACAGCTACCCAGCCTGGTGCCATCTGCACACCCACTGAGGGAGCCTCAATGCCCTCACCCAGATCATTGATGAAGACATTAAAGAGGACAGGGCCCAGTGCTGAGCCCTGGGGGATGCCACTGCTTCATCAGCACCCTGGCTCCCCTTTTAAATATATGTATTATACTAATTAAAAAAGAAAAAAAAAACAACTAAAAAGGTTTAAAGAATTTTGGGAGAAGATAAAGGAGTTTTCTTCCATCAGCAAAGCCCTGCCTGGCTGATTTCAAGGCTCAAGAGTTATCTGTATGTGGGAGCTGTTGTCCTGATATGGTCACAGAATCATAGTTTTAGCTGGAAAAGACCTCTGAGATCATTGATTCCAACCATTCTCATGGCAGGAGTCAAACTTGTAAAGCTGAACAAGAAATACTCAGCTTGGGGATATCTAAGTTGTTAGTAGGGCTGGAAATGAAGAAAATTCTTTCTGAAGTAATTGGAAATAAATAGAATCCTAGAATCAGTCAGGTTTGGAAGGGACCACAAGGATCATCCAGTTCCAACCCCCCTGCCATGGCAGGGACACCTCACACCAGATCAGGCTGGCCAGAGCCTCATCCAGCCTGGCCTTAAACACCTCCAGGGATGGGGCCTCAACCACCTCCCTGGACAACCCATTCCAGGCTCTCACCACTCTCATGGGGAAGAACTTCTTCCTCATGTCCAGTCTGAATCTCCCCACTTCCAGCTTTGTTCCATTCCCCCCAGTCCTGTCACTACCTGAGATCCTAAGAAGTCCTTCCCCAGCTTTCTTGGAGCCCCCTTCAGATCCTGGAAGGCCACAAGAAGGTCTCCTCAGAGCCTTCTCCTCTCCAGACTGCACAGCCCCAACTCTCTCAGGCTGTCTCCAGAGCAGAGCAGCTCCAGCCCTCTGCTCATCCTCATGGCCCTTCTCTGGACACCTTCCAGCACCTCCAGATCCTTCCTGGAACAGAGGCTCCAGAACTGGATGCAGAGCTCCAGGTGTGGTCTCACAGAGTGGAGCAGAGGGGGAGAATCCCCTCCCTGGCCCTGCTGGCCACACTTCTCTTGCTGCAGCCCAGGCTCTGCTTGGCTCTCTGGGCTGCAAGTGCTCACTGCTGGCTCCTGCTGAGCTTCTCATCCCCCAGCACCCCCAAGTCCCTCTCCTCAGGGCTGCTCTCCAGCCAGTCCCTGCCCAGCCTGGATTTGTGCTTGGGATTGCCCTGACCCAGCTGCAGGACCTTGCACTTGGTCTGGTTGAACCTCCTGAGGTTGGCTTGTGCTCACCTCTCCAGCCTGTCCAGGTGCCTCTGGATGGATCCCTTCCCTCCAGCTGTCAGCCACACCACACAGCTTGGTGTCAGCAGCAAACCTGCTGAGGGTGCACTCAATGCCTCTGTCCATGGCACCAACAAAGATGTTGAACAAGCCTGGTCCCAGCACTGATCCCTGAGGGACTCCACTTGTCCCTGGCCTGCACTGGGACACGGAGCCATTGACAGCCACTCTTTGGGTGCAGCCATCAAGCCAGTTCTTTATCTATCTCGTGGTCCACCCATCAAACCCATGTGTCACCAGAAATAGAAAAAAGACTTTCTAAAAATTCCTAGAAGTAAATTTAATGTTCTAAGAATGGACTGGGAAGGTCCTCAGCAGGGTAGTTGGGGTTTTTCTGTGGGTAAGAAAGCACTTGTCAAGGCTGGAATTAACAAGTGAGTGGGACATGGTGGGGGCAAGACTTCTGTGTCAAGATTCAGATTCATAGAATGGGTTGGGTTGGAAGGGACCTCAAAGCTCATCCAGTTCCAAGCCCCTGCCATGGGCAGGGACACCTCCCACCAGCCCAGGTTGCTCAAAGCCTCATCCAGCCTGGCCTTGAACACCTCCAAGGAGGAGGCATCCACAGCCTCCCTGGGCAACCTGTCCCAGTGTCTCACCACCCTCCCTGGAAAGAATTTCTTCCTATTTCCAGTCTCAATCTGCACTCCTCCAGCTTCAATCCATTCCCTCTCCTCCTGTCACTACAAGCCCTTGTGGGAAGTCCCTTCCCATCTTTCTTATGACTCAGCAACCTGATGTGGACACCACACCAGTGAAACCTGGAAATGAGATAACTTCTGACTGAGGACTTTTCACTTGGCATTTGATTTCTGACCCCATATTTCGTTGTGCCATGAATTCTGCCACTCCCCAGCAGAGCCATTTGGCTGAACTTTACCTTGCAAGAAATATCTTCAGCTGGAATGTGTCCCAAAATTCTTCTAAAGCCTTTCCAGTGCTCCCTGCAAACATTGTGAATCGGTCCATTGGTTTCTATGGCCTGCAGTTCAGAGCCATGGGACTGAAAGATAAATGCATTATGCACTCCAGAAGGGAATGGCTAAGGAGAAGAGAGCAGCAAGATGAATGGATTTGTAGCTGCTGTTTCCACAGTGCCAATAAAGAAGAAGTAGGATAACAGATTGCTGCTCAGGACAATGCACCCTTAAAACTCATCACTGGGAAAGGGCTGCATTGTTCTGGAAGACCTGGGGAGCTTCTCCACCCATTTGACACTTTTCAACCAAGTGGTGTGAAGGCCCCCAAAGGAGTCACTTGTTGGTGCCCTGAAAAGTTATTCTCACCAGAAATGTATGGAACCAGACAAAAGAGACTAGCTGATGTGGAGCATATTCCATAGGCTCACTCTCCTACTGCTGCCTTGGAACAAAGCCACTCCCTGTGCATCCAGGAAAGCTGGGACTTGGAGGTGAGCTATAGCAAAAGGAGGCATTTAGAGCCACAGAATGGGTTGGGTTGGAGAGGATCCTCTCAAGGTCATCAGTCCAACTCTGCCCTCAGCTGGGACAGCTGCCACTACAGCAAGCTGCTCAGAGCCCCACACAACCTGACCTGCACTGGTTCCAGGGTTCTGCCACCTCTTTGGGCACCCTGGGACAGTGTCTCACCACCCTCAGTGTGAAAAAATTCTTCCTCTCTCTAGCCTAATTCTCCCTCTTTTAGTCTCAAACCATCCCCCCTTGTCCAGTCACAACAGGCTCAAAAATCTGTCCCCAGACTTCTGCTCAGCTCCTTTAGGCACTGCAAGACCACCAGAAGGCCTCCCTGGAGCCTTCTCCAGGCTGCACAGCACCAGCTCTCCCAGCCTGGCCTTCCAGCCCTCCCATCATGGCTTCATTTCTTCTAACAAGCATTTGTGTGGTGTTTCACTCATTTCTCCCAAGCATGCTCCAGGAGACCCTACAGTGTATGCTCATCTACTGAGCAGGGCTTTGCTGTTCATTTCACTTCAGCTCTTGCACAAACAACGTGTGTCAGTTGTCACACAGAGCCTTTCTGTTGGGGTGCAGCTGAGAAACCCCCAATTCTCTGCATGGAAATGCCTCAGATATTTCTGTTCACCCTCCACACACTCAGAGAATGAATCCCCAGCTCACAGAATCATTCCTTAGTTCTTGCCTTGGGTCATCTCAGGAGCTGCAGCACTGCATCTGCCTGCTTTGGAGCATCCTAGATCCATTCAACATCAGCTCTCCACATAAGCTTATTCTGTACCAGGAGGTGTAGCAAGCTCTTGTGTTCTCCATGAGGTTCAACAGGGCTAAGTGTGGAGTCCTGCACCTGGGAAGGAAGAATAAACTGCAGCAGGACAGGCTGGGAGGGGATCTGCTGGAGAGCAGCCCCAAGGAGAAGGACCTGGGAGGGCTGGTGGGCAGCAAGTTCTGCATAGCACAGCAATGTGCCCTGGGGGCCAAGAAGGCCAAGGGGGTCCTGGGGGCCATTCAGAGGAGTGTGTCCAGCAGTGCCAGGGAGGTTCTCCTCCCCCTCTACTCTGCCCTGCTGAGACCTCCCCTGGAATATTGCATCCAGTTCTGGGCTCCCCAGGTCAGGAGGGACAGGGATCTGCTGGAGAGAGTCCAAGGGAGAGCTGCAAGGATGCTGAAAGGACTGCAGCACTGCCTGGGGAGGAGAGGCTGAGAGCCCTGGGGGTGTTTAGTGTGGAGAGGAGAAGGCTGAGAGGGATCTGATCAATGTCTATCAATAGCTGAGGGCTGGGGGTCAGGAAGGAAGGGACAGGGACAGGCTCTGCTCAGTTGTGCCTTGGGATAGGACAAGGGGCAATGGATGGAAACTGCAGCACAGGAGGTTCCACCTCAGCATGAGGAGGAACTTCTTCAGTGGGAGGGTCCCAGAGCCCTGGCACAGGCTGCCCAGAGAGGTTGTGGAGTCTCCTTCTCTGGAGCCTTTGCAGCCCTGTCTGGATGTGTTCCTGTGTGAGCTGTGCTGGATTCTCTGGTCCTTCTCTGGCAGGGGGGTTGGACTTTATATCTCCAGAGGTCCTTTCCAACCCCTAATATTCTGTGATCATCCTGTGAACTTCTTTCTTTGTTGTTGTTTTTTTTTTTTTCCCCAAGGCTCACTCCTGCTTGTTCATCAACTATTTGCAGGGGAAGTGTTGTGCTGCTGATCCAATTAAGCAGGCAGTACAAGGTGACTTAGAGCTGAGCACAAATAGCAGGAGCTGCTTTAAAATTAGTTCTGCTCAATAGAAGGACTTCAAAATCTACCCAAGACAATAGTCAGATAATTCCAAATACTTGGCTGTAGCTGAGAAAATTGTTCCCTGCTGGGGGATATTCTCTGGCATCCCACATGACCTGTGAATCTTTTGTTCAACTCTGTTCCTCACCTCCATAGCAAGAATTATTGATTTTGCTTCATATATTGTATAATGGAATCCAAATGGAGGATGAAAAAATGATAGCAGAACTGAAGTGGCATGGAAATGGCCCAGCAGGGTGTGTTTATTGGGCCTGTCATGCAGGGGCAGATGGACAGAGGTTGCAACTGCAGAGTTAGAGAGAGATCCTGTCTTCACTGCCATCTGCAGTATCCTGGAGAGAGAGAGCATTCCTGTGGCTGCAGAATGCAGCACCAAGTTTGAACAGACAAAAATCAGAACACATTTTGGGTGAGATTCCAATCTGTTCTCACACTGCTGCCTTCAAACAAAGCCACTCTCTGTGCATCCTTCAAAGCTGGGGCTGAAATATCAGAGGTGGACTCCAGCAAAGTGAAGAAGCACAGAATCCCAGAATGGTTTGGGCAGGAAGGGACCTGTCAGGATCATCCAGGCCAAGTCCCCAGTACTCAGCAGGGACATCCCCGACTAGAGCAGGTTGCTCAAGGGTTCAAACAACTTCACCTGGAAGGGTGATACTGTGATACTGTGGTTCCAGAGATGGGGTTTCTACCATCTCTCTGAGCATCCTGGGACAGAGTATCACCATCTTCAGCGTCAAACATTTCTTCCTTCTCTCCAGTCTAAATCTCCCTCTTTCAGTTCAAACCATCCCCTTGCTCAAAAGTCTGTCCCCAGCTTTCTGCTTAGCTCCTTTCAGCACTGCCAGGCCACCAGAAGCTCTCCCTGGAGCCTTCTCCTCTCCAGGCTGCACAACCTCAACTCTCTCAGCCTGGCCTCATAGCTGAGGGCTTCCAGCCCTGCCAGCATTGCTGTGGCCTCCTCTGGCCCTGCTCCAACAGGTCCCTGGCTGTGCTGTGCTGAGGACTCCAGAGCTGCCCCAGCACTGCAGGGAGGGTCTCAGCAGAGCACAGCAGAGGGCAGAATCCCCTCCCTGCCCCTGCTGCCCACGCTGCTGGGGATCAGCCCAGGACAGGCTGGGGCTGGGCTGGCAGTGCTCAGTGCTGGCTCCTGCCCAGCTTTTGAGCCCCCAGCACCCCCAGTCCTTCTCCACAGGGCTGCTCTTCTTCCCTGAATCCTGCAATCTGGATTCACACCACGGATGCTCCCAACCCAGTTGTAGGACCTTGCACTTGGTCTTGCTGAAGCTCACGAGGCTGACACAGGCACAAGGTTCTGTCACTGGAGCAATTCACTGGACTAAAAGAACAGTCTGTGGAAGAAGACTCCAGCTTGGAAAAAACTTCCTAGGAAGAGCTGAAGACTGAGGTCAGCCTAATCTTAGTCCCAGGGCAGGGCATGGAGTAGGGCATCTCAAGCACCACTGCAGCCATATGGTAAAGAAGCAGGGATCAGACCCAGCCAGCATGGGTTTGTGCAGGGCAGGTCCTGCCTGCCCAACCTCATCTCCTTCTGTGACAGGATGAGTGGCTGGTGGACCAGGGAGAGGCTGTGGGTACTGCTGCCTAGACTTTGGAAAAGCCTTTGACACCATTTCCCACAGAATTCTCGTGGACAAACTGGCTGCTGGTGACTGGGCTGGCAGGGCTCTGCTGGGTAAAGCCCTGCCTGGGTGAAAGGGAACAAAGAGTGATGCTCAATGGAGTTAAACCCAGCTGGCAGCTGGGCACCAGTGTTCCTCAGGGCTCAGTGTTGGGACCACTTCTGTTTCACATCTTTATTGATGACCTTGATGAAGACACAGAATGTGTCAGCAGTCAGTTTGCAGCTGACACCAAGTTAAATGTCAATGTTGATCTGCACCAGGGCAGGGAGGGACTTGGGTAGATTGGATCCATGGCCAACATTCACAGCAGAAGCTTTAACAATCCAAGTGCCAGGTCCTGCCCTTGAGGCACCACAACCCCAAGCAGTGCTCCAGGCTTGGGGCAGTGTGGCTGGAAAGCTGCTGGCAGAAAGGGACCTGGGGGTGCTGATGGCCAAGCAGCTGAAGAGGAGCCAGCAGTGTGCCCAGGTGGCCAAGAAAGCCAAAGGCATCCTGGCTGGGATCAGCAATGCTGTGTCCAGCAGGAGCAGGGAGGGGATTGTCCCCTGGGACTCAGCTCTGGGGAGGCCACACCTCGAGTGCTGTGTCCAGTTTGGGGCACCTGAATGCAAGAGAGATGTGGAGGTGCTGGAGCCAGGGCAGAGGAGGGCAAGGAAGGGCCTGGAGAAGAAATCTGATGGAGAGAGACTGAAGGAGCTGGGGATGGTTAGTGTGAAACAGAGGAGGCTGAGGGAGACCTCATGGCTGTCTACAGCTACCTGAAAGGAGCTTGTGGAGAGGTTGGTGCTGGTCTCTTCTCACAGGGAATTAGTGATGGAACAAGAGGGAATGGCCTCAAGCTGCAGCAAGGGAGGTTTAGACTGGACAGTGGGAGATTTTTTTCCCATCAAGAGTGGTCAGGGATTGGAATGTGCTGGGCAGGGAGGTGGTGGAGTCCCCAAGCCTGGCTGTGTTTCAGGGTGGTTTGGATGTGGTGCTTGGGGCTATGGTTCAGGGGTGAGCCTTGCAGAGTAGGGTTCTGGGTAGGACTTGGTGATGCTGAGGCTCTTTTCCAACCTGAGCCTTTCTGTGATTCTGTGAGTTATTTTCTGTTTTTGCCACTGAACAAGGCAGAGAATGGTAGACTTTGCAAGGGGGAGAAACAAAAGTAGCAGAAATAAAACTTTCAGCCAAAAAACAAGTAAAATATACTGTGTGTTTTGTCCTAGACATGAGTGATTGTAGTTAAATCTTTCCTGGGTGATTTTTCTTTTCTTATTAATACATTAAACAGTACCAGAAAACCCCACTGTGAGCTAAAGTGGACACCACCAGCCCCTCTCATGAGGCTAAGCACAAGATGAGTGTTAAGCGCTTGAAATAAAGCAGCTAGAGATTTCCCAGGGGTTTCTTGGTCCATTCATCTCCCTGTCATTCCTAACCAGCACTTTCATATCTTCCCTGGGCTTGGTGACAACAGAAAGCTTGTGAGGCTCCCTAGTACCATCATGGAAATAGCAGATTGTGAGGAGAAAGCTCAACATCCTCTTGCCATGAGGGATATCTGATTGGAAGAGTTCCACTGAAATAAACCTCCTGCTGGGAAAGTGTTCTCCCAAATGTCATGAGAGAGAAAAAAAAAAAAAACCCTTACTTTTAGTTATGTGACTCCTTCTGACTTCAAAGAGAATCACAAATCCTGTGATGAAAGTTTGCATTTCAGTTGCAGTGGCTTCAGACAGTGAAATCCGGGAATCACCACTCCAGGAGTGTTCCCAGCTCCCTTATCACCACAACTGGAAAACAGGGGGGGAAAAATACTAAGAAAAAGAATTAATCAGTGGTACCTTTCACAGATTTGTGCTTCACATTAATACCTTTGTTAATTCAGATTAAATCTAAGTTATGCTAACCCTGCTTTAGCAGGGGGGTTGGATTAGATGACCTCCAGAGATCCCTTCCAGCCCTCACCATGCTGGAATTCTGTGATGGGAGGAGGACACTTTGCATGACAGCCTACCAAAACCTGCTGTGTTCTTCCCATGTCACTGTGTTGTGGAGACAGAGAACAGCCTCTGGGTCTTACAACATAGTCACTGGATGGAGAAAAGTGGTTAATCATTTGCCAGAATGTCCTTTTCTTACCAGCTCACTTTGAAAACTCATCTTTGCAAAAGAACATCTGAAATGATTCTGCAGTGAAGCTCTGGGGTTGGATTTGCCAGAAGTCTCATGGCTGTGAGCTTTATTTATTAGGAGAGAGTTCAACAAGCCCAAGTGCAAGGTCACAGGAACACAGATCACAGGATGTCAGGGGTTGGAAGGGACCTCTGCAGATCTTCAAGTCCAACCCTCCCTGCCAGAGCAGGACCATAGAATCCAGAGCAGGTCACCCAGGAACACATCCAGACAGGACTGGAAAGTCTCCAGATGTATCCAGATGGGTCTTGAAAGGTCCTGCAGCTGGGTCAGGCTAATCCCAGGCACAAATCCAGGCTGGGTGCAGGGTGGATTGAGAGTAGCCCTAAAGAAAGAGCATTGGGGGTGTTGGTTGCTGAGCAGCTCCCCAGGAGCCAGCAGTGCCCTCCTGCAGCCCAGCAGGCAGCTGTGTGCTGGCTGCAGCCAGAGGAGTGTGGGCAGCAGGGCAGGAGAGGGGATTCTGCCCCTTGGCTCTGCTCTGCTCAGACCTCACCTCCAATCCTGCCTCCAGCTCTGGTGTCCCCAGCAGAAGAAGGACACAGAGCTGCTGGAGAGAGGCCAGAGGAGGCCACAAAGATGCTCCAAGGGCTGAAGCAGCTCTGCTGTGAGGCCAGGCTGAGGGAGCTGGGGGTGTGCAGCCTGGAGAGGAGAAGACTCCAGGGGAACCTTACAGCTGCCTTCCAATATCTTCAGGGATCCAGTCCAACTCTGCTCTGCCTCAGCTTCAAACCATTCCCCCTTGGCCTGTCTCTAGAGCTGCTGGAGGAGGGCCACAAAGATGTGGATTCTGTCCCTTTGCTCCATAAACCACGTGGGGATGTTTGGAGTCGTTGCATCTATGGAGTGGAGCATCTCTGCTTACAGGGAGCCTTCAATGAGGTGTTAATATTGGAGAAGAACAGGACCTCTCTCCCTCTTTCCTGGCAGTCAAATCTATCCTGTGGGGGAAAAAAAAAAAACAAAAACCAAAAAACAACCAACCAACCCAAATCAGTCTCTGTGTTTCTCCTTTCCAATCACAGTTGGCAAATAAGATCCACATTGCTTTGGGAGCAATTGCTTTAGTGAGAAGCGTCTCTACCAAATGAGATTTCCACAGGCTGCTGTTTCAGAGGTTTTCATGGTTAGTTACAGAACTCCATTTACCACAGAGGAAGAGTTATCCTCTGCACTATATCTGTTGACATCATCTAGGGGTTTCTTAGCAGCACATTTCACATTGTGAAAGATGGGTTTGACTATCTGTGCTTATTTGGTGCAGTCTGGAGACTTCAGGTGATGCATCTGACATGTAAACAGTGATGAGTGATGACCAACCTTGCCAATGAGATAAACTGAAATAATGACATTTCCCACAGCCCTTGCTGATGGACAGTGGCCTGTGAGAACCTCTCACTGAACTCACTGATAGAGCCACAGAATCATAGGATCTTAGAATCACAGAATTGTCAGGGTTGGAAGGGGCCTCAAGGGTCAGCCAGTCCCACCCCCCCTGCCATGGGCAGGGACACCTCACACTACAGCAGGTTGCTCACAGCCACATCCAGCCTGGCTGCAAAAACCTCCAGGCATGAGGATTCCACCACCTCCCTGGGCAACCTCTGCCAGCCTCTCACCAACCTCATGAGGAAGAACTTCTTCCTAACATCCAATCTGAATCTCCCCACTTCTAGTTTTGTTCTGTTCCCCTCAGTCCTATTCCTCCCTGACACCCTCAAAAGTCCCTCCCCAGCTTTCTTGGAGCCCCCTTCAGATCCTGGAAGGCCACAGGAAGGTCTCCTCAGAGCCTTCTCCTCTCCAGACTGCACAACCCCAACTCTCTCAGGCTGTCTCCAGAGCAGAGCAGCTCCAGCCCTCTGCTCATCCTCGTGGCCCTTCTCTGGACACCTTCCAGCACCTCCAGATCCTTCCTGGAACAGAGGCTCCAGAACTGGACACAGAGCTCCAGGTGTGGTCTCACAGAGTGGAGCAGAGTGGGAGAATCCCCTCCCTGGCCCTGCTGCCCACACTTCTCTTGCTGCAGCCCAGGCTCTGCTTGGCTCTCTGGGCTGCAAGTGCTCACTGCTGGCTCCTGCTGAGCTTCTCATCCCCCAGCACCCCCAAGTCCCTCTCCTCAGGGCTGCTCTCCAGCCAGTCCCTGCCCAGCCTGTATTGATGTTTGGGATTGCTGCCCTCCCTCCCCTCCCCTCTTCCCCAAGATTCCCTTGGCCTTCTTGGCTGCAAGAGCACATTGCTGGCTCGTGAGCACCCTGCTGTCCATGAGGACCCCCAAGTCCTTCCCCTCAGAGCTGCTCTCCAGCAGATTAGCCCCCAGGCTATACTGGTGCATGGGGTTGTTCTTTCCCAGATGCAGGAATCAAAGCAGGCACCATAGACAAGTAAGAAGAAGAAAGCTCAGCCCAAAGAAATGAAGTTGCTCTAAGGAGTCTCAACTATTAGTAACCCTTTGGAAAGATCCATCCAGTGCAGAAGCAAGCTGCAAACTGAAGAGAATGCTTAACCACGTTTGTCTGCACCAGGTCATTTGTTTAAAGGGTATTAAACCAGAGAAATCATAACAGAAAAGACACTCTGCAGTTTTAGCAGATGATTACTAACTGCACTAATTAAGTGCCTTTTAATTGACTCCATGGAAGTCAAGAGCCAGTTCATGGGGACATTGCTGCAAGACTCAGCCATCACCATTTCCAGCAAGCAGCTTTCAAACGAGTTATCCTGCAGCTTTTATTATCTCGATGGCTGTTTCCAATCACTGATTTGCAGCTCCCCAGGGGCCAGGGATTAGTGCTAAATCACTGAAGGTAACTAAGGAAAGCCTGTTGACTATCAAGGCACTTCCCCTGCAAGCTTTGGAAGAGCTCAGGATGGAGGCAGATAAAGAGGAAGGTGGCAGAGGAGTTTTTATTTCTGCTTCCTAACGTTCTGAGTGCTTTGAAAATATGGGAAGAGCTTTTCCTGCTTTCCCCTGGGGGATTCCTCTCTTCTTGTCCTACTTAATTAAAGAGAAAAACTATTGTAAATTAATTTTAAAGCACAAAATTATTACATTTTAACCTGTGCATAGAATGCAGTGGTTGGAAGGAAGCTCTCCAGGTCATCTAGTCCAACCCACCAGCAGTAAGCAGAGACACCCCCAGTTAGATCAGGCTGCTCAGAGCCCCCACCAGGCCTGGCCTTGAATGCCTCCAGGGATGGGACCTCCAGCACCTCCCTGGGCAAACTCCTCCCTGATGTGCCCTAATCAGCAAGGGGCTGATGCTACAAATTAAAAGCACAGACTAAAAGTGTGTGCAAGTCACCTGTGCAAGGAAAGCATCAAAGGCCACTCAGATCCAGGAGCTGGGCTGCACCTCAGGCTGTAAAATGAGAAGGGAGTCAGCAGCAGGGGGAGGTCATTGTTGTGAGCTGGGCATTTGTGCTCATGTGTGGCCATGACCAAGTGTTCAGCTGTGAGATGTGATTCCTAAACATCTCCTAAGCCTGTGCTCTTACAGATGGATTAGCTTCTGAGAGACCCTGCAATGCTCACAGCCCCACAGCAGTCACTACAGCTTCTTCATCTTCCCTCTCCTACCCTTGCATAATGCTTAAACAGCATTGAGACTTCTATTCAGAAGATCTTTTTCTGTGCCTGTGGAGATACATCAGAGATGCTTCTGTGTTAAATATGGTGTTGAGCACCAGTGGTGCTCAGGGCTGTGAGTGCCCAGCTCAGGCTCTGCTCACTCAGGCTCTTGTTGAAGCTCAGGGCAGCTTGGCACAGCCAGGGGCTGCTGCTGGCAGGCAGAAGCTGATGGGCAGAGGTCCTGCCAAGGCCTGGGGGCACAAAGCCTCTGCCTCACACTTGCTGCTCTGCACACCAAGGGCACTGCCACAGCTCTGCCCCACCGTGGGGGGCAGGAAGGCAGAGGGGGCAGCTGTGGGGAGGAGCAGACAGCACAGCTGAGCCTCAAGTGCCCACCAAGGGATTGCAGCCCATGGAGGCCATCTGCAGCAGCAAGCTGAGGAATCCCCAGGCTCAAGCCTCTTCTTCCCTGGCTGCTGTCCCAGCAGGACTCTGTCCCTTCTGCCTTCCAGCCCCATCCCTGTCTTCCTCAATCCAGCTCCAGAATCCAGCTCCTGAATCCGGTTCCCATCTGCTGCTGAGTCCAGGCTGGGACTTGCCCAGTGCCTGCCCCCAGCAGCAGTGGTGCCAGTGGTGCCATCCTTGCCCTCAGGGCTTGGGTTCCATGTTGCTTTGTGTCTCTGTGTCTCTATCCCCTGGCATTGTTCTTCTTTCCATCTCAGCTGCCTTAGTTTCTTTCCCAGCCCCTCAGTCTCTCTCCCTTCTTCCCTTTCTCTTCCCTTGAGGAAGGCAGAGGGCTTCCTGGAGAGCCTCTGGCACTCAGCTGGTGGCCAGCCCAGCCACCTGACAACAATACAAGTGCCTCTAAAAAAGAATTAACTGATGGCAAAACCATTCAATGAAACTTCTAACAACCAAAGACACAGTTGTAATGCAGTTAGCATCGAGGTCTCTTGGTTTATGCTTCCTCATGTAGCCCCAGAACTCTTCCATTCAACCTTGAGGTCTGAGAAGAGCAATTAGTCCCTCTTCTTCCCATGAAATCACCTTATGGACTTGTTGCCTGTTTCTTTATTGTCATTCCTGCCCTCCAGATCGACTCTGTTCAGCTTTCCTGCAGCTCAGCATCGTGGACCTTTCACTCTTTTAGTTGCACTCTTCCCAGCTCTCTTATTTATCTTTCTTCTCAGAAACATCCTGCTCCTGTAGCTTTTTAAAGGTTATCTTCCCAGCTTAGAATTGAAAGGCCAACATTTATTCATGGAGAACTGATTTTCTTGGAGGGGATCAAACCTTTAAGAAGATGTATGAAAGCCTTTGTAGTGCAGCAACTACTTTAAGACTCAAACCTATCAAAAAGCTGAATGAAAGTCTGTGTGTGTGTGTGTGTGTGTAGTGGCAGCTCAGCAACTTCTGAATCCATGAACATTCACCAAGACTCCCTTAGAATGGATCTAAACAGAATAATTTATATTGATTTCTTGTGCCTTTTCCCCTGAAAGGTATTTTCATAGAATCATCATAGAATCTTGGAATGGCTCAGGTTGAAAGGGACCTCAGAGCTCATCCAGGCCAGGATGCCATTGGCCTTCTTGGCCACCTGGGCACACTGCTGGCTCCTGTTCAGCTGCTGTCACCCAGCACCCCCAGGTCCCTCTCTGCCTGGCTGCTCTCCAGCCACTCTGACCCCAGCCTGTAGCTCTGCATGGGGTTGTTGTGGCCAAAGTGCAGCACCCAGCACTTGTTGAATGCCATCCTGTTGGACTCTGCCCATCTGTCCAGCCTGTCCAGGTCCCTCTGCAGAGCCCTTCTACCTTCTAACAGATCAACTCCTGCTCCCAACTTGGTGTCATCTGCAAACTTACTGATGATGGACTCAATCCCCTCATCCAGATCATCAATAAAGATATTGAACAGGATGGGGCCCAGCACTGATCCCTGGGGGACACCACTAGTGACAGGCTGCCAGCTGGATGTGGCACCATTCACCACCACTCTCTGGGCACTCAGACTTGTTAAATCTCGTGCCCTTGGACCCTGCCCATCTGTCCAGCCTGTCCAGGTCCCTCTGCAGAGCCCTCCTACCCTCTAACAGATCAACACAGATGAGCATCTATAAGAGAAACACACAAGCCAAACCAAGGCCACAGCTTTCCCTATACCTTAAAAAATAAATCAAACTGAAATTGCTTAATTTCTTTCATGACCATAGCCTGGAAAATTTATCGGTGATAGAACTGAACCTAGAGTTCCTTAGCCCACAAGCTCAGCCAGAAGAATGAAATGTGTGCATCCATTCAACTACCACACCAGCTCATAACAGGAAGCACTTCCAATCAAGTTTTCTGGGTAAAATATTTTGAGTTCTGAGTTACATTACTCTTAAAACACATTCAGCTAAACATCAGTGTGCTGGCACCCGAAGAATTAATTACAAGATGACCACCATCACCCCACTGGCATCACAAGAACAGCCAGAGAAGTTTCTCCAGGTTTTCCTGGAGTTCTGTCCAGGGATCAGTTCTGGGCCTCATCCTGTTCAGTATCATTATTGATGATCTGGATGAGGGGATTGAGTCCATCATCAGCAAATTTGCAGATGACACCAAGTTAGGAGCAGGAGGATTAGGGGGTAGAAGGGCTCTGCAGAGGGAACCCTGACAGGCTGGACAGATGAGCAGAGCCCAGGGGGATGGCATTCAACAAGTACAAGTGCCAGGTGCTACCCTTTGGCCACAACAACCCCAAGCAGTGCTACAGGCTGGGGTCAGAGTGGCTGGAGAGCAGCCAGGCAGAGAGGGACCTGGGGGTGCTGGGTGACAGCAGCTGAACAGGAGCCAGCAGTGTGCCCAGGTGGCCAAGAAGGCCAATGGCATCCTGGCCTGGGTCAGCAGTAGTGTGGCCAGCAGGAGCAGGGAAGTCATCCTGCCCTGTGCTCAGCACTGGTTAGACCACACTTTGAGTGCTGTGTCCAGTTCTGGGCTCCTCAGTTCAAGAAGGACATTGAGAGACTTGAATGTGTCCAGAGAAGGGCAGCAAGGCTGGGGAGGGGTCTGGAGCACAGCCCTGTGAGGAGAGGCTGAGGGAGCTGGGGGTGTTTAGCCTGGAGAAGAGGAGGCTCAGGGCAGACCTCATTGCTGTCTACAACTACCTGAAGGGAGGTTGTAGCCAGGTGGGGGTTGGTCTCTTCTCCCAGGCAAGCAGCACCAGAACAAGAGGACACAGTCTCAAGCTGTGCCAGGGGAAGTTTAGGCTCGAGGTGAGCAGAAAGTTCTTCATGGAGAGAGTTGTTAGATGTTGGAATGTGCTGCCCAGGGAGTCACCATCCCTGGAGGTGTTCAAGAGGGGATTGGATGTGGCACTTGGTGCCATGGTTTAGTAGTCATGAGGTGCTGGGTGACAGATTGATGATCCTTGAGGTCTTTTCCAACCTTACTGATTCTGTGATTCTGTGATTCCCCAGCTGTGTGTAGGGATGAGAAGTCAAGTGAAGGCATTTAAGTAACTCTGTTGTCAAATAAATTCTCTTTGAGCAGCCTCTAATACAGATTGAGCTGTGACAAGGAAAGATAAGGTTAAACTAAGTCCATAAAATCTAGCCTCATATCAAATAAAAACAAAACCAGGGGCATGTAATACACCCCCAGCACCCCCACTCCCCCAGAAAGCAGAGGGTGAAGATTTAGGCCTGCAGTGATCACCCAAGGGGAAATGCTTGGAGATGAGAGCAGAGCAGATTGAGATTGGATGTGAGGAACAAGTTCTTTACCATGAGGGTGGTGGAACACTGGAACAGGTTGCCCAGGGAGGTGGTTGAGGCTTCATCCCTGGAGATATTCAAGATAAGGCTGGAGAAGGCTGTGGGCAACCTGATCTAGTTGGGGATGTCCCTGCTGAGTGCAGGGGGTTGGAGTGGATGAGCTTTGGAGGTCCAACCCAAATCATTCTATGATTTCACACAGTGTGGGAGCACTTTAGACTCTCTTGCACCTGATTATCAATGTGGACTTTGGATGTCTTTATTCTGCATTTTATACTGCCTGAGAGAGTTGGAGTTGTTCAGCCTGGAGAAGAGAAGGCTCTAGGAAGACCTTCTGGTGGTCTTTCAGTATTTAAAGAGGTTGATAAGAAAGGTGGGGACAGACTTCTGAGCAGGAGCTGTTTTGACCGGATGAGGGGTGGTGGTATTAAACTGAAAGGTAAAAAAAAGAAGTTTTAAGCTAGATACAAGGAAGACTTTTTTTTTTTTTTTTTTTCATATTGAGGGTAGTAGCCCTGACCCAGGTTGCCCAGAGAGGTGGGAGCTGCCCCATCCCTGGAACCATCCCAGTTCAGGTTGCCTGGGGCTCTGAGCAACCTGCTCTACTTGCAGATGTCCTTTCCTGGCCTAGATGAGCTTTAAAGATCCCTTCCAACCCAAACCCTTCTACCAGTCCCTCTGCAGCAGTGGTTTGCACCAGCTCATGTCTCTTGCTGTACACGAGTTGGGCAACATCCTCACAGGTGTAGTTTCAGAAAAACTTGTAGGAGGTACAACAAATTAACCTCCTGAGGTCATCAACATATTGGGGCTAATTCTGGAGGAGGAAAACAAAGGCTCAAAAAGTTGGGTGGATTTGGACACTTCTGAGACCTGCCCTGTACAACTTATTCTCCTCCATGTGCTTTTGTGTTTATGGTTTTGAGATGTTTGCTCACTTGTTGTGTTTAATTAAGAAAATAATCACATTGGAGTATAAGGTGAGTGCCTTTCTTGGGAGGTGAGGGCACTGCATTGAAGATGGTTTGGGCATGTTACAGACTGGGACAAAACAGAATGTCTCAGCCTGCTGCAGCTTTTGGAAGACGCCAGCACAAGCTGGAGACTGTGAAAGGCCACCAAGAGCTGCTGGGCTCTGTCCAGAGCTAGCAAATGTGCAGTTCCAGAGGTGGGAAGGAATGCACAGCTTAGGAGAAACCCAGCAAAGAGGCAGCACCTGGGGCAGCTTCCTTTGCCTGGTAAATTAGGATGTGGTATGCTCCATATGACACTTCCCAGCTCTCTCTGCTAGATATGATTTGAGACATAAGCAAGCTGTTGCATGTCTGGAAAAGCACTGATCTCAAATCAGAAAGAACTGACAGAACTTTCTGCCCTTTATTCTGAAGACTAAACAGCAACACCTCCATCTGCAGGCTGTGCTGGGAGAAGACCTCCACACCTCTGCCCCCAGGCGCTTCTTTACAGTCAGCAATTAGGGTTTGCAGAGCTGCAAAGAAGTAACTCTTTAAACTTCGGAGCTGCAAAGAATCACACAATCAACCAGGCTGGAAGAGACCTCCAAGATCATCCAGTCCACCTAATCACCCACCCTAACTAATCAACCAGACCATGGCACTAAGTGCCTCATCCAGGCTTCTCTTGAACATCTCCAGGGATGTAGACCCCAGCACCTCCCTGGGCAGCCCATCCCAAGGGCAATCTCTCTGGCTGTGAAGAACTTCTTTCTAAGATCATCCTGAACTTCCCCTGGCACAGCTTGAGACTGTGTCCTCTCCTTCTGCTGCTGGTTGCCTTGGAGAAGAGCCCAACCCCCACCTGGCTACAACCTCCCTTCAGGTAGTTGTAGACAGCAATGAGGTCTGCCCTGAGCCTCCTCTTCTCCAGGCTAAACACCCCCAGCTCCCTCAGCCTCTCCTCACAGGGCTGTGCTCCAGAGCCCTCCCCAGCCTTGCTGCCCTTCTCTGGACACCTTCCAGTACCTCAACATCTCTCTTGAATTGAGGATCCCAGAACTGGACACAGCACTCAAGGTGTGGCCTGACCAGTGCTGAGCACAGGGCAGGATGACTTCCCTGCTTCTGCTGGCCAAAAGAAACAATGCTTTAAACTTCCCCTATCAAACCCAAGACCACAAGACCAGAGAACTGCACAGACTCCCTTCATCAGAGACCTCCACAAGGTCCCCCAAGTTCAAGGACGGGAATGACTTCAATCAGCTGGGCTGCTCAGCATGACCCTGTGTGCAGCTCATGTGTCGCTGAAGTCAATAAGAAAGATTTCCTCTAATGGGTTTTGAAGAAGGCTGGAGCACAGCACAGTGTTGCCAGGCTCAGAATCAAGGGAGAGACATCAACAGAATGTTTTTGAGCACCTCTGAAATAAGAAAACAAGGCAGAGTGCTTGCATGTCCCTGAGGCTGCCATGAGGAACACAAAAATATGAATGCAGCAGTGTGAAAACACAGAGATTATTGTTCATTACTCCTTGGTCCTTGAATCATTCCCTCATGGAGCAGCTCTGTTGTTCTTCACCATCCAGGGTCAGGACAGGGCTGGCCACCAAACGAGGGCCAGAGGCTCTCCAGGAAGCCTTCTGCCTTCCCTAAGGGAAGAGAAAGGGAAGAAGGGAGAGAGACTGAGGTGCTGGGAAAGAAACTAAGGCAGCTGGGATGGAAAGAAGAACAATGCCAGGGGATAGAGACACAGAGACACAAAGCAACATGGAACCCAAGCCCTGAGGGCAAGGATGGCACCACTGGCACCACTGCTGCTGGGGGCAGGCACTGGGCAAGTGCCAGCCTGGGCTCAGCAGCAGATGGGAACCGGATTCAGGAGCTGGATTCTGGAGCTGGATTGAGGAAGACAGGGATGGGGCTGGAAGACAGAAGGGACAGAGTCCTGCTGGGACAGCAGCCAGGGAAGAAGAGGCTTGAGCCTGGGGATTCCTCAGCTTGCTGCTGCAGATGGCCTCCATGGGCTGCAATCCCTTGGTGGGCACTTGAGGCTCAGCTGTGCTCTCTGCTCCTCCCCACAGCTGCCCCCTCTGCCTTCCTGCCCCCCAAGGTGGGGCAGAGCTGTGGCAGTGCCCTTGGTGTGCAGAGCAGCAAGTGTGAGGCAGAGGCTTTGTGCCCCCCAGGCCTTGGCAGGACCTCTGCCCATCAGCTTCTGCCTGCTAGCAGCAGCCCCTGGCTGTGCCAAGCTGCCCTGAGCTTCAGCAAGAGCCTGAGTGAGTAGAGCCTGAGCTGGGCACTCACAGCCCTGAGCAGAATTGGTGCTGGTGCAGCTCAGAGCAGGACAGCTCTCTCCATAGATGCATGCAGGCAGAGACACCAAGGCACAAACACAGAGGGACTTCATTCCTGCACCACAGCCCTGTGCTACAGCTCTGCCCCTTCAGCAGTCAGATGACAAAAAGGAAAGAAGCCTTTGCAGAGGCTCTGGATTCTGGCTCACTGCTCTTTGCTATTTTTCAGCTGGATGTCACTTCAGATTACCAAGTGCTGTCTACAGAGCAACAAGAAGCCCAACAGACCAATTTCTGTACATTTTTAAATAGTTGTGCATTCACTGTCCCTGTGTGAGGTCTAAATAAGTACAGATATTGCCCTAATGTGGTTAGGATAATACAAATCTGAAAATATCATCCTTCTGCTCCACTAGCAATCAAATCACATCCTGAGCTGGAAATAAACCTTCAGACCAAACACTCCAAGGCTGGAGGATGAGCCAGGTCTGTAAAATGTGACTAAGTGAGGAGTAAATGAGTCCAGGAACTACAGGGAAGGATTTGATAAATGAGCTGAAGCAGCAAAAAACTATGTAGGCTAACCAAAGGGGTTAGAGCCTAAAGCAGTGTGAAGAGATCTCCTTGACAGTGAGGCACAGCAGACTGTGGAATAATCTCTCAGGGGATGAAGCACCAGCTCTGTAATTTAGGTACCTTCTGAAATGATTGCAGACAGCACCAGAAAACTGCAACATGCAGCAAATATTCCAGGATGTGTGGGAATGATCCACAAGAAAAGTGGTGGGAAGAGCCCCACCTGGAATTTCAGCTCTTCTTTTGAAAGCTCTTGCCAAAGGAACGTGAGACAGAGCTTCTCTGCCATGGAAGTACTGAGGGCCCTGCCACCAGCAGGCAGCAGGACAGCAAATGTTGCTAAAGGTGCACAGAGATTGCCTGGAGATGCAGAGTGGGAGATTGACTCAGGGACCACCAGTGAAGGGACCACCAGTGAGGTGATGCTTTGAGCTCTCCAGAGCTCTGTAATTCTGTTACAGGAATCAACACTGTCAGTACTTGCTCTGCATGGCTCCTTCCACATCACTGTGTATAAAAATCTCTTGATTAGATAATCTGTGAATCCTACAATGGCTCAGGTTGGAAGGGAGCTCAGAGCTCATCTGCTCCAACCTCCCCACCATGCCCAGGGACACCTCTCAGCCAGACTCAGCTGCTCAAGGTCTCATCCAGCCTGGCCTTCAACACCCCCAGCAAGGAGGCAGCCACAGCCTCCCTGGGCAGCCTGTGCCAGAGTCTCACCACCCTCCTGCTCAACAACTTCTTCCTCAGCTCCACTCTAACCCTGCTCTGCCTCAGCTTCAAACCATTGCCCCTTGGCCTGTCTCTAGACCCCCTCAGCAAAAGTCCCTCTGCAGCCTTCCTGCAGGATCCCTTCAGGTCCTGGCAGGCAGCTCTGAGCTCCTGAAGCTTTCTCCTCTCCAGGCTGCACACCCCCAGCTGCCTCAGCCTGTGCTCACAGCAGAGCTGCTCCAGCCCTTGGAGCATCTTTGTGGCCTCCTCTGGCCTCTCTCCAGGAGCTCTGTGTCCTTCTTCTGCTGGGCACACCAGAGCTGGAGGCAGGATTGGAGGTGAGGTCTGAGCAGAGCAGAGCCAAGGGGCAGAATCCCCTCTCCTGCCCTGCTGCCCACACTCCTCTGGCTGCAGCCTAGGATATGATCTTCTGCTGCTTCTCATCTTTGCTTCTGGTTTCTCTTTCCCTGATAGCAGAAGATGCCATTGAGGTTCAGGTCTCACTGGGGTGATCTGCCCAATATAGAAAGTCCACTGCTTCAACAAGCATGGCCCCAGTTTATGATTCATTCCTTCAAGCACAAACCATCTACTGAGCTCTGAGGAAGGTTTTTGCACACCCACCACACAGCAAGCATTTTCCAAAGCCTTCCTTAGTCTTTCCTACATGGCTCAACGTGGGATTTTGCATCTCCCTAAGTGGACAGTGCAGGTTCACCAAGTGCAGATTCAGCACAGAGAGACTTTCCCTGGGCTGAAGTCTACATTTTCACTGCACTACAAAAGGTGATGCAATGTTTGTTTAGTTTTTTTGGTTTTGGTTTTGTGTTTTTTTTTGTTGTTGTTGTTTTTCTTTACTTTTATAATTGTCTACAAGTCCTCATGATTCAATATACATAAATAACCAGATGGTTGGTCTGCTTTTTAAATACAGCATAGTCACAGGCTCACAGGATGACAGGATGTTCGGGGTTGGAAGGGACCTCTGGAGGTCTTCTAGTCCAACCCCTCTGCCAGAGCAGGATCATAGAATCATAGAATGGTTTGGGTTGGAAGCAACCTCCAAAGGTCATCCAGTCAAACCCCTGCAGTCAGCAGGGATGATCTCCACTACATCAGACTGCCCTGAGGTCCATTGAGTCCCACCTTGAATATCTCCAGGAATGGGGCCTCACCTACCTCCCTGAACAACCTGTTGCAGTGTTCCACCACCCTCATGGTGCAGAACTCATTGCTAAGATCTAATCTAAATCTGCTCTGCTCTAGTTTGAAATGTTGTACATACCTCCTGCATGGACTCCCATCTATATATAAACACCTTGCAGTGTGCAGAGGAGAGGGCTCTCAAGGCCAGCTCATTGAGATTCAAAGCACACCAGACCTTTTTTCTCCTCCTATGAAGAAGGATATTTGGAGGCAAATTTGCATTTTGGAGCCAGGGGCATCATTTGCAGGTGAGTGAGCAATCAATTAAAATAGCTTGGGTAGGTTTCCCTCTTATGGTTTTCCATCTCACCAGGTCATTGCTGCTTATTCACATGGTTAGGGGCATTTTACACATGCACAACACAAAGTTTTCCTACAGACTTCCTGTACTGGCAGGAGGATTTAGGTTTCCTTCTGCCCAGGCTGATGGAGGACTGAACATCCTCCTCACAACAAGCTGGGATCTTGCTCAGCCTCAGCAGCAGCAGAGATCTGTTTTTCTACCTTATTAACTCAAATGGTCACATTCCACAGAACCATAGGATTGCTGAGGATAGAAGAGACCTTTGAGATCATCAAGTCCAACCACTCACCTGGAGCTCACAACTCCCCCCACTGCTGCTAAACCACTGCCACTAACCCATGTCCCTCAGCACCACACCCACACGACCTCCCCTCCAGGGACGAGGACTCTACCACTTCCCTAGACAGCCTCTTCCAAGGCTTGGTAACAATTTCTGTGAAGAAACTTTTCCTAATGTGCAACCTGAAATTCCATGCAGACCTCCTAGACATTGCAAAAATGCATCAACACCATCTCCATAGCCTTAGACCTTAGAGTCTTCCAGTAGGAAAGCAACTCTCTGGAGAAGGACCTAGGAGTCTTGTTGGACAGCAAGTTTACCACAAGCCAGCAGTGGGCTCCTGTGGCCAGGAAAGCCACTGGTGACCTGGGGAGCATCAAGAATGTGTTCATCAGGTCAGGGAAGGTTCTCCTCTCCTTATTCTCTGCTCTAGTGAGGCTGCATCAAGAGAATTTAGTCAAGTGCTGGGCGCCACAGTTTGAGAGAGACAGGAAACCACTGGAGAGAGTCCAGGGGAGGCTGCAAAGATGCTGAGGGGCCTGGAGCAGCTCTGTGAAGAGCAAAGGCTGAGAGCCCTAAGAACAGCTCCAGAAGGGATCTGAGCAATGCTCAGCAGGAGATAAAGCACCTGTGGGGGGCAAGAGGCTGGGGACAGACTCTGCTCAGTGGTGCCCAGGGACAGGAGAAGCAGCAATAAGGGGCACAGACTGGAACCCAGGAGGTTCATCTGAACAGAAGGAGAAAGTTGTTTGGTGTGAGGGTGCTGGAGGCCTGGAGCAGGCTGCCCAGAGAGGTTGTGGAGTCTCCTTGTGTGGAGAGCTTCCAAACCCCCTCTGGCCACTGTGATCCTGAGGAACCTGCTGTGGGTGCCTCTGCTTTGACAGGTAGGTTGGAGTAGATGATCCCTTGAGGGATCAACCAAAACTCACCATGCTGGGATTTTGTGTAGGACAAGTGGACAGAGCTGAACTGGATTCAGGATCAGCAGTTTGATGACCAGAGGGACAGTCCTGTTTTCTTTGCACAGTTTCACAAGCAATCACCTCTTGGTCCACAGGTTGTCCATCCCCACTCTTCTATGGCTATTTGGAATCTCTCTGGGCTGCTCAGCTGCACACTGCCATTGGCTGCAGCCTTATCATTCAGCTCCAAGCCCCTGTTCAGTGGCAGCAGGTGACAGCAGGTCATGAATTCTATAACCACAGTTACCACAGCTTTTTCTTTCCATCAGTGAATTGATTATTTAGTTAGGGAGTTAGTTCATTGGGATACATATTTTCAGTTGCCTGAACAAATGTCTTTCTGCAGAACAGATTTCAGCTCTGCTATGATTATTCTGTCAGGTTTCCTTTCAGGGTTACCCATTCAATCACAGCACAAACAATTCTCTCAACTGCTGGTGAGTCAGTCATCCTTGCAGAACACAGACTTCATGTTTGGGTTTGGGGTGTTTGGGTCTTTTTCATCATCTGCTCATCAAACACTTCTGGATAATGAAAGCATAACTTCGGACCAGACATGATATGTAAATGCAGAGCTCAGTTCCAGCAAAAATGCATTTGTCAAGAGCAGCCAGAGTAGCACTATCTGCAAGCTGCCAATTAGTGCTCTATTAGCAGCCAGCTGAACTTCCTGATATGCTGCAGATGTGTTTACAAAACACAGAGCATTGTCCTGCTCTGAGCTGCACCAGCACCAATTCTGCTGGGGGCTGTGAGTGCCCAGCTCAGGCTCTGCTCACTCAGGCTCTTGCTGAAGCTCAGGGCAGCTTGGCACAGCCAGAGGCTGCTGCTAGCAGGCAGAAGCTGATGGGCAGAGGTCCTGCCAAGGCCTGGGGGGCACAAAGCCTCAGCTTAACAATTGCTCCTCTGCATCCCAGCAGCCCAGCTAGGGGAGGTCTGTGTGTGCTTGTCAAGGAACAGGGCTGAACCAGCCACTAGATGAGTGCCAGAGGTGCTCCAGGAAGCCCTCTGCCTTCCCTAAGGGAATACAAAAGGAAGAAGGGAGAGAGACTGATGGCTGGGAAAGAAACTAAGGCAGCTGGGATGGAAAGAAGAACAATGCCAGGGGATAGAGACACAGAGACACAAAGCAACATGGAACCCAAGCCCTGAGGGCAAGGATGGCACCACTGGCACCACTGCTGCTGGGGGCAGGCACTGGGCAAGTCGTAAAGTCACAGTTCCTAAGAAAAAGCTGGAATTGAGAACATTTATATAAATCCAACATCTCAGTTGAAAATGTCAGTCTGCATCAACTGAAGTATTTCATCCATGATTTGACAAGTTTAAGTAAGATTTGTGTGTCTGTTGGCTCATACTTTGAAACCAAAACTCATTTTGAGGCAGCAAATGAGACATTTGCAGAATGTCAGAGGATCTGCAACAGTGCTGCCCCCCCAAAAAACCCACCAAAAATAAAAAGAAAATCTAAAGCAATTGCCAGAGCAGGTCCTTTTTTTTTTTTTTTTTTCTTGTGCAAAGACTCCCTAGATGTGTATTTTTTGAGTGGCAAGAGGAGGGCCTATTGCTGTTTCATCTGAGTGCTTTGTATTACTGCTAAGGACTCAGTGTGCCTGATGGTCCCTTCAGCCCAGGCTGCTTTGCAGCCATCTCAGGTAGCCAGCTGAAAGAAAGTGTCACCTCTCCACAAGCCATGACCTGTGCTCAAAGCACAGCCTGGAGCTCCAGGAAGGGAGAAGTGAGAGTGCTGTGAGCTGCTACAGACAACACTGCCTCAGCCCCTCTGGGCGTGGAGGGAGGAGGAAGGAAATCTTTGCAGTCGAAGTTGCTGTAATTAATTTTCTGTGTGTGCACTTTACTCATACAGTCAATTTGTCATCCCAGGGTATAATTTACTCTTCCCTCCACAGACTTTGGAACAGCAAAGTAAAAGACTTTGGGTATTGCAAAGTGTGCAATAGTGATGATAAGGCAGAAAAAGCAGAGCTCCTGCAACCCCTCCCACCGCTTTGAGTCCTTTCTTCCAGATGGGCTCTAAAGGAACTTCCCATCAAATCCACGAGAAAACTAAATACAATTTGCAACCTTTAGCTGACCTCTTGTTTCCAAAGGGTTATGCCTTAAACCTCTGGGTCCTTCCAGCTTTCTTTTTTCCTGTTAGAACTTCTCTTTCAGACATCCTCCGTCCCCTCGCGCAGCTCCGACTGGGCTCTGGCATCAGCCTTCTGCTCTGCTGGGAGCCCACACGGCCGAGCAGCTCCCTGACCTTGCCTTCAAACACAGAAGACAAAAGGGAAAGGATGAAACCAACTGAAGCAAGAGAAAGAGTCCAACCAGGCTGCACAGAAAGACTGCAGACCACGGAGGAGTACCGGTGGGGACTGCAGGAGGCAAAGCACAGGCAGCATCTTAACCCCTTCTCTGCCACAGGAGCCACAGGAGCTTTCGTCCTTCTGATGGCATACAACAGATTTCCTGCCCTCAAGCAGGTGTGTTATAAAGAACTAGAAAAGAACAGAAAGAAAAACCAACCAAAACTCAAAGCTGTTGCTCTGTTGTCATAGGTTTTACAAAGTCTGGTTCTCCAAATCAAGAGCAAATCGACCTTGAAGAAAGAGAATCAAAGAAGATTGCTGAAAGTAATGTGGAAAGAGATAGCAGTGGAGGCATTTCAATGTCTTCTCAGCTTTATGGCACCAACTGGATGGCAATTTTTGGAGCTACTCTGTAAAATATAGCATTCAGGAAACCAGACAATACAGGAATGCTCACTAAATGTTAGCACTGATACCATAGCTCAGGGCTTCAGGGCTGGGCTGGCCACCAGATGAGTGCCAGAGGCTCTACAGGAAGCCCTCTGCCTTCCCTATGGGAAGAGAAAGGGGAGAAGGAGAGAGACTGAGGGGCTGGGAAAGAAACTAAGGCAGCTGGGATGGAAAGAAGAACAATACCATGGGATAGAGACACAGAGACACAAAGCAACATGGAACCCAAGCCCTGAGGGCAAGGATGGCACCACTGGCACCACTGCTGCTGGGGGCAGGCACTGGGCAAGTGCCAGCCTGGACTCAGCAGCAGATGGGAACCGGATTCAGGAGCTGGATTCTGGAGTTGGATTGAGGAAGAGAGGGATGGGGCTGGAAGGCAGAAGGGACAGAGTCCTGCTGGGACAGCAGCCAGGGAAGAAGAGGCTTGAGCCTGGGGATCCCTCAGCTTGCTGCTGCAGATGGCCTCCATGGGCTGCAATCCCTTGGTGGGCACTTGAGGCTCAGCTGTGCTGTCTGCTCCTCCCCACAGCTGCCCCCTCTGCCTTCCTGCCCCCCAAGGTGGGGCAGAGATGTGACAGTGCCCTTGGTGTGCAGAGCAGCAAGTGTGAGGCAGAGGCTTTGTGCCCCCCAGGCCTTGGCAGGACCTCTGCCCATCAGCTTCTGCCTGCTAGCAGCAGCCCCTGGCTGTGCCAAGCTGCCCTGAGCTTCAGCAAGAGCCTGAGTGAGCAGAGCCTGAGCTGGGCACTCACAGCCCTGAGCACCACTGGTGCTCAACACCGTATTTAACACAGAAGCATCTCTGATGTATCTCCACAGGCACAGAAAAAGATCTTCTGAATAGAAGTCTCAATGCTGTTTAAGCATTATGCAAGGGTAGGAGAGGGAAGATGAAGAAGCTGTAGTGACTGCTGTGGGGCTGTGAGCATTGCAGGGTCTCTCAGAAGCTAATCCATCTGTAAGAGCACAGGCTTAGGAGATGTTTAGGAATCACATCTCACAGCTGAACACTTGGTCATGGCCACACATGAGCACAAATGCCCAGCTCACAACAATGACCTCCCCCTGCTGCTGACTCCCTTCTCATTTTACAGCCTGAGGTGCAGCCCAGCTCCTGGATCTGAGTGGCCTTTGATGCTTTCCTTGCACAGGTGACTTGCACACACTTTTAGTCTGTGCTTTTAATTTGTAGCATCAGCCCCTTGCTGATTAGGGCACATCAGGGAGGAGTTTGCCCAGGGAGGTGCTGGAGGTCCCATCCCTGGAGGCATTCAAGGCCAGGCCTGGTGGGGGCTCTGAGCAGCCTGATCTAACTGGGGGTGTCTCTGCTTACTGCTGGTGGGTTGGACTAGATGACCTGGAGAGCTTCTTTCCAACCACTGCATTCTATGATTTTCTGAAAACAAACAAAAAAATAGGATGTGGAGAGTTGCATTTTAGTTTTCAACCTGTTTGTTTGCTTTTACTTGCTCAGAAGTTCAAGGATATCTTATCTGAGAAGATCACAGCTCACAGGATGTTAGGGGTTGGAAGGGACCTCTGGAGATCTTCCAGTCCAACCCCCCTGCCAGAGCAGGACCAGAGAATCCAGCACAGGTCACACAGGAACACATCCAGACAGGGCTGGGAAATCTCCAGAGAAGGAGACTCCACAACCTCTCTGGGCAGCCTGCTCCAGAGCTCTGGGACCCTTACAGTGAAGAAGTTCTTCCTTATTATTATGCTCTAGATAATGGAGGTAGAACATGCTTTCCAGATGGACAGCACCTTTGGATGGGGTTACTTGGAGTTCTACACAATTTTCCCACATCCCCTCACCCATTATGTTGTGATTTCCAGAGTCACTCTGCCTTATTTTTCCTCCAGGTGTCCTGGAGATAGCAGACAGCAGAGCCTCTGTTGGACCTTGCCAGAAGAGCAAACACTGCCATCACAAGGAGAACCAAGAAGGGCAAAAAGAGCTTTGGTTTGCTGAGTGCAGCAGAGCTGTAGGTAGAAGCACCTCTGGTTAACACTGCAGATTTATCTCTAGGAGGTCACCAGCTGCACATCTCAGTGTACACAAAGATTCATAGAATGGGTTGGGTTGGAAGGGACCTTAAAGATCATCCAGTTCCAATTCATCTGCCTTGGGGAGGGACACCTTCCACAACCCAGGTTGCTCAAGGTCACTCTACATGTGTCCATGCACACAAACATGAATTTATCTGCTTTCTACAGTCTTGCCTTAAACATGCAGAAACCTGATGGTTTCTGCTGAGCACACAGGTTGGTTAATTACCAAGACCTCTTTTAAATCAACAGCAAAATGCTCTCTACACGTAAAATTAAATGTTGTCCTTTCAGACATTTCATTGATAAGTGAGAGAGACCAATCAAAGAGAAAATGAGCTGAAAATCAACATGAGCCAGCAGTGCCCTCCTGCAGCCCAGCAGGCAGCTGTGTACTGGCTGCAGCCAGAGGAGTGTGGGCAGCAGGGCAGGAGAGGGGATTCTGCCCCTTGGCTCTGCTCTGCTCAGACCTCACCTCCAATCCTGCCTCCAGCTCTGGTGTCCCCAGCAGAAGAAGGACACAGAGCTGCTGGAGAGAGGCCAGAGGAGGCCACAAAGATGCTCCAAGGGCTGGAGCAGCTCTGCTGTGAGCACAGTCTGAGGGAGCTGGGGGTGTGCACCCTGCAGAGGAGAAGGCTCCAGGGGGACCTCAGAGCTGCCTGCCAGGACCTGAAGGGATCCTGCAGGAAGGCTGCAGAGGAACTTTTGCTGAGGGGGTCTAGAGACAGGCCAAGGGGCAATGGTTTGAAGCTGAGGCAGAGCAGGGGTAGAGTGGAGCTGAGGAAGAAGTTGTTGAGCAGGAGGGTGGTGAGAGTCTGGCACAGGCTGCCCAGGGAGGCTGTGGCTGCCTCCTTGCTGGGGGTGCTGAAGGCCAGGCTGGATGAGACCTTGATCAGCTGAGTCTGGCTGAGAGGTGTCCCTGGGCATGGTGGGGAGGTTGGAGCAGATGAGCCATTCCAGGATTCCCTTCCAGCCTGAGCCATTGTAGGATTCTATGACAAGTGAGCAAAGCTGCAGAGCACAGAAATATTCCATTGATGTTTTCCAACCTCCTTGAATCCTGACCTTTGGAGTTGCATGAACCATCCGCTCGTGAAACCTTCTTGCTGCTAGAGATCAGGGAATAGGGGTTCAGAGCATGAATTTCCTAAGGGCTACATTCTGGAGGGAAACATAACTAGGGAAGCATGACCAATACTTTCCCAGCCTGAAAATCTCTGGAGTTATCAGCAAAGATAGTGAGGGGAGGCTTTCTGATGTGGAGGGCATAGCTGATTAGAAAACTCACTTTGAATGGATGCTAAAACAGGGAGAGAAGGATCTTGGCTGGCACTCAAAATGTAAATAGAGCATAAAAAAGCTGGTACTTTATTATTCCACGAGGAACTGAAAGAAAGTAATCAAGAATCCTTGTATACAACTTATTGTAAGTTGTGGGGGGAAAAAAAAGTTGTATAAAAAAAAAACAATAATGGAAGGACAGCAATTCAGAGTTTGGAACCCAGCAGTTTTATGAACTGAGGCAGTAATAAATCCAAAAGTAAGCAAATAATAAAATTAAAGAGAATTTAGGAAGCTATTTAAAACCACATTGAACTAAACAATGTATTAGGAAGCCTTTGAACAAATCCATGGGTTTTGATATTGCTACAGCTCTCAGTTGGGTATAAACTGAAGGCCGAAATAGGAAAGTAAAAGTCCTGGAAGTCACAATTCCTGCATTTGGGAATGGCAAATTTTATCTTTGCAGTAGTCATTGCTCACAGGGGAAAATGGGACAGCCAAGCCATCAGCTGAAGGTTTATAGGCAATCCCAAGTGATACCCAACCCATATCACACAGGACTCCTGTGCTGGAGTTTCCATCCATTGCCCCTTGTCCTATCCCAGGGCACAACTGAGCAGAACCTGTCCCTGTCCCTTCCTTCCTGACCCCCAGCCCTCAGCTATTGATAGACATTGATCAGATCCCTCTCAGCCTTCTCCTCTCCACACTAACCAGCCCCAGGGCTCTCAGCCTCTCCTCCCCAGGCAGTGCTGCAGTCCCTTCAGCATCCTTGCAGCCCTCCCTTGGACTCTCTCCAGCAAATCCCTGTCCCTCCTGAACTGGGGAGCCCAGAACTGGATGCAATATTCCAGGTGAGGTCTCAGCAGGGCAGAGTAGAGGGGGAGGAGAAGCTTCCTGGCTCTGCTGGACACACTCCTCTGAATGCCCCCCAGGACCCCCTTGGCCTTCTTGGCCCCCAGGGCACATTGCTGTGCCATGCAGAACTTGCTGCCCAGCAGCACTCCCAGGTCCTTCTCCTTGGGGCTGCTCTCCAGCAGATCCCCTCCCAACCTGTCCTGCTGCAGTTTCTTCTTCCTGCCCAGCTGCAGGACTCTGCACTCATCCTTGCTGACCCTCATTAGCTTCCTCTGTGCCCAGCTCTCAGTCTGTTCAAGCCTCTGAATGGCCTCACAGCCTTCAGGCTGTCACAGCCTGGGCCAGTCAGTACCCTGGAGGTGCTGAGGTGTGGATGTGGTGCTGAGGGCCATGGTTTAGTGGCCTGGCACTGCTGGGTTAACGATTGGACTTTATGATCTCAAAGGTCTCTCCCAACCCAAACAATTCCCTGATCCCACAAGGATAAAAAGGCAATATCCCAAGTGTCAGTGAGCTAAGCTTGCAGACAGCCTGCAGGCCAACGCTGTGCATGCATCTGACCGTGCTCCACCGGGCTGGAGGAGGGGAGGGGGAATGGGAACAGGACTGATTCAAGGAGTGGCCTCTAGGAACGTTACAAAAGCAGCCCCTCAAAAGCAAGCAGTGCACCACTCCTGCACTGTTGCACTCCCACAGTTCAATCAGAAAGCTTTCCTTCAAGATAAACAGGTAGGGAGATAGGGAAGTATTAGCACGTCTTGCACCTCTGGCAGTGATTTCAGTCTGTGGAGGGAAGGTGTAAGACATCAAACAAAGCTCTCCTCTGATGTTGGTAGTAGCAGTCTGCACCTAATTTTACATGTGTAATTAGTATCTCAGGGTGCAAGGGAGCGAAGAGCCTTAGCTACAGCTTTTGTGAGACAGAACAAAGAGCTGGAGATAAGCTTCTATTTAGCCTTTATGTACTTTCTGGTTTTAAAGCAAACAGGAGCGTTCAGCAAATTGCTATGAATAGATGTGGAGACACACACACACACACACAAAAAAAGGAAAATAAAGTGGGAGGCCAACCAGAGCTAGCAACTCTGACTCAAAGGACTGAAAGAGTGAGACTGAGATTGCTTTTTGTGTTTTGATTTCTTTTCCCTTCCTCTCTCACTGCATATTAAGCTCTTCCTACATCTCATTTCAGCCAGGTTTCCACAGTCCTGCTGTCCGTGCAGGTGGCTTGGCTTTGCAGTCTGCCAGAACTGGTTTGTCATCTGCTTTTCCCTCCTGGGCTGGAAGACCACCTCCTCAGAGGGCAGCTTTGCTCCTTCAAAACAGGACTCAAGTGCAAGGTTCATAGCTGAAGGCATGTCCCCCAGGGATCAGTGTTGGGCCCCATCCTGTTCAATATCTTTATTGATGATGTAGATGAAGGAATTGAGTCCATCATCAGTAAGTTTGCAGATGGCACCAAGTTAGGAGCAGGAGTTGATCTGTTGGAGGGTAGGAGGCTCTGCAGAGGGACCTTGACAGGCTGGCTGGGTGGGCAGAGGCCAATGGGATGAGATTGAACAAGGCTAAGGGCAGGGTTCTACACTTTGGCCACAACAACCCCAAGCAGTGCTACAGGCTGGGGACAGAGTGGCTGGAGAGCAGCCAGGCAGAGAGGGACCTGGGGGTGCTGGGTGACAGCAGCTGAACAGGAGCCAGCAGTGTGCCCAGGTGGCCAAGAAGGCCAAGGGCATCCTGGCCTGCATCAGGCATAGTGTGGCCAGCAGGAGCAGGGAAGTCATCCTGCCCTGTGCTCAGCTCTGGTCAGGCCACACCTTGAGTGCTGTGTCCAGTTCTGGGCTCCTCAGTTCAAGAGAGATGTTGAGGTACTGGAAGGTGTCCAGAGAAGGGCAGCAAGGCTGGGGAGGGGTCTGGAGCACAGCCCTGTGAGGAGAGGCTGAGGGAGCTGGGGGTGTTTAGCCTGGAGAAGAGGAGGCTCAGGGCAGACCTCATTGCTGTCTACAACTACCTGAAGGGAGGTTGTAGCCAGGTGGGGGTTGGGCTCTTCTCCCAGGCACCCAGCAGCAGAAGGAGGGGACACAGTCTCAAGCTGTGCCAGAGGAGGTCTAGGCTGGATGTTAGGAGGAAGTTCTTCACAGAGAGAGATTTGCCATTGGGATGTGCTGCCCAGGGAGGTGGTGGAGTCACCATCCCTGGAGGTGTTCAAGAGAAGCCTGGATGAGGCACTTAGTGCCATGGTCTGGTTGATTGGATAGGGCTGGGGGATAGGTTGGACTGGAGGATCTTGGAGGTCTCTTCCAACCTGGCTTCTATGATTCTATGTCCTGCATCTTCATTTTCCAGAAGCATGGATGCTAGTTCCCTCTCAACATGCTAAGGACCTGTCCTGCCTGCATGTGGCCTTGCCAGCTGCCAATCCTGTGAATGACAAGGAGCAAGCAGAACTGTACAGATCTCTCCTCCAATTCATGCTTTTACATAATGTACCTTTGGATTTGCTAATCTTAGGAGTAAACCACAAATGTGGTTGCCTGGGGAGGTGGTTGGGGCCCCATCCCTGGAGATATTCAATGTGAGGCTCAAGAGGGCTCTGGGCAACTTGATCTAGTTGAGGATGTCCCTGCTGACTGTGGAGGGGGTTGGACCTTTGGAGGTCCCTTCCAGCCCAGCCCTGTGAAATGGTCATCACACAGAGAAAGAAGAACCCTACAAAACCCACACAGAAGCTAACAGTTGTCAGATAAATGTGCCTCACAGTGTTCAGCCAAAGGTTAATGCAATCCAAATTGCCACAAGATTCTAAGTCTGCCCTTCTCTTCCAGCAGTCTTTGTTCCAGGCCTAGGAGGAAATGTATAACTTCTTAGGACTAAGAAAGAAAATTTCACAACCTTTACATGAGACTTCCACAATTATCATGGAATCATTTTGGTTGGAAAAGCCCTTCAAGATCACCCAGTCCAAACATTCTCTAACTCTGCCAAGTCTGGTGCTAAACCATGGCCCTCAGCACCACATCCCTGCATCCACTGTGAGCTGTCAATGTGCACTTGCAGCCCAGAGAGCCAAGCAGAGCCTGGGCTGCAGCAAGAGAAGTGTGGGCAGCAGGGCCAGGGAGGGGATTCTCCCCCTCTGCTCCACTCTGTGAGACCACACCTGGAGCTCTGTGTCCAGTTCTGGAGCCTCTACTACTAGAGGGATATGGACATGCTGGAAGGTGTCCAGAGAAGGGCCATGAGGATGAGCAGAGGGCTGGAGCTGCTCTGCTGTGGAGACAGCCTGAGAGAGTTGGGGTTGTGCAGGCTGGAGAGGAGAAGGCTCCCAGGAGACCTTCTGGTGGCCTTGCAGGATCTGAAGGGGGCTCCAAGAAAGCTGGGGAGGGACTTTTGAGGGTGTCAGGGAGTGATAGGACTGGGGGGAATGGAACAAAGCTGGAAGTGGGAAGACTCAGATTGGACGTGAGGAAGAAGTTCTTCCCCATGAGAGTGGTGAGAGCCTGGAATGGGTTGTCCAGGGAGGTGGTTGAGGTCCCATCCCTGGAGGTGTTTAAGGCCAGGCTGGATGAGGCTCTGGCCAGCCTGATCTGGTGTGAGGTGTCCCTGCCCATGGCAGGGGGATTGGAACTGGCTGAGCCTTGTGGTCCCTTCCAACCCTGCCTGATTCTAGGATTCTGTGATTATTTTCTTTCCAGAAAGACTTATTTCCTTTATTTGAGGTGTGTGATTTTCTACTTTGAACCTGCAATAAAGTAGAAATAGGGAAGAGAGAGGGGAAAAAAGGTGATCTACTAGGAGGTGTCCCTGACTGCATTGTTGTTTGAACTAGGTGACCTTTAGAGTCCCTTCCAACCCAAGACATTCTATGGTTCTGTGAAAGAAGGACAATGAAAATTGAGGCTGGATAACAGAAGAATGTTTTGTTTTGTTTTTTTCTTTTACTCTTAAGAGACAGGCAGAATAAACTTAAAAATAACAGATTGGTCCAGAGACAAAAAAATAAGCCAGAGAGAACAATCTCTGTGCTGACAGGAGATGAACTTGTAGCCGAGTAGTGTTTATCCATCTCTACCTTCTGCTGGTACCAATAGAACAAGGAGAGGGTGTGGATATCAAAGGAAATTGCTTTAGGGAATTCAGCCTCACTGTTAGCTCTTTGTCCTCCAGGGAGGGTGTTGTGAAACGACAAACACCTCCTGGAGCTGCCATAATGATAAAATGAAACTCTGATTGGGAAGGAAATGTATGTCAGCTCTTTATGAGAGAGGAGCAGACAATAACATCCCAAAGTCAGGCTTCAGGAGGTAGAAATGGCTCTTGTGTAACTGCAGAGCAGCAGGAACCTATGACAAGCAATAGATCTTTGTTCAAGGATTAATTGCCACCTTCCAGCAGCACAGGGCTGCCATCAGTAGGAGGCTTGAACAGAGAGGTTTCTGGAGAGGCAGCACTACCCTTGTGATGTCCCAGTGGTGGCAGAAAGGTAATTGAGCCTGCTTGAGGGAGAAGGAGCTTCTTGAAGTGGCACTGTATCACAGGGTCACAGTATATCAGAGGTTGGAAGGGAACTCAGAGATCATCAGGTCCAACCCCCCTGCCAGAGCAGCATTACCCAGGGGAGTCTGCACAGGAATGCAGCCAGGTGGGGTTGGAAAGGCTCCAGAGAAGGAGACTCCAAAACCTCTCTGGGCAGCCTGCTCCAGGGCTCTGGCACCCTCACAACAAAGAAGTTTCTCCTCATGTGGAGCTGAAATTTTCTCTGTTCAAGTTTGTCTCCATTGGTCCTTGTCCTATCACTGTGCACCACCCAAAAGAGCCTGGCCCCCTCCCCTTGACCCCCACCCCTCAGCTATTGATAGACATTGATCAGATCCCTCTCAGCCTTCTCCTCTCCACACTAAACAGCCCCAGGGGTCTCAGGCTCTCTTCACAGGGAGATGCTCAAGTCCCCTAAGCATCCTCCTGCCTCTCCCTTGGACTCTCTCCAGCAGGTCTCTGTCTCTCTTCAACTGGGGAGCCCCAAACTGGACACAGGATTGCAGCTGTGGTCTCAGCAGGGCAGAGCAGAGGGGCAGCAGAACCTCCCTAGCCCTGCTGGCCACACTTTTCTTGCTGTCCCCCAGGATCCCATTGGCTCTCTTGGCCACAAGGCACATTGCTGTCCCATGCAGAACTTGCTGCCCACCAGCACTCCAAGATCCTTCTCCATGTAGCTGCTCTCCAGCAGGGCAGCTCCTAACCTGTCCTGGTGCCTGCACAAGAATCCTACAACCAAATGCAAATTGTCAGACCTTTAGGGTGACCAAAGGATGGTTGCAGTTTCTGTCAGGCTCTAAATGGAGCACTATGTAGGTGGTGTTGGAGGCAGAAGGAGCTCATGAAAGCTGCTGCTGTCAGAGAGGTACCTGGTCAGGTGGGATGCTTACTGGCTCTCTGTAGTGCCAGTAACAACCTTCTGGCAGCAGCAGTTAATTTCTGGTGAAGCATTGTGGCATTAGCATGTAGGGCAGTGGATTGTGTACAGAACAGCAAAGCAAAATAACTTCCCAGAGTACACCTCGGAGAAAAGGAGCCTGGAGGAGCAGAGCAGGGTTGCCCTCTGTGTTGAAGTCCATGCTGGCATTTGAGGGTGTTTGGAGACAGGCAGAAAACAACTGAGGAGATGTCTCTGAATATCTCTGGCTGTATTAGGAAGAGTGTATCCAGCAGAACCAGGGAAGTTCTCCTCCCCCTCTACTCTGCCCTGCTGAGACCTCACCTGCAATATTGCATCCAGTTCTGGGCTCCCCAGTTCAGGAGGGACAGGGATCTGCTGGAGAGAGTCCAAGGGAGGGCTGCAAGGATGCTGAAGGGACTGCAGCACTGCCTGGGGAGGAGAGGCTGAGAGCCCTGGGGCTGGTTAGTGTGGAGAGGAGAAGGCTGAGAGGGATCTGATCAATGTCTATCAATAGCTGAGGGCTGGGGGTCAGGAAGGAAGGGACAGGGACAGGCTCTGCTCAGTTGCGCCCTGTGACAGGAGGGCAAACTGCAGCACAGGAGGTTCCACCTCAGCATGAGGAGGATCTTCTTCACTGGGAGGGTCCCAGAGCCCTGGCACAGGCTGCCCAGAGAGGTTGTGGAGTCTCCTTCTCTGGAGCCTTTGCAGCCCTGTCTGGATGTGTTCCTGTGTGAGCTGTGCTGGATTCTCTGGTCCTGCTCTGGCAGGGGGTTGGACTGGAAGATCTCCAGAAGTCCCTTCCAACCCCTGACATCCTGTGAGCCTGTAACCCTGTGATCCTCTGATCTTTTGGAGATGCTCTTTTGCCACTCTTCCCTAGGGCTGGCTTATACTGCCTAGGGACAGGGTTCTGTAAGGGCTGATACAAACATTCCCAGATTTCCAGCTTGTAGCTGTACAATAAACAATCTCCCTGAAGGCTTTGCAGCCATAGTCTGGTCCCCTTCTACCACTGCAGGGAGAGCAGATCCTATAGTTGCAGGACAGCAGAACAAACCCTTATGGAAAAAGGAAAATAAAAAAACACATTCCCTGTTCTCATAATCACAAGAGAACTCCACACAAACTCCTGCTCCTCATGCATGCTGCCCCCAATATTCTTGCTATTGGAAGCTGGTGAAGGGTGTGGAGAGCAAGTCTTGTAAGGAGCAGCTGAGTGACCTAGGGATGTTCAGCCTGGTGAGAAGGAGGCTGAGGGGAGACCTTCTGGTTCTCTACAGCTCCCTGGAAAGAGGTAGGGTCCAGGTGGGGATTGGTCTCTTCTCCCTAATACCAAGTGAAGACAAGTTGCCCCAGGGGAGGTTTAGGTTGGACATGAGAAGAAATTTCTTCACTGAAAGGGTTCTCAAAGCCTGGCACAGGCTGCCCAGGGAGGTGGTGAATCCCCATCCTTGGAGATCTTTAGAAGATACAGAGATGTGGTGCTGAGACCAATGGTTTGGCAAGAACCGTGGCAGAGTTGGGGATTGGTTGGGCTCAATTATCTTAAAGGTCTTTTCCAGCAGAAGAATTTCTATGATTCTATCTGTTTGGCTGGAGCCTGAGAGTCAAGTGCTTCAGCTTCATGGACCTTGAAAAGGCAGCAAGTGTTGAGCTGAGATTATGTCTCTCCCTCACTTCACCACTCATGCCAGCTTCTCACTCAAGTGCATTCATTTACTTTCCACCTACCACCTTCTCTGCTGAAATGAAAGCCAAGATAAGAGGCACAGAGCAGACCTGTGGCTTGCTGAGGAGGGACCCTGTGAAGACCCAAGCACTGCACCAAGAGCACAAACTCCTTTCACATAACCAGCAGAGCAGCAGTCAGTCACACCAGCACACTCCTCAGAGCTGCCAAGAGCACTGCCCTTCAGCTGGCACATTGAATTTCATATTCCCTTATGCAGATCCATAATCCATTTTCAACCTTCAGAAATTTAATATCTCCCAACACTGGAGTCAATTTCCTGTACAGCAAAGCCTTCAAGGATCAAATCTGCAAGCTGGATTCCAGCTGTCTGTCTGGGGGCAGGTTTTTTTGATTGAGCTTTGCAAGAGGACCTCAGCCTGAAACCCAGTGCCCTTGAGCAGCCTGTTGCCTGTGAAGCTGAACACTTCCATGAACACACCCCTAAGTGCAAAGACCACATTTGTCAGGTGACAAACATTGCTAAAAACAGGAAAATCACAGAATGTTAGGAGCCAGAAGGGACCTCAAAAGATCATTCAGTCCAACCCCCCTGCCACAGCAGGATCACCTAGAGCAAAGCACACAGGAACACATGCAGACATTAAAAATGTCAACTGCAACTCTTTTGTAGCAAGGCTCTAATCCAACTCTTCCCAATGTAGAGGTGAATTAAGTCATCACTGGAAAGCAGCTCTGCAAAGAAAGACCTGGGAGTGCTTCACCATGAGCCATCAATGTGCCCATGTGGCCAATAAGACCAATGGTGTCCTGGGGTGCAGTAAAAGAAGCGTGGCCAGCAGGCTGGGGGCGGTTCTCCTCCCTCTCTACTCTGCCCTGGTGAGGCCACAGCTGGAGCATTGTGTCCCCTTCTGGGCTTCCCACTTCAAGAGAGACAGGGGACTGCTGGAGAGAGCCCAGTGGAGGCTGCAAAGCTGCTGAGGGGACTGGAGGAGAGGCTGAGCCCTGAGGCTGTTTAGCTTGGAGAAGATCAGGCTGAGAGAGAATCTTCTCAATGCTCAGCAAGAGCTAAAGGGTGGAGGGCAAGAAGACGGGGCCAGGCTCTTGTCACCAGTGCCCAGGGACAGGACAAGAGGAAACAGGCACAAACTGGAACCCTGAACAGAAGGAAAAAACTCTTTGGTGTGAGGGAGCTGGAGCCCTGGAGCAGGCTGCCCAGAGAGGTTGTGGAACTTCCTTCTCTGGAGACATTTCAAACCCACCTGGATGTGTTCCTGTGTGCCCTGCCCTGGGTAATGCTGCTCCAGCAGGGGAGTTGGAGTGGATGATCTCTGGAGGTCCCTTCCAGCCCCTGACATTGATTCTGTCATTCTGTGATTTGGAGTGAAGCAGTGAACAACCCCCCAGGTCCTCTGAGGAGACTATTGAAAACACCTGGTGGAAAACCCAAGTGTAAGCTAGAACCCAACTCCAGCTGTGCACCATTTGTGCTGTGCCTTTAAACTACAGAGCCAGGAGGCAGCAATTTACAATTAAATGCCACATTTAGCACTCTGTGTATTCAGCATAACAACTCAATAACATAATGCAATAATAACTCAATAATAACATATCCAATACATCCCCTGCTAATGAATGTTAATGATTAGCCTGCTTATTAATGGCTAAAAATGAAACTGCTCTCCACTTGCTCTGTGGCACTCAGCAATGATGCATTACTCATATTATTTCCCAGGGGAAAAAAAAAAATTACATAAGAATAAAAATTAATTGTTGTTATGCATTGTACCTGAAGTTCCCAGAGGTTTATTTTTATCCTCAAACCTAGGAGTAGAAATTTCTGGAAGAAAGCAAAACCAGCCAAGGTTTGCTGTATTCTGAATCCAGGACCTGCACTGCTTTGTTGTAGAAAGAAGTTATTTCCAGAACTGCTCATCACCCAGCTGGGAGCCAACTGTCCCACACAGCTCCCTGCTTGCTTCCAGCCTCCTCATGCTCCCAGCTCTCAAACCCTCCCTGTACCCAGGCTGAGAGTGGGCATTTTCACAAAAGGTCTTTTTGAAAAGCAGTTTATTCAAGTGTTTAACTTTCTCTTCCTGTTCACAGGCTCACAGGATGTCAGGGGTTGGAAGGGACCCAAAGAGATCATGCAGTCCAACCCCCCTGCCAGAGCAGGACCAGACTATCTAGCCCAGGTCACACAGGAACACATCCAGATGGAAAGGCTCCAGAGAAGGAGACTCCACAACCTCTCTGGGCAGCCTGTTCCAGTGCTCTGTGACCCTCACACTGAAGAAGTTCCTTCTTGTGTTGAGGTGGAACCTCCTGTGCTGCAGCTTACATCATTGCCCCTTGTCCTATCCCAGGGACCAAGTGAGCAGAGCCTGTCCCCTCCATCCTGGCACCCAACCTGTTTCATATCTCACCAGTTCCTGGGTTGTACCCTCACCACCAGAACACCCCAAAAGAGATCCAGAGCTCACTCAGGCTGCCCAGAGAGGTTGTGGAATCACCATGAGCCAGGAGCATGCCCTCGTGGCCAAGAAGACTGATGGTGTCCTGGGGTGCATTAAGATGTGGCCAGCACGTTGAGGAAGGTTCTTCTTCCTATCCTCTCTGCCCTGGTGAGGCCACAGCTAGAGCATTGTATCCCCTGCTGGGCTTCCAAGTTCAAGAGGAAGAGGGAACTGCTGGAGAGAGTCTAGTGGAGGCTACCAAGCTGCTGAGAGGACTGGAGGAGAGGCTGAGCCCTGGAGCTGTTGAGCCTGGAGAAGAGCAACCCCAGAGAGGATCTGATCAATGCTCTGCAAGAGATAAAGGGTGGAGGGCAGGAGGATGGAGCCAGACTCTGCTCAGTGGTGCCCAGGGACAACACAAGGGCTAATGGGCACATACTGGAACCCAGGAGGTTGCATCTGAACAGGAGAAGAAACTTGTTTGGTGGGAAGGTGCTGGAGGCCTGGAGCAGGCTGTCCAGAGAGGTTGTGGAATCTCCCTCTCTGGAGACTTTCCAGCCCCACCTGGATGTGTTCCTGTGTGCCCTGCCCCGGGTGATGCTGCTCTGGCAGGGGAGTTGGACTGGGTGATGTTTGAAGGTCCCTTCCAACCCCTACCATTCTGTGGTGCTGTGAGATTTGTATCCCTGGCAAACGTCTGCCCAGTGCCATACACATCCTGTAGAGCCTTGGTTTCGTCAGCTGAGTACTGGCTGCAATGTCTGTGAAGGTTGGTGTAGCTAGAAGTCTGTGTTTTGATCTAAGAGGAGCAACTGTGAAGTTTTGCAGCCATTTTCCAGCCCTGCTTCTTACTGTGACCATGTTCATGCCTATCTCACAGCCCATTGCCTTCAGGTCTCCCTGCCCACACCCTGACAACTGTGAACACATTGACTCATCACAACCCAGCTGGGTGCTGAAGTGTAGAGAAACCCTGACAAGCATCCTGCAGGAGTGAAGACTGGGACAAGGAGAGAATTGGCATGAAAACATGCCCATAAGGTTTTTGCAACCACGGGATAGAAATGAATGGATAGGTACAGTTGTATTCTGCTTGATGTTGAAATCCATTGCAAGGCAGGCAGTCTTTCCTGGTCTGGCTTTGGTTTAATGGGAAGGGATAATCTGGGGGGGGGGGAGTTGAGATTTTGGTTGGTTCGGGGATGCCTCTTGGGTAGCTTTGTGTTTGTCTGAGTTGTGGTTTGTTTTGTGTGCTGCTGGTTTGTTGAGATTTGCTTTTGTTGATGTTTTTTTGGTTGTTGTTTTCTATTTCCCCTAAACCTGCTGTTCTTATCTTTGCCAAATGACTAACTTCTGCTTTATGCTCTTCTGATCTTTTTTTTTTTCCTAACATAGATCAATCATCATTGTGGCCTTCCAGTATATGAAGGGGGCTCCAGGAAAGCTGGGGAGGGATTTTGGGGGTGTCAGGGAGTGATAGGACTGGAGGGGGTAGAGCAAAACTAGAAGTGGGGAGATTCAGATTGTATGTTAGGAAGAAATTCTTCCCCATGAGGGTGGTGAGACACTGGAAGAGGTTTCCCAGGGAGGTGGTGGAAGCCTCATGCCTGGAGGTTTTTGCAGCCAGGCTGGATGTGGCTGTGAGCAACCTGCTGTAGTGTGAGGTATCCCTGGCCATGGCAGGGGGGTTGGGAATGGATGATCTAGGGAGGCTGCAGCCAGGTGGGGGTTGGGCTCTTCTCCCAGGCACCCAGTGACAGAAGCAGAGGACACAGTCTCAAGCTGCACCAGGGAAGGTTTAGGCTGAGGTGAGGAAGAAATTCTTCCCAGACAGAGAGATTGGCCACTGGGATGTGCTGCCTGGGGAGGTGGTGGAGTCACCATCCCTGGAAGTGCTCCAAAAGAGACTGGATGAGGCCCTTGGTGCCATGGTTGAGTTGGTTGGATGGTGCTGGGTGATAGGTTGGACTTGATGATCTTGAAGCTCTTTTCCAACCTGGTTATTTCTGTGATTCTGTGATTCCATGTCCCTCCCCATGGTAAGGGGGCTGGAACTCTATGGTCCTTAAGGTCCCTTCCAACCCTAACAGTTCCATGATTCTATGATGTCAAAGTCAGCTCCTGAGAGATGCAGTTGGAAATGAAAAGGGGCAGATGCAAAACTGAAGGAAAAGATTGCATGGCACAAGTAAGGGATACACTGCAGATGTCAAGAGATCCTCCACATCCATCCTTGTGTCCATTCAGTGAACGGGAACTCTGGGAGAGCTTCTCTTGGAACCAAGTGGGAGGATCACCTCTTGGAGTGGGTATGCAGCAGATCCCAAGTCTCTACCACAAACCAAGGGTCAGATTTGGGCTTTTCTACAGGTCTGGGGCTTATTCCCATTTAGGAGTTTGTGACTGTGGACTGTTGTGACCGTGGACTGTTGTGACCTCCCATTCCTTGTCCAGATCAAGGCAGTGAGTGGCAGGATCAGTATCACCTTAAGAAGCAGATTGAATTTTACAGCCTGTAGAGTCTGAAACAGAAAGGCTCTGAGTGCTCATTTCCTGACTTCCCCCTGCTCTGAGTTTGCTACAAGTCACTCTGTGCCCTTCATCTGAGAGATGTGGCAGCAATGAAGCAGCCAGGCTGCAATGCCACATTTCCCCCAGCCCCTGAGAATTCAAACTTTCCCTATTACATTTTTCTCCCTTGTTGTACATTTTATGCACCAGTGAATTTCTTCCTTAGGCAGCAACTGGAGGGGAACCTGAGAGCAACGTTTTTGGTCTTTAGACTAATGCATTACATCAAAACACAAAGCCCATAAGCCAGAGCTAACAAGGGAAATACCTGTGTTACCAGAGGAACAAGCTGTCTGCAGGGTGAGGCTGGGGCTGCAAAGTGAGGGAAGTGTAGTAAATCCAACCTTTAATTTAGTACAAAGACATTAAGTTCAGTGAAAGCTGCACTGTGATATTTTACCACTGCTCTGCTGCCTGCTGAAACACACAGAGAAGTACAAGGACATAAAGAAACACAACCTAAGAGGGAAAATCTGCTGAGAGTCTGTGTTCTGTTGCTTGATCTGAAATGAAACATGAAGATCTGGTTGTAAAAATAGGCAAAGGCAATTCATTATTGCAATGGTTAGAAATCAGATCCTCACCTTCACTCTCAATCAAAGCCTCTCCCTGCCCCAATCCTCTCCTCCATTCTTTTCTTCCACTGACATCATGAAAGAGGTCTTCATAGATACACAGATACTCCTCAGAGCCAGGTCAGTCCTCTTCATAGAATCATAGACTCATGAAATCATAGAATCATAGAATCATGGAATCATAGAATCACAGAATCATGGAATCATGGAGTCACAGAATCACAGAATGGTCTGGGCAGGAAGGGACCTCCAAAGCTCATCCAGTCCAACCCCCTGCACTCAACAGGGACATCCCCAACTAGATCAGGTTGCCCACAGCCCTCTCCAGCCTCACCTTCAATATCTCCAGGGATGGGACCTCAACCACCTCCAAGGGCAACCTGTTCCAGTGTTCCACCAGCCTCATGGTGCAGAACTTGTTCCTCACATCCAATCTCAATCTGCTCTGCTCTAGTCTGAAGCCATTGTCCCTGGTCCTGTCCCTGCAGGCCTTTGCAAACAGTCTCTCTGCAACCTTCTTGTAGCTCCCTTCAGGTCCTGGCAGGCTGCTATTAGGTCTCCCTGGAGCCTTCTCTTCTGCAGGCTGAACACCCCCAGCTCCCTCAGCCTGGCCTCAGAGCAGAGCTGCTCCAACCCCCTGAGCATTTTCCTGGCCTCCTCTGGACCCTCTCCATCAGCTCCATGTCCTTCCTGTACTGAGGGCTCCAGCCCTGCACACAGCACTGCAGGTGAGGTCTCAGCAGAGCAGAGCAAAGTGGCAGAATCACCTCTCTGGCTCTCTGGCAGTGCTGCTTTGGATGCAGCCCAGGCTGCCCTTGGCCTTCTGTGCTGCAAGCTCACACTGCCTGCTCCTGGCCAGCTTCCCATCCCCCAGGACCCCAAAGTCCTTTTCCTCATGGCTGCTTTCTATTCCCTCCTCCCCCAGCCTGCATTGATAGTGAGGATTGTTCCAGCCCAGATGCTGAGCCCTGCACTTGCTGTTGTTGAACCTCATGAGGTTCACCTGGGCACCACCTCTCCAGCTTGTCCAGGTCCCTCTGGATGCTCTCCTGTCCCTCTGGTGTATCAACAATACCACTCAGCTTGGTGTCACCTGCACACTGTTGATGGTACATTCAATCTCACTTTCTATGTCATTGATAAAAATATAAAACAGTTCAGGTCCTGGTACAGACCCCTGAGGGACACCACTGTCACTGCTTGCAGACCACTGTCACTGCTTGCACTGGGTTAGGAACTGGCTGGAGGGCTGGGCCCAGAGAGTGGTGGTGAATGTGCCACTGCCAGCTGGCAGCCAGGCACTAGTGGTGTCCCCCAGGGATCAGTGCTGGGCCCCATCCTGTTCAATATCTTTATTGATGATCTGGATGAGGGAATTGGATCCACCATTAGTAAGTTTGCAGATGACACCAAGTTGGGAGCAGGAGTTGATCTGTTGGAGGGTAGGAGGCTCTGCAGAGGGACCTGGACAGGCTGGCTGGGTGGGCAGAGGCCAATGGGATGAGATTGAACAAGGCTAAGGGCAGGGTTCTACACTTTGGCCACAACAACCCCAAGCAGTGCTACAGGCTGGGGACAGAGTGGCTGGAGAGCAGCCAGGCAGAGAGGAACCTGGGGGTGCTGGGTGACAGCAGCTGAACAGGAGCCAGCAGTGTGCCCAGGTGGCCAAGAAGGCCAATGGCATCCTGGCCTGGGTCAGGAATAGTGTGGCCAGCAGGAGCAGGGAAGTCATCCTGCCCTGTGCTCAGCTCTGGTCAGACCACACCTTGAGTGCTGTGTCCAGTTCTGGGCTACTCAATTCAAGAGAGATGTTGAGGGACTGGAAGGTGTCCAGAGAAGGGCAGGGAGGCTGGGGAGGGGTCTGGAGCACAGCCCTGTGAGGAGAGGCTGAGGGAGCTGGGGGTGTTTAGCCTGGAGGAGGCTCAGGGGTGACCTCATTGCTCTCTACAACTACCTGAAGGGAGGTTGTAGCCAGGAGGGGTTTGGTCTCTTCTCCCAGGCAAGCAGCACCAGAACAAGAGGACACAGTCTCAAGCTGTGCCAGGGGAGGTTTAGGCTGGAGGTGAGGAGAAAGTTCTTCATGGAGATAGTTGTTAGCCCTTGGAATGTGGTGCCCAGGGAGGTGGTGGAGTCACCATCCCTGGAGGTGTTCAAAAAAGGATTGGAGGTGGCACTTGGAGCCATGGGTTAGTTAGTCATGAGGTGTTGGGTGATAGGTTGGACTTGATGATCTCTGAGGTCTTTTCCAATCTTGTTGATTCTATGATTCTATGACCAAAGCTACATGGAGCAAAGGCTGACTAGAACAAAGGAGTATAAACACAGGGGTGGTTGGGATCATGGCTGATACAATTCCTGAAGGGAAGAGCAAGCTTCCAAGAAATCTTGTTTTGGGTGTATATGTGGGGTTCAGAATGACCTCCCCATCCCTCCATCAGCTTCCACAGCTGTGCCAAGCCAGAGAGAGAGATTTACTATTGTGAGAATAAAGGGAACCAAAGGCCCCTTTCTGGTGTGTAGCAGCTCTTGTTTGGTGGCAATGTAGTAATTCCTTGCCTCTTTCTGAAGAATGGTTCACACTGCAAAGGGAGAACAATATTTGCGATGACTGTCCTGCCATGACAGCTTTATACATCTTAATACAGATTTCTCAGAGCTCACTACTGTGGTCCTTGCCCACATGGCAATCATTTACCTATCAGACCATTGCCAATGGCTTGCCAAAGGCAAAGTGAGCAGCACCTGCAGCAGCTTTGTTGAGCCTGTCAGTAATGACAACAGCATCTCAGCAGGGTGGAGTAGGAAGGGACCTCTGGAGCTCACCCAGTCCAACCCTCTGCTAAAGCAGGGCACCCACAGCAGCTTGCCCAGCAGCACAATACCCAGGGGGGTTTGGAAGCTCTCCACACAAGGAGACTCCACAAACTCTCTGGGCAGCCTGCTCCAGGCCTCCAGCACCCTCACACCAAACAACTTTCTCCTCCTCTTCACATGGAACCTCCTGGGTTCCACTTTGTGTCCATTGCCCCTTGGCCTGTCCCTGGGCACCACTGAGCAGAGTCTGGCCCCAGCCTCTTGCCCCCCACAGCTCCTTCAGCTCTTGCTGAGCATTGCTCAGCTCCCCTCTGGGGCTGCTCTTCTGCAGGCTCTCAGCCCCAGGGCTCTCAGCCTTTGCTCCTCACAGAGCTGCTCCAGGCCCCTCAGCATCTTTGTAGACTCCACTGGACTCTCAGAGGATCTTGATGGATGAAGGACCTGAGAAACCTGTGGTGTCCTCCAGCATCCTCATACCAAAGATTTCTTTCCTATTGAGGTGGAACCTACTGAGTTCCAGTTTGTGCCTCTTGACCTGCCCCTGGGCACCACTGACTAGAGTCTGGCCCAAGCCTCTTGCCCAGTTCCCTGCCCTCTCTGCCCCAGCTTTAACTCTTGCTGAGCACTGCGAAGATCTCCAACACTTTCTAGTTAGCCAGGGTCTCATCAGCCCTCTCCCTCTGCACATAAGGTGCTGCACTTTGTTTAGCTAGAAGAACCCTCACTGACCCTGAAAGTGGTTAGAAATAGACTGGATGAGACCCAAAGGTTTAGTTGACTGGATGGTGCTGGGTGGTGGGTTGAACTTGGTGATCCCAAAGGTCTTTCCCAACCTGGTCAATTCTGTGATTCTGTGGAAGAGCATATGTTCTGAAAGTTCCTTCAGCAGCAGTCATTATTTCCCTCAGCCCGTTGGAATTTTACTTTCCTAGCCTTACATTCAAATAAACCCCTCAGATCATTCCACTGCAGCCTCCTCATTGTCTTGTCTTCCTTCTGACTGCTGCAAAGGAGGAAGGGTTTGGGATTCAATCTTCGCATTTCCATTGCCACCAACTCCTTTTTTGTTTGTCTGTTTATTTTGCTTTTGCTGGGCATGCCATCCCCTCATTGCTCTGTCCCTGCAGTTGGCATTAGCCATGTTTTTCAATCAGGGCATGGCTCCTGTGTGTCTCAGTTTGGAGAGTGGACAGAAATGATTTTACTCCCAGAGGAAGGAAAGTAAAGAGGCTCTCATTGAATTGGAGAGAAATACAGAAATGGTATTCAGAAATACACAGGAAAATACAGGAAATCTTTAACCCCTAAATACACAGACAGGACACATGGAAATCCCCCAAAACCTTCTCCCCAACCAGACTCAACCACTTCTTTTCTCCCCACCTAGAGTTTAACACACACCCCAGGGCTCTTTCTTCTCCCCTCTCCCATTGCTAGGCTGGGTTCAGGCTGGCCAGGCCTGAAGCTGCCTCCTGTTAGTGCCTGGCATTAGAATCATAGAATCATAGAATCAGCCAGGTTGGAAGAGACCTCCAAGATCCTCCAGTCCAACCTATCCCCCAGCCCTATCCAATCAACCAGACCATGGCATTAAGTGCCTCATCCAGGCTTCTCTTGAACATCTCCAGGGATGGTGACTCCACCACCTCCCTGGGCAGCACATTCCCATGGGCAATCACCCTCCCTGTGAAGAACTTCCTCCTAACATCCAGCCTAGACCTCCCCTGGCACAGCTTGAGACTGTGTCCTCTGCTTCTGTCACTGGGTGCCTGGGAGAAGAGCCCAACCCCCACCTGGCTACAACCTCCCTTCAGGTAGTTGTAGACAGCAATGAGGTCTCCCCTGAGCCTCCTCTTCTCCAGGCTAAACACCCCCAGCTCCCTCAGCCTCTCCTCACAGGGCTGTGCTCCAGACCCCTCCCCAGCCTTGCTGCCCTTCTCTGGACACCTTCCAGTACCTCAACATCTCTTGAATTGAGGAGCCCAGAACTGGACACAGCACTCAAGGTCTGGTCTAACCAGTGCTGAGCACAGGGCAGGATGACTTCCCTGCTCCTGCTGGCCACACTACTCCTGACCCAGGCCAGGATGCCATTGGCCTTCTTGGCCACCTGGGCACACTGCTGGCTCCTGTTCAGCTGCTGTCACCCAGCACCCCCAGGTCCCTCTCTGCCTGGCTGCTCTCCAGCCACTCTGACCCCAGCCTGTAGCACTGCTTGGGGTTCTTGTGGCCAAGGTGTAGAACCCTGCCCTTAGCCTTGTTCAATCTCATCCCATTGGCCTCTGCCCACCCAGCCAGCCTGGTAAGTCCCATTAGACCTAAAGAAGCCAAGACTGAGCAGTACAAATTAATTTGCCCTTGTGTGGCAATTTTAGGCTGATTCCTAGGAATTTTTTTTCCACGGATTGAATGGCAAGTGGTAGAATGTAAATAAATCCCCATTGGATGGAAAAGGGAAAATGATGCTAAGGTCTAACTAATCCCAGTGGTCTGATGACTAACATAGAGTTAGCTGTATGAATTGATAAGGTCTAACTAATCTCTTTGGCCTGATGACTAACAGGAAGTTAGTTGTATGAACTAATAAAGTTCAACTAGTCCCATAGGTCTGATAACTAACAGAAGGGTAGTTGTATAAACTAACTCTTGCTCTTTTCAGCTTCTTCACTCTACCAGATACTGGCTTCTGAGGTTCAATAACAGCAAGTGCAGGGTCCAGCACCTGGGCCAGAACAATCCTCACTATCAATCCAGGCTGGAGGAGAAGGTGACAGAAAGCAGCCCTGAGGAAAAGGACTTGGGGGTGGTGGTGGATGAGAAGCTGGCCAGGAGCAGGCAGTGTGAGCTTGCAGCACAGAAGGCCAAGGGCAGCCTGGGCTGCATCCAAAGCAGCACTGCCAGAGAGCCAGAGAGGTGATTCTGCCACTTTGCTCTGCTCTGCTGAGACCTCACCTGCAGTGCTGTGTGCAGGGCTGGAGCCCTCAGTACAGGAAGGACATGGAGCTGATGGAGAGGGTCCAGAGGAGGCCAGGAAAATGCTCAGGGGGTTGGAGCAGCTCTGCTCTGAGGCCAGGCTGAGGGAGCTGGGGGTGTTCAGCCTGGAGAAGAGAAGGCTCCAGGGAGACCTAATAGCAGCCTGCCAGGACCTGAAGGGAGCTACAGGAAGGCTGCAGAGAGACTGTTTGCAAAGGCCTGCAGGGACAGGACCAGGGACAATGGCTTCAGACTAGAGCAGAGCAGATTGAGATTGGATGTGAGGAACAAGTTCTGCACCAGGAGGGTGGTGGAACACTGGAACAGGTTGCCCAGGGAGGTGGTTGAGGCTCCATCTCTGGAGATATTGAAGGTGAGGCTGGAGAGGGCTGTGGGCAACCTGATCTAGTTGGAGGGATTAGAGTGGATGAGCTTTGGAAGTCCATTCCAACACAACCCATTCTATGATTCCATGATCAGAGAAGGAAGCAGGCTGTGGTTAATTCAGTCTTGTTGTTTGTGAATACCTATAAAACATTCACTAACCTTTCTCCAACCACTCCAAACAATAGCCTTAATTAACTACTCCATAATAATATTATATCTTTATTTAGTTATTTATTTTCGTAACTAAAGCATGCATTGCAATTCAGTTCTGGGTTTGTGATTCAAGTTAGGCAGAAGGGAAACAGACAGTCTTTTTTTACTATTATTATTTAATATGTTATTTATGCAAAGAGATTACACTTATAGCAGCAGACCCCACTGTTTGCAGACAATGCCTCCTTCTTGCCACCAAGAATGCAGTCCAAAGTGCCAGGGAACATTTGTTTATCTCCATCTCTGTCTCATCTGCAAGTCAGATCAAAGCTTTAGCTCTTCAAAACAGCTTCCTTAGCTCAATGAAACAAATTACAAGTGGCCTTCCTGTGCTGCCCTGGCTAAAACATAGAACCACAGAATGTTAGGGGTTGGAAGGGGCCTCCAGAGATCACCCAGTCCAACCCCCCCTGCCTCAGCAGAGTCACCTGGAGCAGATTACACAGGAACACATTCATGTGGGTTGGGAAAGTCTCCAAAGAAGGAGACTTCACAACCTCTCTGGGCAGCCTGCTGCAGTGCCCTACCACTCTCACAGCAAAGTTTCTCCTCATATTGAGGTGGAACTTCCTGGGTTCTAGCTTATATCCATTATTCCTTGTCCTATTACCAGGTGGCACTGAAAAGAGCCTGGCCCCTTCCTCTTGACACCCACCCCTCAGATATTTATAGACATTAATCAGATCCCTCCTCAGCCTTGTCCTCTCCAGACTGAACAGTCTCAGGTCTCTCAATCTTCCTAGCAGAGATGTTCAAGTCCCTTAATTATACTCCTAGCTCTCTGTTGCACCCTCTGCAGTGGATCCCTGTCCTTCCTGAACTGGGGAGCCCAAAACATCACCACTTGGTACATGGCTGGGGTCAGAGTGGCTGGAGAGCAGCCAGGCAGAAAGGGACCTGAGGGTGCTGGGTGACAGCAGCTGAACAGGAGCCAGCAGTGTGCCCAGGTGGCCAAGAAGGCCAATGGCATCCTGGCCTGCATCAGCAATAGTGTGGCCAGCAGGAGCAGGGAAGTCATCCTGCCCTGTGCTCAGCTCTGGTTAGACCACACCTTGAGTGCTGTGTCCAGTTCTGGGCTCCTCAGTTCAAGAAGGACATTGAGAGACTTGAATGTGTCCAGAGAAGGGCAGCAAGGCTGGGGAGGGGTCTGGAGCACAGCCCTGTGAGGAGAGGCTGAGGGAGCTGGGGGTGTTTAGCCTGGAGAAGAGGAGGCTCAGGGCAGACCTCATTGCTGTCTACAACTACCTGAAGGGAGGTTGTAGCCAGGTGGGGGTTGGGCTCTTCTCCCAGGCAAGCAGCACCAGAACAAGAGGACACAGTCTCAAGCTGTGCCAGGGGAAGTTTAGGCTGGAGGTGAGGAGAAAGTTCTTCACAGAAAGAGTAATTGGCCATGGGATGTGCTGCCCAGGGAGGTGGTGGAGTCACTGTCCCTGGAGGTGTTCAAAAAAGGATTGGAGGTGGCACTTGGAGCCATGGGTTAGTTAGTCATGAGGTGTTGGGTGATTGGTTGGGCTTGATGATCTCTGAGGTCTTTTCCAATCTTGTTGATTCTGTGATTCTATGATTCTATGGCAGTGGAGAGAAAACATATTTCAGTGCAAGGCAAAACACTGATTTTTAAAGGGCTGTGCTAATCTCTCTCCTGGTGCCCATGGATCAAAACAAGAAAGGACTGAAATACTCCCAGTGCTCCCTTTCACACAGAGGAGAGGACAGAAGCATCATTGCAAATGACAGAGAGTTCAGCACAAGCCCTTAAGGCACTGTTTTGTGTTTGGTCCATGATTTTTTTCCTGTCTTTTTCTTCTGTTTTTCTTTTCCTTCTCCCAGCACACTGCTGTCAATTGCTCAGGCCTCTTGTAGGATCTGATTATATTCTTCTGGTCATTTTTTGGAGCCATAGTACAAGATGAAGCTACTGATTTGAAGAGTTTAGCATTTCAGGTCTTAATCCTGTATGAGTAAATGCACACAAATGACTCACCTTGCAAATTTATAAAGCTATCCCAACTTGAAGCAGTCACTGGAAATCACCACAAGTAAAAGAAGTTTGTAGGCTGCAGGTCTTGAGAAGCTGTGGCAGACGTGGACAATCAAACTGCACATCTCAGCAGTGGCTTTATTGCTGGTGGCAGCCATCCACCCTGTTCAGGGGAGTTCACGGACCTGCAGCAGCTACAGCAGAACTTGGCCTTGAAATAGATTTGGGTTTTCTGACTCTCATCCTTCACCTACAAAAAGACTGGTTTGGGAATCTTTTTGGTAAAAAACTGCACAAAGCCCACAGAATCCCAGAAAACCTCTGGTTGGAAGAGACCTCCAAGCTCATCCAGGCCAACCCTCCACCCAGCACTGCAGGCTCAACACCAAACCATGTCCCTAGGCACCAGCTCCACTCACTGCTTGAACCCCTCCAGGGATGGTGACTCCAGCACTGCCCTGGCCAGACCATTCCAATGGCTGAGAGCCCTCTCTGGCAAGAAAGATTTCCTAGCAGCCAGCCTGAACCTGCCCTGCTGCAGCTTGCAACCATTTCCTCTGCTCCTGTCCCTTGCCACCAAGGAGTAGAGGCTGTCCCCTCCTCCTCCAACCTCCCTGGAGGAAGCTGGAGAGAGCAATGAGGTCTCCCTCAGCCTCCTCCTCTTGTTCCACTGATTTTTTACTTTCCCTTTCTGAGCCACTGCTGAGCCCAGCCTCCTGCCTGTCGATGTCTCCGTGGCTCTCAGCCTCCTTCCATGCCCCATGTGAGGCCAGGAAGGGTCACAGCATCTGTGTTTAGCAGCTTGGCTGAGAAATATGAGCTGAGTTCCTGAGATGTGGGAAAATAACAGTCAAAGCTCTTCTCTGTCAATAAGCAGCAGCCAGTCTGATTGCCATCTCCCAGGCCCCAGCTCCCTCACCTTCCTCAGGCTTTGTGCTCTCTCCCAGAGCAAGGGGAACAATTTTACAGGGATATTGTTGCTGTCCTGAGATGAAGCTGGATGCAGCTCTAAGTGCTGGAAGAGACCTCCAAGCTCATCCAGTCCAATCATTGACTCAGTTTAGGGTCAACACCAAACCATGTCCCTAGGCACCAGCTCCACACACTGCTTGAACCCCTCCAGGGATGGTGACTCCAGCACTGCCCTGGCCAGACCATTCCAATGGCTGAGAGCCCTCTCTGGCAAGAAAGATTTCCTAGCAGCCAGCCTGAACCTGCCCTGCTGCAGCTTGCAACCATTTCCTCTGCTCCTGTCCCTTGCCACCAAGGAGCAGAGGCTGTCCCCTCCTCACTCCAACCTGCCTGCAGGGAGCTGGAGAGAGCAATGAGGTCTCCCTCAGCCTCCTCTTCTCCAGCCTGAACACCCCCAGCTCCCTCAGCCCCTCCTTCAGCCCAGGGGCTCCAGGCCCTTTTCCAGCCTTGCTGCCCTTCTCATTAAGGTTGGAAAAGACCTTGAAGATGATCAAGCCCAATCACAACCCACCACCACCACGACCATGTCCTGATCTGCCACACCTGCACTTTTTTTGGTACACCTCTAGAGACGGTGGAATCAGAGAGGGAGGAGGTCATGAGAGAAAATTGTCAAAACAATCTTTTCAATTTAAAAGCAACAAGAAACACAATCTGTTCTTTCTAGGAAAGTCAACTCTACTCCTAGCAGCAGCTACAATCCACTTGCTACAGGAACTGAGGGGAAGGAAGGGGCTTGAGAAGAAGAGAAGGTCTCATGGGACAAGCAGTTCTGACTTCAATCTCTTCTTCTGAGTCTTGCACCAAATAGGAAATGCAAACACTGGTTGCTGCTGCTGCCAGAGGACAAGCAAAGGTTACCTTTTATTTCCCCCTTCATGCCCATTAGAGAAATTGCACTACCACCATCCTCCCCCCCAGGTAAAGTTTGTCTGTCCTGATCTCTTCTGCCAATTGAAAGAGCTTCTGAAACCTGCCTGAGAGGATTAAAAAAAAAAAAAAAAACTTATCTAATTCAGATGATGTGTTCTCATGCTCAGAAAGGTCCAATTCTTGTCTTGAACATCAAAACCACCAAGGAGAAGTAGCCTCAAAGGGCAAACAGTCATGCAGGCCAGGACATAAGCCTTTCTTTTTATTTTTTCTTTTATGTTTCATAATACAATCATAGAGCCAGCTATAAAAAGGGGGAAAAAATCAAATTCATCTTCAGCCATCATTTCAGTGCATTTCTAATTCATGCCCAAAGCCCAATTCTATTCAAAATATTTTTATTCAGTTAAGGGTTCATGGAATCACAGAATGTCAGGGCTTGGAAGGGACCTCCAGAGATCATCCAGTCCAACCGCCCTGCCAGAGCAGCATCACCCAGGGCAGGGCACACAGGAACACATCCAGCTGGGCTTGGAAAGTCTCCAGAGAAGGAGACTCCACAACCTCTCTGGACAGCCTGCTCCAGGCCTCCAGCACCCTCACAGGGACAAAGGTTTCCCTTCTGTTCCCATGGCACCTCCTCTGCTCCAGCTTGCCCCCAGTGCTCCTTTTGCTGTCCTTGGCCATCCCTGAGCAGAGCCTGGCTCCAGCCCTGCACATCTTGATCCCCAGCAATGAGGTCACCCTCAGGCTGCTCTGCTGCAAGCTCCAAGCCCCAGTTCCCTCAGCCTGGCCTCCCAGGAGATGTTCCACTGCCTGCAGCAGCAGCTCTGTGGCTCCTCAGAACAGCTCTGCACACAGAAAACAAGAAACACCTTCACCTTTGTGCTTCAGCAGACCAAGATACAGGGCTCCAGGTCCAACATGGATTGTATCCACTAGAGGGAAATTGTAGAGGGGAATTCTCAGATAACTCCAGAAGAGATCTAAAACTCCACAATTTAGAAACAAAACAAAACAAAACAAACAACAACAATAAACAAACAAAAAAACCCAAACAAGACAGAAAAAAAACAGAACAAAACAAAACACAACAAAACAAAACAAAACAAGACAAAAAACCCAGAACAAAACAAAACACAACACAACAAAGCAAAACACAACAAAACAAAACAAAAAACCACAACACAACAAAACAAAAAAAAACCACAACAAACCAAACCAAACCAATCCAAACCAAACAAACAAAGTCTCATTTAATCCCAGAAGAGATCTAAAACTCCACAATTTAGCAAGTATTCCAGACTATTTACCCCATTTTTTCCTGTTTTCAGATTTCCTAGAAACAAGGGCAGGGAACAGCTTCCCAAAGACTAACATCAGGACATATTCTGAGGCTTCCCCTTCTCTTCCCTACCCTTCAGAACAGATGGACAGTTGCTCTCCTTATCTGGCTCCAGAGAAGGGGATGATTAACTGAATCAAACCCTCTTTATCAGGTGAGCCCTGGCAGCTGCAAGAAGCAGGGTTATTTAGGAGCATCTGAAAGTAGCACCATGGAACAATAAAACTCAGTCTTTTGTCAGCTGCGTTGCTTTACTCCAGGCAGGATGAATGACTGCCTCAGGAAGGGGTCAAAACACTTATTTTTATGCAGCTGAGTGTTTGTCTTCACCCTTTAGGTTCTTCTCTCCCAGGCTGGTGACATACTTGTGAGCAGCCCTGAAGAAAAGGCCCTGTGGGTGCTGGGGGATGAGAAGCTCAGCAGGAGCCAGCAGTGAGCACTTGCAGCCCAGAGAGCCAAGCAGAGCCTGGGCTGCAGCAAGAGAAGTGTGGGCAGCAGGGCCAGGGAGGGGATTCTCCCCCTCTGCTCCACTCTGTGAGACCACACCTGGAGCTCTGTGTCCAGTTCTGGAGCCTCTGTTCCAGGAAGGATCTGGAGGTGCTGGAAGGTGTCCAGAGAAGGGCCATGAGGATGAGCAGAGGGCTGGAGCTGCTCTGCTGTGGAGACAGACTGAGAGAGTTGGGGTTGTGCAGTCTGGAGAGGAGAAGGCTCCCAGGAGACCTTCTTGTGGCCTTGCAGGATCTGAAGGGGGCTCCAAGAAAGCTGGGGAGGGACTTTGGAGGGTGAGGGAGTGATAGGACTGGGGGGAATGGAGCAAAACTAGAAGTGGGGAGATTGAGATTGGATGTTAGGAAGAAGTTCTTCCCCATGAGGGTGGTGAGAGACTGGCAGAGGTTGCCCAGGGAGGTGGTGGAAGCCTCATGCCTGGAGGTTTTTGCAGCCAGGCTGGATGTGGCTGTGAGCAACCTGCTGTAGTGTGAGGTGTCCCTGGCCATGGCAGGGGGGTTGGAACTGGCTGATCCTTGTGGTCCCTTCCAACCCTGACAATTCTGTGATTCTATGATTCCAGATCCAAATGCCAGTCCCTCACAGTGTTTGTTTTTCTGTCTACTGTGTTTTGAAGACCACAGAAAAACCAGGAGTGATCCACATGTTTAAACAAGCCCTTCAAAGGTGATGCTTTGATACAAGTGCAAAACTCCCCTAATAACCTCATGCTTTCCCCCTTGCTTGTGCTGGATTGTGCACAACTCTGTTTGGAGTCGTTTGCAAGACTTTCTGAAGCCAGAGTGCCCAGAACAAACCAACCAAACTATCACACCCACGCTCGTCAGCACCAAGCCCCACCAAAAGCCCAGGCAGATCTCTTTTGCTGCTTCAGAATCCTGGCACTCTACTCAGTACAGCCTGGTGAGCTGAGTCAGCAGGGAGGAGCCAACACAATGACCTTTATTCCATGGTTCTGCATTCCTTCTGGAACACAGGAGGTCTTCAGATGTAGCTCAAAGTTGCAATGAAATAAATCAGAGTAATCCCTTTTGGGAAAACACTCCAGGGGCTGGAGCAGCAGTTCTTTGTGTCATGCATCCACCTACATTTGAGCTTTAGGAGAGTCAAGGGAATGTCAACCTTCACTAGCATTATTGCACAGACTCCCAGCATGGTGGGGATTGGAAGGGATCTCTGGAGCTCACCCAGTCCAACCCCCTGCTAAAGCAAGACACCCACAGCAGCTTGCCCAGCAGCACAATGCCCAGGGGGGGTTGGAAGCTCTCCACACAAGGAGACTCCACAACCTCTCTGGGCAGCCTGCTCCAGGCCTCCAGCACCCTCACAACAAACAACTTTCTCCTCCTCTTCAGATGCAACCTCCTGGGTTCCACTTTGTGCCCATTGCCCCTTGTCCTGTCCCTGAGCACCACTGAGCAGAGTCTGGCCCCAGCCTCTTGCCCCCCACAGCTCCTTTGTCTCTTGCTGAGCATTGCTCAGCTCCCCTCTGGGGCTGCTCTTCTGCAGGCTCTCAGCCCCAGGGCTCTCAGCCTTTGCTCCTCACAGAGCTGCTCCAGGCCCTTCAGCAGTTTTGCAACCTGCACTGGACTCTTTCCAGTGGTTGCCTTTCTCCCTTGGACTGGGGAGCACAGAACTGGACCAAAATACTTCAGGTATGGCCTCACCAGGACCAAGTAGGAGGGAAGGAGAACCTCCCTTGACCTACTGGCCACAGTCCTCTTGATGCATCCCAAGACACCATTGGTCTTCTTGGCCATAAGGGCACATGTCTGGCTCAAGGTCACCTGGCCCATCAGGTCTCCCAGGTCTTTTTCAAGATGCCAAGACACATCTAAAAATACAGCAGGCTTTCACCAAGATGAGTGGATATCCACTCAGCCCACTCACAACTCACAGGAAAATTAACTGATATGCAGCTGGGTTTGAAAACAGTGCCTTACAGTGTGTTAAATGAAGCTTTTTCTGGTCTGGCAGATTGAAGTTTTCACAGAATCCCAGAAATATACAGGTTGGAAAAGAGCCTCAGCATCACCAAGTCCAACCCAGAACCCTACTCTGCAAGGCTCACCCCTGAACCATAGCCCCAAGCACCACATCCAAACCACCTTGAAACACAGCCAGGCTTGGGGACTCCACCACCTCCCTGCCCAGCACATTCCAATCCCTGACCACTCTGGATGGGAAAAAAATTTTCCTACTATCCAGTCTAAACCTCCCCAGTGGCAGCTTGAGGCCATTCCCTCTTGTTCCATCACTAATTCCCTGTCAGGAGAGACCAGCACCAACCTCTCCACAACCTCCTTTCAGGTAGCTGTAGACAGCCATGAGGTCTCCCTCAGCCTCCTCTGTTTCACACTAACCATCCCCAGCTCCTTCAGTCTCTCTCCATCAGATTTCTTCTCCAGGCCCTTCCTTGCCCTCCTCTGCCCTGGCTCCAGCACCTCCACATCTCTCTTGCATTCAGGTGCCCCAAACTGGACACAACTCTTGAGGTGTGGCCTCCCCAGAGCTGAGTCCCAGGGGACAATCCCCTCCCTGCTCCTGCTGGACACAGCATTGCTGATCCCAGCCAGGATGCCTTTGGCTTTCTTGGCCACCTGGGCACACTGCTGGCTCCTCTTCAGCTGCTTGGCCATCAGCACCCCCAGGTCTCTTTCTGCCAGCAGCTTTCCAGCCACACTGCCCCAAGCCTGGAGCACTGCTTGGGGTTGTTGTGCCCCAAGGGCAGGACCTGACACTTGCCCTTCTTGAAGCTCATCCCATTAAAGTTGGGTTGAAACATGCTTCTGGGCTACACTTATGAAGCACAGAGTGGTATTTTCTATATTTCCTTTACTGAGCCTCTAGGGAGGATCCAGCATGAACCCTAAAGCCTTTGAGAACAGCCTGCACACAGCAGCTGAATTCATTGTGAGCCTTCACGTCGCAGTGTATCAGCAAAGCATTTTTCACTTGGGGTTTAAACCTGATTTCTTTCAAGGGCTGATCTCAAATAGCAATGTTGACCCCAACCACTTCAAGAAATGACTTCTGAAAAAGCCAATTTTTTAAGTGCAGCATGAGGAATTGGAGTTCTGAAGCCAGAGAAAGCAGGCAGGAAAATACCGAGACATGAGTCAGGACTCTTATTGATTGTTAAGTCTGGAAATCTGGTAAGCAAGATCTTATGGAGCAATTGCCCACAATAGCTGTCAGCAAGGAGCCTTCAGAAATCACAGCACCTCTTTATCCCTTTTTACCAGCTTGCTTGAGGAGCAATCGAGCCTCAGGATCAATTCCCATCACTGCACCAAAGAGGGATAGCTGGAGAAGATACAGCTGAGGAAGAAGTTCTTCAGTAGAAGGGTGGTGAGCACAGGCTGAGGGAGCTGGGGGTGTTCAGCCTGCAGAAGAGAAGGTTTGGGGGGACCTCAGAGCTGCCTGCCAGAACCTGAAGGGATCCTGCAGGAAGGCTGCAGAGGGACTTTTGCTGAGGGGGTCTAGAGACAGCCCAAGGGGCAATGGTTTGAAGCTGAGGCAGAGCAGGGGTAGAGTGGAGCTGAGGAAGAAGTTGTTGAGCAGGAGGGTGGTGAGAGTCTGGCACAGGCTGCCCAGGGAGGCTGTGGCTGCCTCCTTGCTGGGGGTGCTGAAGGCCAGGCTGGATGAGACCTTGAGCAGCTGAGTCTGGCTGAGAGGTGTCCCTGGGCATGGTAGGGAGGTTGGAGCAGCTGAGCTCTGAGCTCCCTTCCTACCTGAGCCATTCTGGGATTCTATGAAATTCTCATCAAAATAGAGATCTTTTGTTTGTTTCTTTGTTTGTTTGGCTAGACAAGATGTGAAGCCACAGCTCCAACATCTGCTATAATCTGTTGTCTCCCTGGAGGACTTTTGGACCCAATTAGTATCTCTTCCAGCTAGGTTCCACTATGACCTGCTGTGCAGGTATAAGTCACTTGCTCAAATCAGGAGGTCAGGACCACTTCTTGAATAAACTTCTGAGGTCTGAACATGAAAAAGGATGCAGCTTTTCCCTGACTGTCTGTGATGCTGTTTGTGATCCTGAGAACTTTCCTTGTCCTGGATGATAGAATCATCACAGAATGGCTCAGCTTGGAAGCGACCTCAGAGATATCTACTCCAACCTCCCCACCATGCCCAGGGACACCTCTCAACTAGACTCAGCTCTTCAAGGCCTTGAACACCCCCAGGAGGAGGTAGGGGTGATTTTTAGAGCCCAAGGTGGTGAATTTGTTTCTGACCTCAATCCATTCCTTTCCTTGCTGCCCTGGCACGAGTTCATCCCTTAATCAGTTTCGGTTTTGCTGCCGTTCAGTTCAGTTCAGTTCAGTTCAGCTCAGTTCTTCCTTGACTCCTGAACTGTGAAACACAGCAAGGCTGAGAAGCATCACTTCTTTGTACCACAGACAGCCCCAAAATAGGCTTGCTCATCTTTCTGGGTTGTTTTTGAGCTAGTGTGAGGTGTCCCTGCCCATGGCAGGGGGGTTGGAACTAGATGATCCTTGTGGTCCCTTCCGACCCTGACTGATTCTATGATTCTGTGATTCTAAACAGGTCCAGCCCTCAATTCAGTAGTCCTGCTGTACTAACTGAAGTATTATTTCCTCTCTCTAATCTAAAAACTTTTCAACTTTTTTTTTTTTTTTTTTTTCTGAGCATCTCTAAAGCAGCTGAAAATCTTTGCTTGGTTTTGCACCCAGCCTGTTGATTCATTTTCCCTTTCCAAATTCATGAAACATTTGAATATCTTAATGCTAGAGCAGTATCTTTTATCTTTTACCCTCCTACCATTGCATCTCACCCTTCTAGATCCCTCCAATGTCTTCAAGTGAATCTGCCTCTTTTTACTCCTGTTTTTCAGCACTCTCCCTTAGAGCTGCTATAAAAACACATTTCAGAGATTTATAGAATGGTTGATGTTGGGGGGGATGTTAAAGACCACCCAGCTCCAACACCCCTGCCATCGGCAGGGACACCTCCCACTTGCCCAGCTTGCCCAAGGCCTCACCCAACCTGACCTTCAACACTTCCAGGCTTGGAGTCCCCACAGCCTCTCTCCAGTGCCTCACCACCCTCAAGGGGAAGAATTTCTTCCTAATGTCCGATCTAAATCCAGCTTCTGCCAGTTGGAAGCCATCACCACTCATCCTGTCCCTCCATGTATTTCTCACAAGTCCCTCCCCGTCTTTCTCACAAGTCCCTCCCCAGCTCTCCTGGAGCCCCTTCAGGTAGTGGAAGCCTGCCCTAAGGTCTCTCTGGAGCCTTCTGATCTGCAGGCTGAACAATCCCAATTCTCCCAGCCTAGAAGATGTGCTCCAGCCCTCTGATCATCACAGCCTGCTTTGGACTCACTCTAGCAGCTCCATGTCCTTCTGTTGTGGGCCTAACAGCTGGACACAGGACAAAAACTGGAATTCTTTAATTCTTTTTTTTATTTCCCACTTTTTCATGGCTATTACAGAATGTACCTTTTTGTTATCCTTGTGGGTAACTCAATGGATAAAACCAAATTTTTTTCAGGCCAAGCTCTTGCCAGAAGATAAAGGTGACAGACCCTCAGCTCTCTTAGCCTCACACCACATTCCTTGCCAGTATTTAATAACAGAATCACAGAACCACAGAAATATTCAGGTTGGGAAAGAGCCTCAGCATCACCAAGTCCAACCCAGAACCCTACTCTGCAAGGCTCACCCCTGAACCATAGCCCCAAGCACCACATCCAAACCACCTTCAAACACAGCCAGGCTTGGGGACTCCACCACCTCCCTGCCAAGAACATTCCAATCCCTGACCACTCTGGATGGGAAAAAAATCCTTTTAATGTCCAGTCTAAACCTACCCAGAGGCCATTCCCTCTTGTTCTGTCACTAATTCCCTGTGAGAAGAGACCAGCAGCAGCCTCTCCACAACCTCCTTTCAGGTAGCTGTAGAGAGCCATGAGGTCTCCCTCAGCCTCCTCTGTTTCACACTAACCATCCCCAGCTCCTTCAGTCTCTCTCCATCACATTTCTTCTCCAGGCCCTTCCTTGCCCTCCTCTGCCCTGGCTCCAGCACCTCCACATCTCTCTTGCATTCAGGTGCCCCAAACTGGACACAGCACTCGAGGTGTGGCCTCCCCAGAGCTGAGTGCCAGGGGACAATCCCCTCCCTGCTCCTGCTGGACACAGCATTGCTGATCCCAGCCAGGATGCCTTTGGCTTTCTTGGTCACCTGGGCACACTGCTGGCTCCTCTTCAGCTGCTTGGCCATCAGCACCCCCAGGTCCCTTTCTGCCAGCAGCTTTCCAGCCACACTGCCCCAAGCCTGGAGCCTTGCTTGGGGTTGTTGTGCCCCAAGGGCAGGACCTGGCACTTGGCCTTGTTGAAGCTCCTCCTGGTAATGTTGGCCATGGATCCTGAAGCTAGGTTGAAAACTTTTTGAGTTGAAACTGACAGACTGCAGGAGAAGCTATTGCACAGAGGATCTGCTCCTGATCTTCTGACCAGAGCAGATTCCCTGCTCAGAAAGCAACACTGACTTGTAACAATAAGAAGAGGAACCCTGACACAAGCTGATGCTTGAGGTGATGTACTTGGAGGCCAAAACAAGCAACCAGCATATTTCCATAAAGCTTGATTCAGCCTGATTCACTGAGATCTGGGTCTGGGAGCTGAGGGCTCTGTAGCTTGGAGAAGTCTGAGAGGTGACTTTATTCATGTTGATAAAAATGGGCAGGGTGAGAGCCCAGAGGCTGGAGCCAGGCTCTGCTGGGTGATGTCCAATGCCAGCACCAGGGGCAGTGGTGGAAGCTGAGCCATAGGAAGTTCCATGGAATTAGGAGGAAGAGTTTTCCATGCAAGGGTGACAGAAGACTGGAACAGGCTGCCCAGGGGGGTTGTAGAGTCTCCCTCTCTGGAGATATTCAAAACCTTCCTGGATGCATTCCTGTGTGTCCTGCCCTGGGTGTTCCTGCTCTGGCAGGGGGGATGGACTGGATGAGCTTTGGAGGTGCCTTTCATCTTCTGATGTTCTATGATTCAAAGATCTCAATTAGCTCATGATTTGCCTTAGTCTTTTGTGGTACCTTCAAATCTCAGTAGCTCAAAAACCATAGGAAAGTGTGGAGCACTTTAAAGCTAGGTTAGAAATTGATCATCCAGGTTAGAAATTGATCATCCAGGAAAGAAATTCATCATCCAGATATTGCCATTTAGGCTGTGAAAGTACATAAAATTTATTCCAGTACAGGAGGCACATGGAAAAGAAGCATGGACATAAACTAGAAGCTTGGATGATTTTCCTGATGTTCCTTTGTGGCGGCTTCTGATCTTTCCATGATTTCAATGAATCACTTTCTAAGGAGCTTGGAGAAGCCCCTGTTGTTTAATGCTTTTTACCCAGTTGTTTCACACTAAGCTGAAGCTTAATTACCTCTGGAGATAGGGAATCATAGAATTGTTTTGGTTGAAAAAGTCTTCTAAGCTCATCCAGTCCAGCTGTGAGCCTAACACCACCATGGCCACTAAACCATGACCACAAGTGCCATGGCCACAGGTTCCTTGAACACCCCCAGGGATGGGGACTCTACCACCTCCCTGGGCAGCCTCTTCCAGTGTCTGACTACTCTTGCAGGACACAATTTTTTCTTCATCTCCAAACTAGTTTCAGGCCATTTCCCCTCCTTCTATAGCCTGATACCAGCTGGAAGAGACCAACCCCCACCTCACTGCAACCTCCTCCCCTGCAGCCTCCTCCTCCCCAGTCTGAACAACCCCAGCTCCCTCAGCCACTCCTCATGAGACTCATTCTCCAGACCCTTTAACACCTTCCTTGCCAGAGGTTGGGGTGAATCTCTGTGACACTTTAAGATGCCTTAAACACTAAGGTTAACATTTCTGAAATTTCAGATTTTCAGTAGAAGTCTTTTTCTTCCCTGAACCACCAGAATCTGAAAGTCTTTGAAAGCTAAATTTGCAGCACAAAAAAGCAGCTGAACTAAAAAAAGCTTCCTTTGCCCAATCAATGCCTTCTCCCCATACTACAGATATTTTTAAAGCCTGGAAGAGGCAAAATGAAAAACAGGCTGGGGGCAAATCCAGCACTATATACATTTATTTTTCTTTCCCTTCATAGCAATGAATTTTTAGCACACATTTATCCTGCAGAAGGAAGTGAAATTGCCCAGCTTTCTAGCAAAAGAAGTTTACAACACAATAAAAAATGAGATTAAAATAAAGCTAAAATAGCAGCAGCAGCTGAAAAAAAAAAAAAAGAAAAAGAAAGAAAGTTAAATACAGACAGACACACACACAAATCCAAGTTGGATAGGCAAGGGAAAAGCCTTCCAAGAATATTAGGGAATAACTTGAGCTCTTCTGGACAGCAAGTTCTCCATGGGACAGCAATGTGTCCTGGTGGCCAAGAGAGCCAATGGGATCCTGGGAGGCAGCAAGAAAAGTGTGGCCAGCAGGGCTAGGGAGGTTCTGCTGCCCCTCTGCTCTGCCCTGCTGAGACCACAGCTGCTATCCTGTGTCCAGTTTGGGGCTCCCCAGTTGAAGAGAGACAGAGAGCTGCTGGAGAGAGTCCAAGGGAGAGGCAGGAGGATGCTTAGGGGACTTGAGCATCTCCCTGTGAAGAGAGCCTGAGAGCCCTGGGGCTGCTAGTGTGGAGAGGAGAAGGCTGAGAGGGATCTGATCAATGTCTATCAATAGCTGAGGGGTGGGAGTCAAGTGGAGGGGGCCAGGCTCTTTTGGGTGGTGCACAGTGGTAAGGACAAGGTACAATGGGAACAGAGAAGGTTTCAGCTCAACATGAGGAGAAACTTCTTTGGTGTGAGGGTGCCAGAGCCCTGGAGCAGGCTGCCCAGGGGGGTTGTGGAGTCTCCTTCTCTGGAGACTTTCCAACCCCACCTGGATGCATTCCTGTGCAGACTCCCCTGAGTGATGCTGCTCTGGCAGTGTGGTTGGACCTGATGATCTCTGGAGGTCCCTGCCAACCTCTGATATACTGTGAGACTGTGCTTCACTGATACCCTGTAAATTCTGGGGTTGTAGAATGAATATTTACAGGCTGTAGGTAGGAGCAAACCTTCCTAGAGTTTTATCCAGGCTCTGAACACATTGCACTCTCCACAGATGTTAAGAGCAAACTCCCAGGCAGCCTTGATTGATATGTAAACTGTTTTTAGGGGAGAGGAGTAGCCAATCTCTCCTGCTGAAGGAAAAAAAAAAAAAAAAGGGGCAGAGAATTTGAGCAAGATAGGGCAAATTATGAGAGATAAAGGGACACCAATCAAGGCAGGCAGCAGCACACGGATGGCTGCTAGCACAAGGTATGGCTGCCAGCACAACCTCAGTACCAGGAAGTTTTAAAATACATCCTGGGGAGTTGCTATCTTACAGAATATCACAGAACCATAGAATCATAGAATCAGCCAGGTTGGAAGAGACCTCCAAGATCCTCCAGTCCAACCTATCCCCCAGCCCTAAGCAATCAACCAGACCATGGCACCAAGTGCCTCATCCAGGCTTCTCTTGAACATCTCCAGGGATGGTGACTCCACCACCTCCCTGGGCAGCACATTCTCATGGGCAATCACCCTCCCTGTGAAGAACTTCCTCCTCACATCCAGCCTAGACTTCCCCTGGCACAGCTTGAGACTGTGTCCCCTCCTTCTGCTGCTGGGTGCCTGGGAGAAGAGCCCAACCCCCACCTGGCTACAACCTCCCTTCAGGTAGTTGTAGACAGCAATGAGGTCTGCCCTGAGCCTCCTCTTCTCCAGGCTAAACACCCCCAGCTCCCTCAGCCTCTCCTCACAGGGCTGTGCTCCAGACCCCTCCCCAGCTTCATTGCCCTTCTCTGGACACCTTCCAGTCCCTCAACATCTTTCTTGAACTGAGGAGCCCAGAACTGGACACAGCACTCAAGGTGTGGTCTAACCAGTGCTGAGCACAGGGCAGGATGACTTCCCTGCTCCTGCTGGCCACACTACTCCTGACCCAGGCCAGGATGTCCATTGGCCTTCTTGGCCACCTGGGCACACTGCTGGCTCCTGTTCAGCTGCTGTCACCCAGCACCCCCAGGTCCCTCTCTGCCTGGCTGCTCTCCAGCCACTCTGTCCCCAGCCTGTAGCACTGCTTGGGGTTGTTGTGGCCAAAGTGTAGAACCCTGCCCTTAGCCTTGTTCAATCTCATCCCATTGGCCTCTGCCCACCCAGCCAGCCTGTCCAGGTCCCTCTGCAGAGCCTCCTACCCTCCAACAGATCAACTCCTGCTCCTAACTTGGTGCCATCTGCAAACTTACTGATGATGGACTCAATCCCCTCATCCATATCATCAATAAAGATATTGAACAGGATGGGGCCCAGCACTGATCCCTGGGGGACACCACTAGTGCCTGGCTGCCAGCTGGCAGTGGCACATTCACCACCACTCTCTGGGCCCAACCCTCCAGCCAGTTCTTGACCCATTTCAGAGTGAATCTGTCCAAGCCATGAGCTGCCAGCTTTGCCAGGAGCTTCTTGTGGCAGACAGTGTCAAAGGCTTTGCTGAAGTCCAGGCAGCCTGCCCTGCATCCACCAGGCAGTAACCTGATCATAAAAGCAGATCAGGTTGGTCAGGCAGGACCTACCCCTCCTGAATCCATGCTGGCTGGGGCTGATCCCTTGACCATCCTGTAGGTGCTGTGTGATTGCACTCAGGATGACCTGTTCCATAATCTTGCCTGGCACTGAGTTAGGTGCTGGTGAAAGTTGAAAGTGGGAGAAATAATCAAGGAGGGAAGGAAAAATGAATGGGTGTGGTGGAGGAAATGCTGGTGCCAGGGCTGGCAGGTGCAAGAAGAGATGGTATTGGTGTCTGCTGATAAAGTAGGGGGGGAAAAAAAGAACCCCCACCATATCAAATGCAGCATCAGCTGTGTTGTAGGAGTAACTCAGCATTCTGTCAGTAATTGTGTCACAGGCACCATGTGGGATGGGAGCAGCCGTCTGCGAGGCAGCGGTAGAGACACACAGGCTGAGAGCTGGGGGAGGAAAGAGAACAGGGAGCTGCTGGGAAGAGACACAGCAGAAAGTCACTGCACCATTATAGCTGAAGAAACCTTTCTCATCCTGCTGGGTCAATCCCAATCTCACCCAATCCCAGCATGGTTGGGGTGGCAGGGACCTCTGGGGATCACCCAGTCCAACCCCCTGCTAAAGCAGGACATCCACAGCAGCTTGCCCAGCAGCACAATGCCCAGGGGAGGGTTGGAAGCTCTCCAGAGGAGCCTCCACAACCTCTCTGGGCAGCCTGCTCCAAGCCTCCAGCACTCTCACACCAAACAACTTTCTCCTCTTGTTCAGATGGAACCTCCTGTGTTCCAGCTGTGCCCACTGATCCTTGTCCTATCACTGGCAAGAGTCTGTCCCCAGCCTCTTGCCTCCCACATGTTCTTTAGTTCTTGCTGAGCATTGCTCAGATCCCTTCTGGGGCTGCTCTTCAGCAGGGCTCTCAGCCTTTGCTCCTCACAGAGATGTTCCAGTCTCTGTAGCTTCCAACAGACTTTCTCCAACTGTTCCCTGTCTGTCCCGAACTTTGGAGCCCAGAACTGGACACAACACTTACACCTCCTACACCATCTTCCTTCCATAAAACCCTCTGGAGAGCCCTCTTGCCAGTGAGGTGCAGACCTCTGCCTTAGAGTCAGCATTAGCTCTGCTTGCAGTAAGATCTCTGAATTTCCAGGGTTATTAGTGACAAGTTCTTACACCATGAGCCCTCAGATAGGAAACTGTGTGGGTAGGCTCCAGCAGTGGTGCAAAGGAGCTCATGCCTGGGCTGTTCAGCTCCCTGCTCTGCTCCTGTAAGGAGTATAGCAGCACATGCATGGTTTCAGCCCTCATGCCACGCTTGTCCTTTAAGAGATCCAGGAGCAGATGCTCCACTGCACATCAGGAATGGAAACAGGAGTTGGAGGTGTTCCAAAACACGTACCTGACCAAGCTGCCTCAGGCAAAAAAGTCACTGCATATGAAGCAGCAAAGATAATTAAGTGTTGGGAAGACTGTGTCAGCTCCAGTAGATACTCCACAAGGTCCTGAAGCTCTCCTGTGTCTAACACACAGGGGATCTGCTCCAGAGAGGACACCCATGCCCCCCTGAGACCAGCAACACAAATCTCAGCAGTGGGCAGCAGAGTTCCTCAGCAGCTGGTGGGACACTGGCATTTGTGGTGTCTGAGGGAAGCTCATACTCTATAGGTGGGCTCAGCTGTGTAGGTCTGATCCTGCTGAATCCCTGCTGACATCACTCCTAATCCTAGAGCCATGGAACACGTTGGCTTGGAAGGGACTTTTAAAGCCAGCCAGTCCAAACATCCCTGCAGTGAGCAGGGACATCCCCAATGAGATCAGGTTGCTCAGAGCCCTATCCAACCTGACCTTGCATGTCTCCAGGGATGAGGCACTCACCACTTCCCTGGGCAACCTGCTCCAGTGTTCCATTACCCTCATGGTGAAGAACTTCCTAATGTCCAATCTAAATCTGCCCTGCTCTAGCTGGGAACCTTTGTCCTGGTGTTCCACCACCCTCAAGGTGAAGAACTCCTTCCTGTTGTCCAATCTAAATCTGCCCTGCTCTAGCTGGGAACCATTGCCCTGGTGCTGCTTACTGTGCCTGCACAAAACTTCTTAGCCTCTTCCCACTTCAGAACAAACAAGCAAAGTTTCTCTTACTAAGGCAGTGACTTCCACTCCTCCTGTGTGAAGGATTGCTCAGTGTTTACTCATCTCCAGTGCTGATTATTTGAATCATAACTATTGTACCAAATGAGGATCAGGTATTATTTTCTGTTGTCTCTCAAGCATTTGCTCATTTATCACCTCACAGCAGCTAACCATCAATAAATTGTTTTGCTTTGGGTTGTTTGGATTTTTTTTTTTACTCTTTCTATTTATTTATTTATTTAGTATGACCTCAGAACTTGTCCTGGGAGACCAATTTGCTGTTTGTAATTAATTACTCGCTCCTGCTTCTCTCTCCCCTGTGCTGAGAGGACCACTTCTGTGCCCTCAGTGCTTTGCAGGCACTTCCCTCCTCCTATCTTGCAGGAACAGTCTGCTCATTTTGATGCATTTAGAAACCAGATGCAAGGAGCAATACCATCTTCTGTCCTGGCAAAATTAGATTTCATGGTCCAGCTGTCAAGGGAATAAGGAGAATCCATTTGGCACATGCAAAGACCTGTTGGTGTGGGAATTAGCTCTGCCTGTCACAGCTGACAAGTGTTAATTAATAGGTTTTTCTGCAGGAGCTGTCATACTGAATGGACCCTTCACCTGTCAGCTTGATGAAAAAAGCCTTTACACTCCTGACAGCTCTTTCCCAGGCTTCAGCTCCTTCTTGGGCTGGAGGAGTCCTGCCTCCTGCCTCAGTGGATATAACTTTGAAGAGAAAGCTTTATAAGCCAGGTTGGCAGCAGAAGGGAATGGAGATGAGCTGTCCAATGGGAGACATGCAAGAGTTCAAAGGAGAAAGCACAATGCAATTACATTTTAAGTGTGTGCTGAGCACCCTGTGCTGGAGCACCAACTGAACGCCTCTGCAGCCTCACCACCTCCCAGTCAGGCCCAGAGAGAGAATGGATAGATGAAAATAATATATTGCCCCTGTTGCCATGGCAGCTTTCCTATCAAGCTGCTGATCAATGCAGGGAGCCCAATCTCCCCACACTGTTAATCTTGTCAGAGGTGTTAGCATCCCTCAGCTCTGGCAGCACATCCTCCTCTACAACTTGTTACTGGCACCTAAGCTGTGCTGGCTGCTTGTATTAAGCAGGTGTACCTGTGTGGCTTAGACAACCCTGTGATAAGAAATGATCACTCTTCCACACACAGCTTCCTTCTGGCAGTGACTTAAGAGCAGCTTCCACATGATGAAGGGAGAGCAGGGTGTGTTCCCTCACACATTTTATACTGTCCTAAGGCTCCACAGGCTGGTTCTTGGAAAATAGAGCTCATTACTGGGCAAGTCCAGTTGAACTGCTCTCCTCTAACAACAGCTGGAAGAGGAGGGAGTCCATACTGGCTTCTGTAGGACCCTTTCATTAACAGGACAGAAGAGTTAGAGAAGCTCTTGTGCAGCTCTGCTGTGAGGCCAGGCTGAGGGAGCTGGGGGTATTCAGCCTGCAGAAGAGAAGGCTCCAGGGAAACCTAATAGCAGCCTGCCAGGACCTGAAGGGGGCTACAGGAAGGCTGCAGAGAGACTTTTTGCAAAGGCCTGCAGGGACAGGACCAGGGACAATGGCTTCAGACTAGAGCAGAGCAGATTGAGATTGGATGTGAGGAACAAGTTCTGCACCAGGAGGCTGGTGGAACACTGGAACAGGTTGCCCAGGGAGGTGGTTGAGGCTCCATCCCTGGAGATATTGAAGGTGAGGCTGAAGAGGACTCTGGGCAACCTGATCTAGTTGGGGATGTCCCTGCTGACTGAGGGGAGGTCAGACTGGATGAGCTTTGGAGGTCCCTTCCTGCCTAGACCATTCTGTGATTCTATAAGCTTCAAAGGGCTGTGATAACCAATGGTGTGAAAGGAGAAGAGGAAAAATTTGGGCACAAAATGAGTTCTATAATTCTTACTCATTTCATGAATGCTGTTTTCACCTGGATTATTAAAGACTTAAAAGTGCAAGTGGGACTTAGAGGTCACTAAGAAGGGTGCTCTAAGGACTGTGGGCAGCAGGTCAAGAGAGGCTCTCCTCCCTCTGCACTCTGCTCTAAGGAGGCCATATCTGGAGTACTGGGTTTAGCCCTGGGCTCCCCAGTTCAAGAGGGAGAACTCATGAGACAGAGTGTCCAGGGGAGGCTACAAAGCTGGAGGGAGTCCAGGGGAGCCTACAAAGCTGTTGAGGGGCCTGGAGCAGCTCTGTGAGGAGCAAAGGCTGAGAGCCCTGGGGCTGAGAGCCTGCAGAAGAGCAGCCCCAGAGGGGAGCTGAGCAATGCTCAGCAAGAGACAAAGGAGCTGTGGGGGGCAAGAGGCTGGGGCCAGACGCTGCTCAGTGATGTGCAGAAAGAGGACAAGGGGCAATGGGCACAAAGTGGAACCCAGGAGGTTCCAGCTGAAGAGGAGGAGAAAGTTGTTTGGTGTGAGGGTGCTGGAGGCCTGGAGCAGGCTACCCAGAGAGGTTGTGGAGTCTCCTTGTGTGGAGAGCTTCCAACCCCCCCTGGGCATTGTGCTGCTGGGCAAGCTGCTGTGGGTGCCCTGCTTGAGCAGGGGGTTGGACTGGGTGAGCTCCAGAGGTCCCTTCCTAGCCCCACACTGCTGGGATTCTGAGATTTAAACTCTTTTACACTGCCTCTTCACCAACTGCAGTGTAGGCAATGACCAAGGACTGTGATATTTCCCTTTTATGTGCAAGCTTCGATTGTCTTTGGAAAAGAGCTACAAACAAGATTTTAAAAGAAGAAAGGAAAAAAACAAACAAAAATAAAATTGAAGAATTAAAAAAATCACAAAATGTCAGGGGATGGAAAGGACCTCCAGAGGTCAGCAAATCCAACCCACCTAGGGCAGGCAGCACAGAAACACATTCAGGTTGGTTTTGAAATTCTTGGGTTTGAAAACCCTTTTTTTTTTTTTTTTTTTTTTGAGAAAAAAAAAAGGAAGTTTTCAGCTTTACAAAAGGGTAACTTTTTTCCTTGAATTTTGGGGAAAATATAGAAATAGCTCTTGGTTTTGCTTCTAATTTGTGTCATTAACATACATGGTGATGTGAACACCCACCAAGCACTGACTCAGCATCCCCTATGTGGGACAGTGTCCCACTCCCTTACACACACCTTCAGCCCCTGCATGACCACAATTGCAGCAGAAGGTAAGAAAAGACACAAAATTTATATTAAAAAAAGAAAAGGGAAAAAATGCAGTTAGTTACAGCAAGTGTCCTGCACACCCTTCCCAGCTTAACCGTTTATGAAGCTTAATCTTCATGAGGGTAGGGAGGCTCTACAGAATGACTTGGATAGCTTGGATCCAATGTTAACAGGAGGAGCTTCAACAAGGCATCACCCAGCATGAGCTAATTGAGATCTTTGATTCACAGAACATTAGGGATTGAAAGGGACCTCCAAAGCTCATCCAGTCCAACCCCCCTGCCAGAGCAGGAGCACCAAAGGCAGGACACACAGGAATGCATCCAGGAAGGTTTTGAATATCTCCAGAGAGGGAGACTCCACAACCCCCCTGGGCAGCCTGTTCCATCTTCTGTCACCTTCACAGAATTCTTCCTCCTGATTCCATGGAACTTCCTATGGTTCAGCTTCCACCACTGCCCCTGGTGCTGGCATTGGACATCACCCAGCAGAGCCTGGCTCCAGCCTCTGGGCTCTCACCCTGCCCAATTTTATCAACATGAATGAGGTCACCTCTCAGACTTCTCCAAGCTACAGAGCCCTCAGCTCCCAGACCCAGATCAATGCTGTGTCCAGCAGGAGCAGGGAGGGGATTGTCTCCTGGCACTCAGCTCTGGGGAGGCCACACCTCGAGTGTTGTGTCCAGTTTGGGGCACCTCAATGCAAGAGAGATGTGGAGGTGCTGGAGCCAGGGCAGAGGAGGGCAAGGAAGGGCCTGGAGAAGAAATCTGATGGAGAGAGACTGAAGGAGCTGGGGATGGTTAGTGTGAAACAGAGGAGGCTGAGGGAGACCTCATGGCTGTCTACAGCTACCTGAAAGGAGGTTGTGGAGAGGTTGGTGCTGGTCTCTTCTCACAGGGAATTAGTGACAGAACAAGAGGGAATGGCCTCAAGCTGCCACTGGGGAGGTTTAGACTGGACAGTAGGAAATTTTTTTTCCCATCCAGAGTGGTCAGGGATTGGAATGTGCTGGGCAGGGAGGTGGTGGAGTCCCCAAGCTTGGCTTTGTTTCAAGGTGGTTTGGATGTGGTGCTTGGGGCTATGGTTTAGGGGTGAGCCTTGCAGAGTAGGGTTCTGGGTTGGACTTGGTGATGCTGAGGCTCTTTTCCATCCTAAAGGTTTCTGTGATTCTGTGATGCTTCTCAATGAGTCAACTCAGCAGGGGAGCCTGAAGCCCACTTGAGAGGTGAAGGACTAAAGATAACAAGGTGCTGTTTCTGTGAACAAGATGCCATTGAAGAAAAAAATGTTTCATGGTAATACAAACACCAGCAAAAAAAAAAAAAAAAAAAAAAAAGATACAGCTTCAAAACTGTAGCCAAAATGAGCAATTCTCAAGGAAAATGAGATAAAGGAAGTCTGGGAAGTGAAGGCAGGGACAACAACATCTCTGGGTAACAAAGACAACAACAAACTGAGAGAAAGGAAGGAGATTAGCTTAGGAAAACAATAGAGAGGAAATAAAAGCATATCTAATAACTTTCCTGGGGAAAAATCAGAACAAAAGTAAGTTGCCTAATCATGCTCAAACAAAAGATGGATGGAAGGAAAAAAGAGAAGGACTCCAAATATGGAAATGTTAGACAGCTCCAAAGATCCACCCTGGCAAAGTAACTCAAAGATTCATAGAGTAGGTTGGGTTGGAAAGGACCTTCAAGATCATTCAGTTGCTTCCACCAGCCCAGGCTGCTCAAGACCTCTGTGTTTCAGCCCAAGTGCCTGCTAGAATGGGTTGGGTTGGAAAGGACCTTAAAGATCATCTAGTTCCAACCCAAGGGCAGGGACACCTCCCACCAGCCCAGGCTGCTCCAGACCTCATCCAGACTGCCCTTGAACACTTCCAGGGGATGCTCATCCACAGCTGCCCTGAGCAATCTGCTCCAGGGGTCAGGTTGATCATCTGCACATGTGCTCAGCTGTCTCCTTTTCCATCCCCAGTGGCTTTTCCTGGTCTTTATTTGAACTCAGCTGCATGGGTTTCAATTGCTCTCCTACTAATGCACCAGCAGAGATCTACAGAGCAGAGCTACCCAAAACCACACACTGCCAAAGATGGAGAAGGTTACAAAAGCTTTCCCAACCACAACTATCACAGAATGATGGAGGTTGGAAGAGACCTCTGGAGATCATCTAGTCCAACCCCTCCTGCCAAAGCAGGAACATCTAGAGCTGGTTACACCTCAAAGGAAGTGATTCTTTCCCTCTACACTGCTCTGCTGAGACCCCACCTGGAGATCTTCCTGGAAGGGGCACCCACAACTTCCCTGGGCAACCTGTTCCAGTGCCTCCCCACCCTCACTGTGAAGAATTCCAGGAGGTAATGTCTCTCCACAGGGATATATGTAAGAGCAAAACATATCCCTCTTGCCAACGTAGTTAGCCAGTGTCCTCCAGCAAAGTTTTCTAAGGGGATTTGAATGTCCAGCTTTATTTTCCAGACAGTGTTCTTTGGCCTCACTTCCCATCAATAGCATTAGTCACTGTGCTTGTGTCTTAGCCCCAGCAATAGCAATTGTGTGAGTCAGCCTGGAGAGACTTGACAGGCATCCACACAGAAAGCACACACCAGCCTCAGAGAGAGGAAAGCAGACCACACTGAGGAGAGCCTGAGCAGCAGGACATTATCTTCCACCCTTGGCAATGATATTAGAAGAAGATGGACTTCAGGGTTAAGAGCAGGTCACTTTTTTGTGTGTTTGAGAGAATCACACCAGTTGGGTTCCTGATGTGAAAGAGGAATGGTCTAAATCTTGAATCCTATTGAAATCCATAGGGAAACAAACAAACAAACAAACAAACAAACAAATAAGCTAAGTGGCAGTGTTCTTGTGGTGATTTCAGAGACCTGTGAATCACTTTCCAATGCATTAGTCACAAAGCACAAAGAGAGAGGAGGTTTCTTTGTTGCACTAATATTTGTAATGGGAGTTCAACAAAAGGCTGTGTTTTGTTCCTGTTTTCACTGCTCAGGCTAAATTTGGTTTATTCAATGCTGTAGCTGAAATATTTCCATGGAGAAATAGAATCATAGAATCCTTCTGGTCAGAAGAGACCTTGAAGATCAGCAAGTGCAGGCATTCTAGTTGAATACTACATCCACAAAGACACAGCTTGAAAGTAAATGACCTCACTTAACAGTCCTAGAGGTTAAGGTGGAAGAAAACAGGAGAAATGGTTGAAATTCCTCTGCTGGGTAACTTCTGGATACATCCATGCACAAGTTCATGTGGAACTGTGCATAGAATCATTTCAGCTGGGAAAAAATCCCTTTAAGATCAAGTCCAACCATCAGCCCAACACCACCATGGCCATTAATCCATGTCCCACAGTGCCATGGCCACAGGTTTCTTGAACACCTCCAGGGATGGGGACTCCACCACCTCCCTGGGCAGCCTGTGCCAATCCCTGACCAATCTTGCAGCAAAGAAAATTTTCCTAATCTCCAACCTAACCCTCCCCTGGCAAAATTTCAGGCCATTTCCTCTGCTTCTATCACCTGAGATTAGGGAGAAGAGCCCAACCCCCACCTCACTCCAACCTCCTTTCAGGGAGTTTTAGAGAGCAATGAGCTGTCCTCTGATCCTCCTTTTCTCCAGGCTTTAACAACCCCAGTTCCCTCCACTACTCCTTGCAAGACAAAGCATTCCCTCTCAGACTGTGTAGCAATGGACTTCCCTTTGATGTATTTTTGATGCCAAATTCTCTTTACAAGCCTAGCACTTTAAATTTTTTTCCATCCATCTATTCTAAACATCTGGACAGCCCTAATTTAAAGACTTTAATTTAAGCTATTTAAGGTGGATGCAGGAGCGGGAGGATGGAGGTTTCCCAGCCCCTCTTTGAGGCTCTGACATCTGCTCCACAGCTTGAAGCCCTTCAGGTCCTTTCTCATCTCTTTCTGGATGACCAATGAACCATCTCCTCCCAAAAAGATGCATGGAAGAAAAGAGGAAAAAAAAGAAGAAAAACAAAAAAGAAGCCTGTTTACTTTTATTCAGCCACCTGTGCTTGCAGAAACCATAGCTGAACTATCTGACATTTACAACAATAAAACATGGAGTCCCACATCAGTCCTGGATTTAAGCACCTTCTGTCCTATGCAAAACAAAAGTACCCAAAAAATATCCTTCTGCAGAAGAGCCAAAAGAATTACAACTGCTCCCAGATTTGAAGAGAAAGCCCTGGGACTAGAAGCAGGGCAATGATTGATTGCTTTGGTTCACTGCCTGGTGTGAGTTTTGGGTGAGCATCCCTATGTCTCCAGTTTTTGCTTCTCTTGCACCCAAGAATTACCTCCTGCTCTTATCAGCCCTGGTGCAAATGGCAACACAGGGTTGCCCCAAGTTACTGTGAGTGATCACAGGATTTTAGGGGTGTTAGGGACCTCTGGAGATCTTCCAGACCAACCCCCCTGCCAGAGCAGGACCAGAGAATGCAGCACAGCTCACACAGGAACACATCCAGACAGGGCTGCAAAGGCTCCAGAGAAGGAGACTCCACAACCTCTCTGGGCAGCCTGTGCCAGGGCTCTGGGACCCTCCCACTGAAGAAGTTCCTCCTCATGCTGAGGTGGAACCTCCTGTGCTGGAGTTTCCATCCATTGCCCCTTGTCCTATCCCAGGGTACAACTGAGCAGAGCCTGTCCCTGTCCCTTCCTTCCTGACCCCCAGCCCTCAGCTATTGATAGACATTGATCAGATCCCTCTCAGCCTTCTCCTCTCCACACTAAACACCCCCAGGGCTCTCAGCCTCTCCTCCCCAGGCAGTGCTGCAGTCCCTTCAGCATCCTTGCAGCTCTCCCTTGGACTCTCTCCAGCAGATCCCTGTCCATGTAATTCATGACCCAAGATCTCCTGTCACCATCTTTCCAGTCTCATTCCTAAGCTTTAATGACCATTGCAGTCTGGGTGTTGGATATTGTTCTTCTCCACCAACTAGGAAAATCAAAGGACATAGGTGAGGGAAGACAGATGGCCAACACTTTAGCAACCTTACTGACCTCATGATGTGTAAGGGTTGGTCTTTTCTCCCAGGCACACAGAAGCAGAGGACACAGTCTCAAGCTGCCCCAGGGGAGGCTTAGGCTGATGTGAGGCAGAAATTCTTCCCAGACAGAGAGATTGGCCACTGGGATATGCTGCCTGGGGAGGTGGTGGAGTCACTATCCCTGGAAGTGTTTCAAAAAGACTGGATGAGACCCTTGGTGCCATGGTTGAGTTGATTGGATGGTGCTGGGTGATAGGTTGGACTTGATGATCTCAAAGCTCTTTCCCAACCTGGTTAGTTCAGTGATTCTGTGAGAGTGCAGAGTGGTGGTCCAGGAAATGAAGTTGCTATGAAAGAGGGCTCTGAGGGATGCATCAACTCCCTGATGCTGATGCAGCTAACCTGTACCACTGGCAGCTGAAAGAAGATGAGGAGAGCTTTTGCTTTAACTGATAAATCATTGGTTTAGAATCCACAAAGACAGCTGCTAAGCCAGGGTGGGGTTGGTAACTTTAGAGGTTTCCTTTTATTTGCTGGTTTGTTTTGATTTTTGGTTTGGGGTTGTTTTGAGATTTGGTTTGGTTTGGTTGGAGCTTTTTTGTTTGGTTTTTTTTTTTTTTTTTTTGGGTGGGGGATGTTATTTAGGTTTGGTTGATTGGTTTGTGAGTAGTTGGGGCTTTTTGTTTGGTTTGTGGGATTGATAGGGTTGATTGGTTGGTGGTTGTTTGGTTGGTTGGTGGTTGGTTTTGCCTTGGGTTGGTTTCTTTTTATTTGGTTTGGGTTTTTTTTGGTCACTAAATGGATATCAGGTGGTGGAGATGCCATCCCTGAAGCCTTTCAAGGTCAGGCTTGCTGGGACTGTGAGCAACCTGATCCCCTTTGGAGATATTTCTGCTCACTGCAGTGGGGTCGAACTAGAAGACCTATAGAGGCCCCTTCCAACTCCAACCATTCTATGATTCTATGACCATTTAATGTGACTCACAGGACACAGGTTCTGCCCCCAGCCAACCATTAGATCCATTTAAATTCCAGAGTTCTTCCCTCCTCACTCACACACCGTTCTCCCTTCCCCCTTTCCCAAACAGCTACTTTGTCCTGTGCAAGGACAACATCCTCTGAGCCTCTCCTTCATCTATTCTGAAAGTGGCTAATTTTAACTACCGGGTTTGACAAATTACATATTAAGTGTTCTTAATGACTAGGGTACCAAAAAAAGGAAAATAAAATTGGGCAGCAACCTCCCCACTCCTGGGTTATTGATGGAGCAAGTTCTGGAGGGAGGAGATGCAGTGCTGCAGGAATGTGTGCAGCCCACTGGGACAGCGACTGCTGCTACGTGGCTGGAAAGCTATCCATTTAGAAAGGGAGGAGAAAAACCACCACCAATGCTTCTGGAAGCTGATTTAGGTCATCAAAACAAAGGTTGACTTATCAGAACTGGCATCAGGAGAAAGATAGGGAGGGACTGACTTCTCTTCAGAGAGATAACAGCAGAGGGAGAGAACATTATCTGCTGAAATTCCGGACGTCCACCAGGCATTCTTCACACACTCAGCCTCAGGCTCTCCTCAGCACCCTGGGTTTAGTCTGTCCCACACTGAGCACAGAGTGAGAGCTAAAATTAGCAACTTTCTCTTTCTCTCCTTTTTTTTTTTTTTTTCCAGTGTAGTGTAGTGGTTCAGGATCTTCCCAGTTATGGTGATGACAGTAGGAGTGCAAGAACGTGGTGTTTCCACGTTGGCTGCTTCCAGGCTCCTGAAGGGCACTTCTCCAACCCCATGGCATGGTGGTAAGCAGTGTCAGACACAGATATCAGAATCCCAGCATGGTAGGGATTGGAAGGGACCTCTGGAGATCCTCCTGTCCAGGATTATGTACTAAAGCAGGGCACCCACAGCAGCTTGCCCAGCAGCACAATGCCCAGGGGGGGTTGGAAGCTCTCCACACAAGGAGACTCCACAACCTCTCTGGGCAGCCTGCTCCAGGCCTCCAGCACCCTCACAACAAACAAATTTTTCCTCCTATTCAGATGGAACCTCCTGGGTTCCACTTTGTGCCCACTGCCTCTTGGCCTATCCCTGGGCACCACTGAAAAGAATCTGGCCCCAGCCTCTTGCCCCCCACAGGTCCTTTATTTCTTGCTGAACATTGCTCAGATCCCCTCTGGAACTGCTCTTCTCCAGGCTCAACAGTCCCAAGACTCTCAGCCTGTCCATGCAAGATGTGCAAGAACATCTCCTGGTGCAAAAACTCTCTCTCAGCTATCACACAGTGGGAGTTCTGGGTTAACAGTCCTGCTTTAACAGTTATCACTCCAAATAACTTCAATTCTTTTCTCACCTACTTTTTTATTCTTCCTCCCTCCCTCAGCCTTCTTCTTCTTTCCAGGCTTATCTGCTTTTTTCTGCATTTTCTAGGAATATCTGAATAATCCATCCTAAATGTGGGGGTTCTTCCTCTAGTTTATTACAAGTTTCACTCAAGTGCCAAACCCCCTCCTTACTAGTGACACTGTTGCTGAGGGAATTTGCTTCTGCCACGTTCTTGCAGTGCCCCAAATTACAGCTTCCACCTGCAGCAATGTCAGTATCTTCATTCCCAACCTCTTCTAAAGGCTGCCTAAAACAAGCAAATGAAAACCTGCTGGTTGACCTAATTGGCTGCTGTTAGGTTGTCACTCAGCTCCACCCCCCACTAGCCATGATGCTTCAAGGCATCATCTCCTGGCAGTTAGCAGGCTCAGTGACAGCATTTTTCATCTGAGCTTCCTTCCACTCTGGTACAACCAAGCAAAACAACCTGAGAGACCCAAACACAGACTCTTGGCCAAATCATGATCATCTCTTTGCTTTGCTTCACAGCCTCTTCTTGCTTGTGGTTCTCAACATGTGGCTTCCTTCCATGTGGCATGCAAAAATCCCTCAGGAGAGCAGCACAGGAGGAACTGCTTGGTCACCATATTTGACCATCATAGAATGGGATGGGTTGGTTTGGAGGGGACCTACAGAGATCATCTAGTGCAATCCCACTGCAGAGAGACATCTTCAACTACAGCAGATTGCTCCAAGCCCCATCAAGACTCACCTTGAATGTCTCCAGGGATGGGACTTCCACCACTTTCAAAACCTACCTGGACACTGTGTTCCTGGGCAACCCAAACTAAGCAAACCTGCATTAGCAGGGGGTGTTGGACTAGAGAGAATCATAGAATCACAGAATGGTTTGGGTTGGAAGGGACCTCCAAAGCTCATCCAACCCAACCCCCCCTGCAGTCAGCAGGAACATCCCCAACTAGATTAGGTTGCCCACAGCCCTCTCCAGCCTCACCTTCAATATCTCCAGGGATGGGACCTCAACCACCTCCATGGGCAACCTGTTCCAGTGTTCCACCACCCTCATGCTGCAGAACTTGTTCCTCACATCCAATCTCAATCTGCTCTGCTCTAGTCTGAAGCCATTGTCCCTGGTCCTGTCCCTGCAGGCCTTTGCAAACAGTCTCTCTGCAGCCTTCTTGTAGCCCCCTTCAGGTCCTGGCAGGCTGCTATTAGGTTTCCCTGCTCCCTGGAGGTCCCTGCTAGCCCCCACCATGCTGTGATTGTCTGTCACACTGTGGCACTCTTCAGGACTCTGCTGGGCACTGATCCCCTGTGCTGCTGCTGCAGCCACGACGCAGCTGCCCCAGCGCCAGCTGGAACTGCTGGGTGCTGCCATCCCTTCAGAAGAGCAATGCACACAGGAGCTGGTTTAAGTCAATTGGAAGAGAAGAGCAGAGCTGAAATAATTCAATCTGTATAAACACACCTTTTCTGGCCCAGCAGTACACCCTCCTGTAGTTAATGATGAGATCTTCAGCAATTCCTCCATTGATCTGGAGGAGGACATTGTACATTTGGGGTTCTCAATCAATTGTTCTCCCCTCGGTACATTGAGCTGCTGCAGAGAGCAGCAGCAGTGCTTTGTGCAGTGGTTTTGTTGTTCACAGTGAAAACCACCTCAGACTCTAATTCATTTCCAGTTGTTGGAGCACAATCTTTCAAATGGCCAATAGGATTTATACAGAGAGAAACTTTTATGAACTGCCTTACAAATTCCAAACCTTCAATATTTGTTACAGCTCTTGAGTCTCTCAAAAGAAGGAGAACAACAAAAAAAAAAAAAAAAAAAAAAAAAAAAAAAAAAAAGGCAGGGGAAAAAAAAAGCTTGCTGCTGGTCTCTCAAAAAAAGGAGAACAACAAAAAAAAAGGCAGCAAAAAAAAAAAAGCTTGCTGCTGGATAAAGAGGAAAATGATTCTTGGATTTCAAACAATAAGCAGAGCAAATGAAAATAAATAAATAAATAAAATCATTTCTTCCAGTGCTTCTCAATCTGCTTAGTCACAAAACACCCCCAGTTGTCTAGCCAGGCTCCTCAAGCCTGCACACAGCTGTTCTGGGTCCTTCAGGCATACACTGCATGAGAGCAGCTCTGAGAGAGCTGAGAGGAAAGCACAGACTCCGAAGCAGGGCTAAACCAGCACACTTCAGGTTTCCTTTCACCATCCCTTCTCACACGGTGGTACTTTCAGGCTGTGCCTAGAAAATTTTCCACAGATTGAACAGAAAAGCAGTAGAATGATGGGTGGACCACAAGATGGATAAAGAACTGGCTTGATGGCTGCACCCAGAGAGTGGCTGTCAATGGCTCCATGTCCCAGTGCAGGCCAGGGACAAGTGGAGTCCCTCAGGGATCAGTCCTGGGACCAGGCTTGTTCAACATCTTTGTTGGTGCCATGGACAGAGGCATTGAGTGCACCCTCAGCAGGTTTGCTGCTGACACCAAGCTGTGTGGTGTGGCTGACAGCTGGAGGGAAGGGATCCATCCAGAGGGACCTGGACAGGCTGGAGAGGTGAGCACAAGCCAACCTCAGGAGGTTCAACCAGACCAAGTGCAAGGTCCTGCAGCTGGGTCAGGGCAATCCCAAGCACAAAGCCAGGCTGGGCAGGGACTGGCTGGAGAGCAGCCCTGAGGAGAGGGACTTGGGGGTGCTGGGGGATGAGAAGCTCAGCAGGAGCCAGCAGTGAGCACTTGCAGCCCAGAGAGCCAAGCAGAGCCTGGGCTGCAGCAAGAGAAGTGTGGGCAGCAGGGCCAGGGAGGGGATTCTCCCCCTCTGCTCCACTCTGTGAGACCACACCTGGAGCTCTGTGTCCAGTTCTGGAGCCTCTGTTCCAGGAAGGATCTGGAGGTGCTGGAAGGTGTCCAGAGAAGGGCCATGAGGATGAGCAGAGGGCTGGAGCTGCTCTGCTCTGGAGACAGCCTGAGAGAGTTGGGGTTGTGCAGGCTGGAGAGGAGAAGGCTCCAAGGAGACCTTCTTGTGGCCTTGCAGGATCTGAAGGGGGCTCCAAGAAAGCTGGGGAGGGACTTTTGAGGATCTCAGGTCGTGATAGGACTGGGGGGAATGGAACAAAGCTGGAAGTGGGGAGATTCAGATTGGATGTTAGGAAGAAATTCTTCCCTATGAGAGTGGTGAGAGCCTGGAATGGGTTGTCCAGGGAGGTGGTTGAGGCTCCATCCCTGGAGGTGTTTAAGGCCAGGCTGGATGAGGCTCTGGCCAGCCTGATCTGGTGTGAGGTGTCCCTGCCCATGGCAGGGGAGTTGGAACTGGCTGAGCCTTGTGGTCCCTTCCAACCCTGACTGATTCTAGGATTCTATGATTCTAATGTTTTAAATAGATTACTGTTGGAAGCAAAAGAGAGAATAGTGATAAGGGCTGAATAAATCCCACTGGCCTGAAAGCCAACATGAAGTTAGATTTGCAAACTGACTTTTCTCTCTTTTCAGCTTCTTTTGCTCTAGCAGATACTAACTGCTGCTTCTGCAGGCTGCAGCTGCCCCTGGCTGTGTTCCTTTGTTGTGGTTAACTACTAACAGCCACTCTCTGCTCTCCTCTCTCTTTTATCATGTACAGGGGAGAACGGGGGGAAGAGTAGGAAGCTGTTGGCAACCCCCTGGTTTTGTCCAGGGAGGGGTTCTTGTGTTGTTTATAAATTCTAAATGCCTGTAAACATTGGATATTTTGTACATACTCATTGCATTCTATACTTTAGATATTAGTCTGCTTGTAAACAGAGCTTCATTTGCTTTCAGCTGAGCTGGTCTGGCAATTTTGGGGGGAATTTCAACCCACCACACACACAGACCCACAGTTTGTGCTCAGCTGCTGCCGCACTCTTTAGAGGCAGCAAAATCTTTCCCTCTTTGGGTCAACAAAATAAAGCAGCAAGTCCCAGGTATACCCAAGCAGCTTTAGCCCTCTGAAAGCCCCACATAGAATCATAGAATCCTAGAATCAGTCAGGGTTGGAAGGGACCACAAGGCTCAGCCAGTTCCAACCCCCCTGCCATGGGCAGGGACACCTCACACCAGATCAGGCTGGCCAGAGCCTCATCCAGCCTGGCCTTAAACACCTCCAGGGATGGGGCCTCAATCACCTCCCTGGACAACCCATTCCAGGCTCTCACCACTCTCATGGGGAAGAACTTCTTCCTCATGTCCAGTCTGAATCTCCCCACTTCCAGCTTTGTTCCATTCCCCTCAGTCCTGTCACTACCTGAGATCCTCAAAAGTCCCTCCCCATCCATCAGCTCAGGTATTTGAATGAGCTGCTGGCTGTCTCATTACACTGACACTTGGCCTTCAGCACAAGGCTTGAGGAGCACAGCTCTGTGCCCCAAAGGTAACTCTTCTGCCTCACCAACCCTCAGCTATTTCTGCTGAGGAGCTAGCACAGCCTCAGCTGATCTGCCCTTCCACAGGCATCCCTTCTGCTGGGCTGAATAATCCCAGAGCACATGTGGTCTGCAGACAGCCCAAGGACAGCCTGTTCTAGAGCCTTGGAGCAGGAGGTGAAACATCACACAAGCTGAGAAGTTTAAAGGCTCTTACCTCTCCTTCCTGCTTTCCCTGCTGATGGAGGAAAAATAACAAGAAAAAAAAAAAAAAAAAAAAAAAACCAGAAAAAAGAAAGAGGAAAGGATGGAGAGGGATGTTAAGTAAAAATCTATATAATCTCCTAACTAAAAGTTCTGCACTAAAGACACGGCAGCCAAGTCCTTCAGTCTCCAAGCACCTCCCAGATGCTGAGCCATGGCCTCCCTCTGTGGCACAGTGAGCACACTTCCATCCCACACTTTGCTTCTCACAGCCACACATTTATCCTGACTCCTTACAGGCCCAAACATCCCAACCATCCCATCCAGATGTTTCCAGAGACCTGGACAACTCATGAAGTTGTCACAGGTGGAGGCTATTCCTCATCCCCCTGCCAGCTCCTGGGCAGGTACTCTTGCTGCTGCATGAGGCTAATACCCAACCCAGCTGGTTCCTGGCCATTTGTTACTGAATCACAGAACCACAGAAAAGTTCAGGTTGGAAAAACCCCTCAGGATCACCAACTCCAACCCAGAACCTACTCTACAAGGATCACCCCTAAATACATCCAAACCACCTTTAAACACATCCAGGGTTGGTGACTCCACCACTTCCCTGGGCAGCTCATTCCAATTCCTGACCACTCTTTCCCTGAAACAATTCTTCCTAAAGTCCAGTCTATTTTGCTCTGTGCTATTTATCCTGTTTCCTCTTTCTCCCCTTTCATTTACTGCCTAACTCTCACTTATCCTTTGCCATCCATCCACAGTCATGGTTTCTTCTCTTTTTTTTTTTTTTTTTTTTTTTTTATCCCTGGTGTTCTCTATCTAAGCTATTTTAATCTGATCTTTCCTGGGACTGCTGGCTCAGACTGATAGCTCTCCTTGCAGATCTCATTTCTCATGTTACCATCTGGCACTATTGATTCCTGGTAAGGATTCAAATTTGCTCTTTATTCTTATTTAAAAAACAAAAATTACTAAAATCTATTATGAAACTCCAGACTCTCCTGCATTGTGCAAAGGAAAAATACAATTACCAGGAGGACCTGCTCCCTTTAATAGCAATAATTAGTCAACTACTGAGAGTATTTTCCAGCTATAGAAGGAGTGAGGGGAGTGCTTGACATCCCCTCAGGCTGTGCTGACATTCAGACACACCTGGACAGGATGAGGAACAGGCTGGGGAGAAATGGAATGAAATCCAACAAGGCAAGGTGTAGAGTCCTGCATCTGGGAAAGAACAACCCCATGGACCAGAACAGGTTGGAGACTGAGCTGTTGGAGAGCAACCACAGGGAAAAGGACCTGGAGATGCTCATGAGTCAGCAATGTGCCCTTATGGCCAAGAAGGCCAAGGGCATCCTGGGGTGCATTAGAAAGGTTGTGGTGAGTAGGTCAAAAGAGGTTCTTCTGCCCCTCTACTCTGCCCTGCAAAGGCCACAGCTGGAATATTGTGTCCAGTACTGGGACCCTCAGTTCAGGAAGGACCTCAGAAAACTGCTTGAGAGAGTCCATCCCAGAGCCACAGAGCTGCTGCAGGCAGTGGAACATCTCCTGGGAGGCCAGGCTGAGGGAGCTGAGGCTTGGAGCTTGCAGCAGAGCAGCCTGAGGGCTGCCCTCAGTGCTGGCGATCAAGATGTGCAGGGCTGGAGCCAGGCTCTGCTCAGGGATGGCCAAGGACAGACCAAGGGGCACTGGGGGCAAGCTGGAGCAGAGGAGGTGCCATGGGAACAGAAGGGAAACCTTTGTCCCTGTGAGGGTGCTGGAGGCCTGGAGCAGGCTGTCCAGAGAGGTTGTGGAGTCTCCTTCTCTGGAGACTTTCCAGCCCCACCTGTCTGTGTTCCTGTGTGCCCTGCCCTGGGTGATGCAGCTCTGGCAGGGGGCTTGGACTGGATAATCTCTGGAGGTCCCTTCCAACCACTGACACTCTGTGGTTCTCACTCATTAGCTTCATACTGGACACAGCAATTTTGCTGTCTCCTAGCTCAAAGGTTTCTAATATCAAGGACCCAGTGTAGCTAAAATGATTGCAGAAGTTGTGCACACAGCCATTTCTCTGCACTTATTCAATGATAATTAATTATCCTGAAGGTTTGTTTTTAACTCCAATCTTTCACTTCCAATTATACTTTAATGTTTTTGATGATTAGTCTGCAACAGATTTCTTCTTAAATTTCATCATCCATCTTGACATGAAACCACTGATGAGTGGAAGGAAGGAGAAAGGAGATGTGTGCCTGGGAGCACTCTCACCTCTCAGCAGACTGGAGCAGCAAGTTGCAATGTGCTAATAAACAAAAAATCAACAAGTTATGTTCATTCTTTCTGATTAAATTGCCTAAAATTTCCTTAAACTTTATAAACAGACTCAAGCAAAATTTCCACCTTCAAGAGCAAATCCTCATAGGCTAAAATTCCAGCAGTACTTCTCCACTGGAACTCTCCCACAGTCATCAACCACAAAGATGATCCAAGGGCTGGAGCTGGACTCTGCTGTGAGGCCAGGCTGAGGGAGCTGGGGGTTATCAACCTGGAGAGGAGAAGGTTTGGGGGGACCTTAGAGCTGTAGGAATCCTGCAGGAAGGCTGCAGAAGGACTTTTGCTGAGGGGGTCTAGAGACAGGCCAAGGGGCAATGGTTTGAAGCTGAGGCAGAGCAGGGGTAGAGTGGAGCTGAGGAAGAAGTTATTGAGCAGGAGGGTGGTGAGACTCTGGCACAGGCTGCCCAGGGAGGCTGTGGCTGCCTCCTTGCTGGGGGTGTTGAAGGCCAGGCTGGATGAGACTTTGAGCAGCTGAGTCTGGCTGAGAGGTGTCCCTGGGCATGGTGGGGAGGCTGGAGCAGATGAGCTCTGAGCTCCCTTCCAACCTGAGCCATTCTAGTATCACCAGTTGAACAAGACCAGGCCAGCTGCACCATACCCAGAAGCTACTCTAGGTTTACTCAGTGCTCAGCAAGGCTGCTCATAGGTACAGCAGAGTGGATTCATCTTTAAGGGTGAGATTCTTTGGCACATTTTGCATATGAAGTAAAAAATAAAGCACTAAGAAGCCTTGATAGATGCTGATGATGAGCACTAATCTTAGCCTTCATCCTCAGCATCACTGCAAGTTTTGACAGACACTGATGATGAACACTAATCTTAGTCTTCATCCTCAGCATCACTGTGAGGTTTTTTTCCCCTCCTGCCTAAACACCACATGTTCAGAATTGCTCCATTTTTACCCCCCCACCCTCCTTCCTCTCTTTTATTTGCATAGGTAGGGACAGTTTATTCAAGCCAATTATCTCAGCATGATTCATCATCCTGGTGCTCTAAAATAAAAGCAATCATGTTAGATTGGTCCCAATTAAATTGGTAATTTTACATTCAGGGGAGAAAAAGAAAAAAAAAAACAACATAAACTTTTCCTCCAAACAAACTCAGGATACCTGTTGGAGTGCCAAGCCCCTTCTTTCTTTTTTTTTTTTTTTTTTTTTTTTTTCTCTCTTCCTCAACCCCTGGTCCATTCTTCCCCTTGGTTAAATAGCTGTAAAAGCAGTGTGAAAAAGCTCTGGTCTGTCCAGTGGAGCAGCAGAAATGTTTATTTCTTTTAAATCAACAGAAGTAGCCCTGTGCTGCAGCATCACGAAGCACTCATCACACACAGCACTGCCATGGAAGGGAGCTGAAGGAATTTGGGTTCAGGGAGCCAGAAAACCTTCCAGAGAAGAAAAAGGGAATGGCTTCCATCCAGTGAGCCTCTCCCACTCCTGCACTTCCAAGTGCTAATGAAATATCACCTGGCTGATGCACTCAACCTCTGGCAGCTTGGGAGAGGTGTGTTTCTAGAGGGGGATTCAGCTCAGCAATGAAACTCGCTTTTCATGTTTAAGTGTGTGGCTGCTGGTCTCTCCTCCTCCCCATCCACAGCAGCATCACATTCTTTGCTCCTCTGGCTGCAGCTCCTCAGCTGTGCCTGCCTGTGCATTCAATAGCTGTCCTCTAGCCCCTTCAGAGAGCATCTCCTCACCTCTGTAGAAGGTGAAATGGCCAAACCTTGCAGAAACAACCTACAGGTTTAACCAATTTCTTGCTGACCTCAGACCACAGCCTATTGAAATATTGATAAAGGCTAAGAAATGGCAAGGATTAGGAAAAGCCACTTCCAGAGCTTATGGTCTGAAGTTCACAGATTAGTTTTTATTGAAAGAGACCTATGAGAGGATAGAGTCCAACCCTTAACCCAGCACTGCCAACTCACCACTACCCATGGCCCTCAGCACCACAGCTGCACAGCTTTGAAACCCCCTCAGGGATGGGGATTCCACCACTGCTCTGGGCAGCCTGGGACAGGGCTTGACAACCCTCTGAGGGAAGAAAATGTTCCTCATGTCCAACCTAAACCACCCCTGGTGCAACCTGAGGCCATTTCTCCTCTCACTTCTTGGAAGAAGAGACCAGCTCCCACCTGGCTCAAACCTCCTTCCAGGCAGTGTTAGAGATCAAGGGCTCCCTTCAGTCTCTTTTTCTCCAGGCTGAACAACCCCAATTCCCTCAGCTGCTCCCCACAAGGGTTGTGCTCCAGACCCCTCCCCTCCTTCCTCACCACAAAACACCTCTTCTTTATTCTTTGGTGATGAAAGAGGGAATACATGGAACAGAATATTTCATCTGGAAGGGACCTACTGTGATCACCTAGTCCCAGCTGCCTGGCCAGTTCAGGGCTGAGCAGAAGTTAAGGCATGGTTTAGTGTTGGATTGATGGTTGGACTTGATGATCCCAGAGGTCTCTTTCAACCTTAATTCTATGATTCCAGAACAAAAGTGGGAGAAGCTTTAGGATTTCTCAGAAACATTGATTGAGGTTGGAAAAGAGCCTCAGGATCACCAAGTCCAACCCAGAACCCTACTCTAAAAAGGTCACCACTAAACCATAACCCCAAGCACCACATCCAAACCACCTTCAAACACAGCCAGGCTTGGGCACTCTACCACCTCCCTGGGCAGCCTGTGGCAATCCCTCCCAAGGAGGAGACACCAGCACATGTTCCTACACAGCTGTGCAAGCAGTGAGTTAAAAGCCAGCTGGAAGAGGAAAACACACTTCAAGGCTAAAATGACTGAGCAGCATTATAGAGAAGGACCAAAACCTGCTGGCTTTGGGTATTGTGCTGTGCCAAGCTTAGTTACCACTCCTCAGTCTCCCCAAAAGTACTCAGGCAGCATTTTTTCCACCAGAACTGCAGCCCATGAAGAGTGATGACTTATCCATCCCCATCCTCATGCTTGCATTCTCCCTTAGGGCTGGCAGAGAACACAGAGGGTTCCAAGCTGAGTTCATCAAGAGCAGAGACACTGTCTGAAGCCTATAGGGAAAGGAGTGGCTGAATCTGCCAAGGAAGGAAACAAGCTGCTGTCTCTGCTTCTAGCAGTGTCACTGAGCTTGTGAGCCTCATCAGTTCTGACTGCAGCTTCATAAACAAGGGATGAGAATTTGTTAGTAAAGATTAAAGATGCTGTGGGTTGATTAGCATTCCTCTCCTGGAACCTACAATTCCCCAAAGCCTCTCAGACAAGCAGGCAAGAACCAGCTGCTTCCCAAGCTACTGCTTCTAACCTTCCCAAACTACTGCTTCTAACCTTCCCAAACTACTGCTTCTAACCTTCCCAACTACTACTTCTAACCTTCCCAACTACTACTTCTAACCTTCCCAACTACTGCTTCTACCCTTCCCAAACTACTGCTTCTAACCTTCCCAAACTACTGCTTCTAACCTTCCCAAACTACTGCTTCTAACCTTCCCAACTACTACTTCTAACCTTCCCAACTACTACTTCTAACCTTCCCAACTACTGCTTCTACCCTTCCCAAACTACTGCTTCTAACCTTCCCAAACTACTACTTCTAACCTTCCCAAACTACTGCTTCTAACCTTCCCAACTACTGCTTCTAACCTTCCCAACTACTACTTCTAACCTTCCCAACTACTACTTCTAACCTTCCCAACTACTGCTTCTACCCTTCCCAACTACTACTTCTAACCTTCCCAACTACTACTTCTAACCTTCCCAACTACTACTTCTACCCTTCCCAACTACTATTTCTAACCTTCCCAACTACTACTTCTACCCTTCCCGACCTACTACTTCTACCCTTCCCAACTACTACTTCTACCCTTCCCAACTACTACTTCTAACCTTCCCAACTACTACTTCTAACCTTCCCAACTACTACTTCTACCCTTCCCAACTACTATTTCTAACCTTCCCAACTACTACTTCTACCCTTCCCGACCTACTACTTCTAACCTTCCCAACTACCGCTTCTAACCTTCCCAAACTACTGCTTCTAACCTTCCCAAACTACTGCTTCTACCCTTCCCAACTACTACTTCTAACCTTCCCAACTACTACTTCTAACCTTCCCAACTACTACTTCTACCCTTCCCAACTACTATTTCTAACCTTCCCAACTACCGCTTCTAACCTTCCCAAACTACTGCTTCTAACCTTCCCGACCTACTGCTTCTACCCTTCCCAACTACTACTTCTAACCTTCCCAACTACTACTTCTAACCTTCCCAACTACTACTTCTACCCTTCCCAACTACTATTTCTAACCTTCCCAACTACTACTTCTACCCTTCCCGACCTACTACTTCTAACCTTCCCAACTACCGCTTCTAACCTTCCCAAACTACTGCTTCTAACCTTCCCAAACTTCTACTTCTAACCCTCCCAAACTACTACTTCTAACCCTCCCAAACTACTACTTCTAACCTTCCCAGACTACTACTTCTAACCTTCCCAACTACTAGTTCTAACCTTCAGTCAGGCTTTTGATACAGTCTCCCATAACATCCTCATAGAAAATGCAGCACAGGTAGCTGGTCCATGAGGTGGGTTGCAAACTGGCTCCACAGCAGAGTTCAGAGGGCTGTCAGCAGTGGCACAGAGTCAGCTTGGAGGCCTGTGGCCAGTGGTGTTCCCCAGGGATCAGTGCTGGGTCCAGTTGTGTTCAATATCTTTATCAACAACCTGGCTGAGGGCATTGAGTGCACCCTCAGCAAGTTCCTGAGGATACAAAACTGGGGGGAGTGGGGGTGGGGGGGGGGTTGGGGTGGCTGACACCCCTCAGGCTGTGCTGGCATCCAACCAGAGCTGGACAGGCTGAGAGCTGGGTGCAGGCAAAACTCATGAAGGTCAATAAGGACAAGTTCAGGGTCCTGCAGCTGGGGAGGAATAGCAGCAGGCACCAGGACAGGTTAGAGGCTGCCCTGCTGGAAAACAGCTCCATGGAGAAAGACCTTGGAGTGCTGGTGGGCAGCAAGTTCTGCATGGGACAGCAATGTGCCCTGGTGGCCAAGAGAGCCAATGGGATCCTGGGGGGCAGCAAGAAAAGTGTGGGCAGCAGGGCTAGGGAGGTTCTGCTGCCCCTCTGCTCTGCCCTGCTGAGACCACAGCTGCAATCCTGTGTCCAGTTTGGGGCTCCCCAGTTGAAGAGAGACAGAGATCTGCTGGAGAGAGTCCAAGGGAGAGGCAGGAGGATGCTTAGGGGACTTGAGCATCTCCCTGTGAAGAGAGCCTGAGAGCCCTGGGGCTGTTTAGTGTGGAGAGGAGAAGGCTGAGAGGGATCTGATCAATGTCTACCAATAGCTGAGGGGTGGGAGTCAAGTGGAGGGGGCCAGGCTCTTTTGGGTGGTGCACAGTGATAGGACAAGGAACAACGGGTTCAAACTTGAACAGAGAAGATTTCATCTCAACATGAGGAGAAACTTGTTTGGTGTGAGGGTGCCAGAGCCCTGGAGCAGGCTGCCCAGAGAGGTTGTGGAGTCTCCTTCTCTGGAGCCTTTCCAACCCACCTGGATGCATTCCTGTGCAGACTGCCCTGGGTGATGCTGCTCTGGCAGGGGAGCTGGACTGGATGATCTCTGGAGGTCCCTTCCAACCCCCAATGTACTGTGACACTGTGGTGCTGTGATACTTATTACAGAACCAGGTTAACCACAAGAGATGCTAAGTAGCAATTCCCCTATAGGAATTTAAAGAGACATTTATTTTCTGCCTGTCCTGTGTGTGCCACCTGAGGCAGGCAGACAACTGAGAGATATTTTTCCCTCTAATAAATCCCCCCTCAGATTTGGTAGAACGATTTCATCCAGATGAACTTCTCAGAACCACCTTGCAGAGTCTCATGAGAGAGGTTTGGTTCCAGCCTTAGAAATACTGCCTGAATTTCCATTTCCTTCTTCCAATGAAAGCTCCTGTGTTTTTCACATCACCTCACACCCAATTTGCTCTGTATTCCACTGGCCACTTGCTGGTTAGGTGTTTTTTAATCCCAACTCTACTGGCACAAAATCTGTCACCTTGTGAAGAAGCTGGAAGGTTATGGTCCTATCTGGGGTGCTGCAGCAGATCCTTTCATTTGCAGATTTCCCTCCTCTGGGGCATCTTTTCGAAGCCTCCAGATGCCTGGGTGTGATGTGATGGATGCAGACATCTAAGCCCTGGTGTTATGGTAATTGCCATTTCTGTCACAGTATCTGCAGGGTTTCCTCTCCATTATCTTGAAGAGCTCTGGATGGCTGCAATGTCAGACCGTAAACAACAACAATAACAACAACAACAAACCTCACAAAAACAAAACAAACAAACAAAAACCAAACAAACCATAAAATCAAAGGAAAAACAAAACAACAACCACACCCTGTGTGAATCTCTGGGTACAGAGATGGCTTCTTATTGCTCTGTTGAAAATAGGTCAAGATTACATTGCAGGCTTCAAGAGTAACAGCAACAGCTCCATGGAGAAAGACCTTGGAGTGCTGGTGGGCAGCAAGTTCTGCATGGGACAGCAATGTGCCCTGTGGCCAAGAGAGCCAATGGGATCCTGGGGGGCAGCAAGGAAAGAGTGGCCAGCAGGGCTAGGGAGGTTCTGCTGCCCCTCTGCTCTGCCCTGCTGAGACCACAGCTGCAATCCTGTGTCCAGTTTGGGGCTCCCCAGTTGAAGAGAGACAGAGAGCTGCTGGAGAGAGTCCAAGGGAGAGGCAGGAGGATGCTTAGGGGACTTGAGCATCTCCCTGTGAAGAGAGCCTGAGAGCCCTGGGGCTGTTTAGTGTGGAGAGGAGAAGGCTGAGAGGGATCTGATCAATGTCTATCAATAGCTGAGGGGTGGGGGTCAAGTGGAGGGGGCCAGGCTCTTTTGGGTGGTGCACAGTGATAAGACAAGGAACAATGGAGACAAACAGAGCTCAACATGAGGAGAAACTTATTTGGTGTGAGGATGCCAGAGCCCTGGAGCAGGCTGCCAGTGGAGGGTTGTGGAGTCTCCTTCTCTGGAGCCTTTCCAACCCCACCTGGCTGCATTCCTGTGCAGACTGCCCTGGAGTGAAGTTGCTCTGGCAGGGGGCTTGGACCTGATGATCTCTGAGGTCCCTTCCAACCTCTAATGTACTCTGATACTGTGATACCTCAACAGTAAGTTCCCCTTATGCTCTTCACATGGGCTTCTTGTTTTGTTCAGTTGTCTCCTTTAGCTTCCTGTTTTCTTTAGTTGTTTTCTGTACAAGCCCTGGGTGAAGTTGCTCTGGCAGGGGGCTTGGACCTGATGATCTCTGAGGTCCCTTCCAACCTCTAATGTACTCTGATACTGTGATACCTCAACAGTAAGTTCCCCTTATGCTCTTCACATGGGCTTCTTGTTTTGTTCAGTTGTCTCCTTTAGCTTCCTGTTTTCTTTAGTTGTTTTCTGTACAAGAAAAAGCTTTGCCTGGGAAAGCAATCTGCAGCCCCCAGCAGCTCAGCCCTGGTTCTCTGATGCTTTCCACACCTGACTTTACACAAAGATTTTTTTCTTCTCACTGAGGAGAATGAAGGATCACTAGAAATTAGCACACACCATGTTTGCTGAGGAACTCAATCAAGCAACCCTCCTCTGGAACCAAGCATGATCTGGTGACGATCTGGGATTGTTCAGCCTGGAGAAAAGGAGGCTGAGTGGAGACATTCTGGCTCCCTACAACTCCCTGAAAGGAGACTGGAGCAAGGTGGGGGTTTGTCTCTTCTGACAAAGAAGAAGTGACAGGATGAGAGTAAACAGCCTCAAGTTGTTTCAGGGGAGGTTTAGGTTGGACATGAGGAACAATTTTTCCCCCAAAAGGGTTGTCAAGGCCTGTCCCAGGCTGCCCAGGGCAGTGGTGGAGTCCCCATCCCTGGAGGAATTTCAAAGCCATGCAGGGCTGTGGTGTAGTGGTGATCTGGCAGTGCAGGAATAACAGTTGGACTCTATCATCTGTAAGGTCTTTTCCAACCCAAACAAATCCCTGATTCTACTAATTTTAAGCAATTACTAATTCTATTAAAGTCTTGAATTTCTTCCCACTTCTACACTCATGCCCTTTGTGACTTTTAGCACAGCAGGGACAGGGGCAACTTCCTCAGCCCTGTTTTCTATGGCTGCAAATGTGGTCACTGCAAGTCAACAGCCAGCAGATTGGTGACCCCAGGAGGTATGTCCCTGCCTGCTAGGGTTTGGTTGTGCACTTTTGTTCACATTTCTGTGCAATCCCTTTCTGAAGGCACCAGAGCAAGGAGCTGAAGCAAATTGTGATGCTTACTTTGCACCCTGCTGCTGGATCACACAGGCTCACAGGATGTTAGCAGTTGGAAGGGACCTCAGGAGATCATAAGGGGGCCTACAAGAAAGCTGGGGAGGGACTTTTCAGGATGTCAGGGAGGAATAGGACTAGGGGGAATTGAGCAAAACTTGAAGTGAGGAGATTCAGATTGGATGTTAGGAAGAAGTTCTTCCCCATGAGGGTGGTGAGAGACTGGCAGAGGTTGCCCAGGGAGGTGGTGGAAGCCTCATCCCTGGAGGTTTTCTCAGCCAGGCTGGATGTGGCTGTGAGCAACCTGCTGTAGTGTGAGGTGTCCCTGCCCATGGCAGGGGGGTTGGAACTGGCTGATCCTTGAGGTCCCTTCCAACCCTGACAATTACGTGATTCTATGATTCTGTGATCATCCAGTCCAATCCCCCTGCCAGAGCAGGACCAGAGAATCCAGCACAGCTCACACAGGAACACATCCAGACAGGGCTGTAAAGGCTCCAGAGAAGGAGACTCCACAACCTCTCTGGGCAGCCTGTGCCAGGGCTCTGGGACCCTCCCACTGAAGAAGTTCCTCCTCATGGTGAGGTGGAACCTCCTGTGCTGGAATTTCTATCCATTACCCCTGGTCCCATTTCTTGCTCCCTGATTCTTCCCAGCAGTTTGGTGATGAGCAGACTGTGCACCACTGCCTGCTGGATCAAAACCTCTGCTGCAATCATGACAAATCACAGCAGGTAGTGTGGATCCCAGCACTGCTTGACACTCTGACTGGATCAGGTCATTAATTTGCTCTGGGCACTACTTGACCTCTGCCTGTCTACTCTTTCTTTCATCAGAATTAGGTTTAAAATCACTCTAACAGCCCAGACAACAGGAGGATCTCATCTGAAAGCAATTGGTTCCATTTCCCCTTCCGTGTTTCTAATATTGTTTGTGAGGCATCAGGACAATTTCAAGTAATTATATTTTAATTAGTGCTGATTTGCAGTGGAAGTGGTGCACAGCCTCTTAACAACTTCCACATTAGCACCCAGATAAGTTCCCTCTGATTATCTGGAGACTCCAAGGCATCAGGAATGAGACATTGGTACAAACTCAGTGGAGTCCTCTATGAAAGAAGCTCTAAGAGGCTCTGTGAGCAGCACAGAGCTAGCAGAGGCAGGGAAAGAAGGAAAATGAGCAAACAATGAACTAAACCCCAAAGATGCCAACTGGAATTTACAATTGACTGCAAACATCTGCTTTAGGTTGAGTTTAGCAATAGCAGCACTTCAAAGGATCATAATGAACAGGCAGACAAGAGTTCAGCTCCTTGGGCAAACAAAGGGTCATCACCAGACAAGTGCCAGAGGCTCCCCGGGAACCCCTCTGCATTCCCTAAGGGAAGAAGGGAGAGAGACTGAGGGGCTGGGAAAGAAACTAAGGCAGCTGGGATGGGAAGAAGAACAATGCCATGGGATAGAGACACAGAGACACAAAGCAACATGGAACCCAAGCCCTGAGGGCAAGGATGGCACCACTGGCACTACTGCTGCTGGGGCAGGCACTGGGCAAGTCCCAGCCTGGGCTCAGCAGCAGATGGGAACCGGATTCAGGAGCTGGATTGAGGAAGACAGGGATGGGGCTGGAAGGCAGAAGGGACAGAGTCCTGCTGGGGTGGGTGTTAAGATGAAGGTGCCAGTCAGTTTTCAGTGGTGGTCAGTGATGGGACAAAGAACAATGGGTACAAGCTGACACTCAATGACAGGACAAGGAACAATGGGGACAAGGGGAACACAGTGACAGGACAAGGAACAATGGGGACAAGGGGAACACAGTGACAGGACAAGGAACAATGGGGACAAGGGGAACACAATGACAGGACAAGGAACAATGGGGACAAGGGGAACACAGTGACAGGACAAGGAACAATGGGGACAAGGGGAACACAGTGACAGGACAAGGAACAATGGGGACAAGGGGAACACAATGACAGGACAAGGAACAATGGGGACAAGGGGAACACAGTGACAGGACAAGGAACAATGGGGACAAGGGGAACACAGTGACAGGACAAGGAACAATGGGGACAAGGGGAACACAATGACAGGACAAGGAACAATGGGGACAAGGGGAACACAGTGACAGGACAAGGAACAATGGGGACAAGGGGAACACAATGAAAGGACAAGGAACAATGGGGACAAGGGGAACACAGTGACAGGACAAGGAACAATGGGGACAAGGGGAACACAATGACAGGACAAGGAACAATGGGGACAAGGGGAACACAGTGACAGGACAAGGAACAATGGGGACAAGGGGAACACAATGAAAGAACAAGGAACAATGGGGACAAGGGGAACACAGGAGGTTCCAGCCCAACAAAAGAGAGATTTCTGTATGGTGAGGCTGCTGGAGCCCTGGAGCAGGCTGCTGAGAGAGGTTGTGGAGTCTCCTTCTCTGGAGACTTTCCAACCCCACCTGGATGTGGTCCTGTGTGTCCTGCCCTGGGTCCCCCTGCTCTGCCAGGTGGGATGGACTGGATGATGTCTGCAGGTCCCTTCCAGCCCCTACCCTTACTCTGTGATTCTGTGAAAAGCTTTGTTTTGAGCACAGTGACACCCAGCCCCTTAGCTAAGGAGCATTGCTGACATACCTACATATTTCTATTTTTTTTCCTTTTCTTTTGACAGCCTGTAGGGTGGAAGCACATTTGCACCCACAATGAAGAGCAGTCATGTTGCTTCTAGCCTCAAACTTCCTGTGAGCAACACATTTTGCTGTAGAGAGCAGGTTTTTAAATGACATGGCATTGCTCCTGAGGCAAACACTACTGCCAACAGCATGCCAATGCTTGGTCTGGGGTTTGGCACAAAGAGACAACATATGGGATTGAATGCAAGCAAAGCAAACAGCTTCACCTCACAGGCAGCTGCAGCTGCAGCCTACTGCAGCAATCCTGATTGTGGCATGAACCCTTTCCCTCCAGATTTGCACCTGGATGAAACTGGTTGAACATATGGATGGATGGTTCAAGCAAGTGTGCATTGCTAAAATTCCAGTCAGGTTCTGCGGCCAGCAGGGAAATGATGGATTCTATGCAAAAGGTAAAATATTTCAGTAATTGAGAGTCTCTGCCTTTAAGCTCAAGTGCCTGCTAGAATGAGTTGGGTTGGAAAGGACCTTAAAGATCATCTAGTTCCAACCCAAGGGCAGGGACACCTCCCACCAGCCCAGGCTGCTCCAGACCTCATCCAGACTGCCCTTGAACACTTCCAGAGGATGCTTATCCACAGCTGCCCTGAGCAATCTGCTCCAGGGGTCAGGTTGATCATCTGCACATGTGCTCAGCTGTCTCCTTTTCCACCCCCAGTGGCTTTTCCTGGTCTTTATTTGAACTCAGCTGCATGGGTTTCAATTGCTCTCCTACTAATGCACCAGCAGAGATCTACAGAGCAGAGCTACCCAAAACCACACACTGCCAAAGATGGAGAAGGTTACAAAAGCTTTCCCAACCACAACTATCACAGAATGATGGAGGTTGGAAGAGACCTCTGGAGATCATCTAGTCCAACCCCTCCTGCCAAAGCAGGAACATCTAGAACATCACTTCAAGGGAGGTGATTCTCTTCCTCTGCACTGCTCTGCTGAGACCACACCTGGACCTCTGTGTCCAGTTCTGGAACCTCTGTTCCAGGAAGGATCTGGAGGTGCTGGAAGGTGTCCAGAGAAGGGCCATGAGGATGAGCAGAGGGCTGGAGCTGTTCTGCTGTGGGAACAGCCTGAGAGAGTTGGGGTTGTGCAGTCTGGAGAGGAGAAGGCTCCCAGGAGACCTTCTTGTGGCCTTGCAGGATCTGAAGGGGGCTCCAAGGAAGCTGGGGAGGGACTTTTGAGGGTGTGAGGGAGTGATAGGACAGGGGGGAATGGAGCAAAACTAGAAGTGGGGAGATTCAGATTGGATGTTAGGAAGAAGTTCTTCCCCATGAGGGTGGTGAGAGACTGGCAGAGGTTGCCCAGGGAGGTGGTGGAAGCCTCATGCCTGGAGGTTTTTGCAGCCAGGCTGGATGTGGCTGTGAGCAACCTGCTGTAGTGTGAGGTGTCCCTGGCCATGGCAGGGGGGTTGGAACTGGCTGAGCCTTGAGGTCCCTTCCAACCCTGACAGCTCATTGATTCTGAGTTACAAAGTGTTCAACACCAGGCTGCTTCCAAAGAAGTCTACAGAATTTTCTGCAAGCACAGCAGCTTGCATCACAGCAAAGACAAACTTCCTCAACCACAAGCTACTGCCAAGCAGAGAGAAGTCTAAAAGAGCCTCTCCAGCCCTGGTGAATCCTGTCTCAAAATCAGTGTTATTCAACACCACACTCCACCCTGAGTTATCAGGATGATTCAATCCTGCCCAAAGCTGAGTTTTTTAAGTAACACTGGCTGCTGCAGCACAGCTTCAGAGGACTTCCCACTCCCTGAGCAGAAACCAAACTCTAAGCACATCGTGAATTTCACTGACCACAGCCCAGTTCGTGGCTTTTAGTGGCATCTCCATGCTGCAGGCTTCCTTTCCCCCCCTGCTAGAAGAGTGGCATCCTGCATGCTAGCATTTTAGCTCTCTGGGTTTCCTTGAGCTGCTGTCCCAGCTCTACCTCACTAAAATCTGCCATGCACTGTGTAGAACACAAACTAAACTTCCAGTGTGGGGATATGAGAATCACTGAATCTTCTGATTTCCCAGTGTCCATCAGATTTGGCTCCTTTTCTAGGATGAAACCCAAAACCCCCAGCATTTTGGCTGCTCAGTAGACTGTTCAGGGAGATCTGGAGAGGAGAAGGCTGAGAGGGATCTGATCAATGTCTATCAATAGCTGAGGGCTGGGGGTCAGGAAGAAAGGGACAGGGACAGGCTCTGCTCAGTTGCGCTCTGTGACAGGAGGGCAAACTGCAGCACAGGAGGTTCCACCTCAGCATGAGGAGGAACTTCTTCAGTGGGAGGGTCCCAGAGCCCTGGCACAGGCTGCCCAGAGAGGTTGTGGAGTCTCCTTCTCTGGAGCCTTTGCAGCCCTGTCTGGATGTGTTCCTGTGTGAGCTGTGCTGGATTCTTTGGTCCTGCTCTGGCAGGGGGCTTGGACTGGAAGGGCAACAAAGCTGGTGATGGCCCTGGAGCACAGCCCTGTGAGGAGAGGCTGAGGGAGCTGGGGGTGTTTAACCTGGAGAAGAGGAGGCTCAGGGCAGACCTCATTGCTGTCTACAACTACCTGAAGGGAGGTTGTAGCCAGGTGGGGGTTGGGCTCTACTCCCAGGCAACCAGCAGCAGAAGGAGGGGACACAGTCTCAAGCTGTGCCAGGGGAGGTCTAGGCTGGATGTTAGGAGGAAGTTCTTCACAGAGAGAGATTTGCCTTTGGAATGTGGTGCCCAGGGAGGTGGTGGAGTCACCATCCCTGGAGGTGTTCAAGAGAAGCCTGGATGAGGCCCTTGGTGCCATGGTCTGGTTGATTGGATAGGGCTGGGGGATAGGTTGGAGGATCTTGGGGGTCTATTCCAACCTGGTTGATTCTATTATCTTCAGAGATCACTTCCAACCCCTAACATCCTGTGATCATTTATTTTCACCTCCAGGAAGACTTTTAGCCATCCTGTGAAAATATTGCTGCAAACCTTGCCAAGAAAGTGACCCAACCAAAAATCAGTGCCTCTGACTTCTCCACAATTCCAGCATCTCTATTAACTAACATTTTCTTCCTCTCTTGCTCTACCTTTCAACATCTAACTCACTTGTGGAAGTTACATTTCTAGATTCCATCCCATGCTCACATGTATGCATTGCTTTGATCTGCTCTGGTGAGATCCCACTCCAGTGAGTGTCCAGCTCTGAAGCCACCAACACAAGAAGGACATGGAACTGTTGGAGAGGGTCTAGAGGAGGCCATGACAATGATCTGAAGGATGTAGCACCTCTCCTATGAAGACAGGCTGAGAGAGTTGGGGCTTTTTATCCTGAAAGAAAGGCTCCAGGGAGACCTTAGAGCAGCCTTCCAGGATTTGAAGGGGGCTACAGAAGAGCTGGAGAGGGACTTCTGACAAAGGCATGGAATGACAGGATGAGGGGTAACAGCTTCCAACTGGGAGAAGCTGGATTTAAATTAGACCTTAGGAAGAAGTTCTTCCCCATCTGGAACAGATGACCCAGGGATGCTGTGGAGACTCCAAGCCTGGAAGTGTAGAAGCCAGGCTGGCTGGGGCCTTGAGCAACCTGGGCTAGTAGGAGGTGACCCTGCCCTTGGCAGTAGGTTGGAACCAGCTGGTATTTAAGGCCCCTTCCAACTCAAACTGTATGATTTTAAGCCAGCCTTGGTGTCACAAGCTCAGTTCCACCTTCCAGTTCACAGAGAAGTTGTCTTTTCTTATTTAAGGTAGAGGCAAAGGTTGTTACCTTCACACATTCCATGACTCAAGATGAAATGGAGGCTTTCTTTCTATGCTTGAGCATTGCTGAGGGTTAGGAATAGCATTAAAATGAGATCTTGCATGCTGTAGTCTCATCATCAATGCCAACATGCTCCAGCTCTTTGTCTGCTGAACATCATCTCTAAGTTAAACTGGAGAGGAATTAGCATCCCTTTTTTCCAGCAAAGTAGAGCAGCATGAACCAGTCCAGCCTAGGCTTAAAGGGACCAAACTAAGGACCTGGGCATTTGAACTGACTTCCTGGGTGCTCTAACCGTAGTCAGTTTTATCTCTGAGCATTAACTTCCTCTCCTGCCAAAAGAATTTTCTATATGGGTCTAAGGTGAATGAACTTGGAAAGATTAGAATCACAGAATCATTAAGCCTAGAACGGATCTCCAAGATCATCAAGTCCAGGCTTCTACCCAATATCTGCATAGCCTGATGGGTGTTAGAAGGAGGCATTTCAGGCTTTTTCTCTTTAAAAAAAAAAAAAAAAGCTGTCAGTGAAATACAAAAATCACAAAACTCCTTTGGCTGGAAGAGACCTTTAAGTTCACACACAGGATTTCACACAGAAGTAACCAGGTTGGAAAAGACCTTTGAGATCATCAAGTCCAACCTATCCCCCAACACCATCCCATCAGCTAAACCATGGCACTGACCATCAAGTGCAAGAGCAGACTGAGGGGGAGATGTCATCAATGCTGATATCTACTTCAAGGGTAGGTGTCAGGAGGGTGGGACCAAGCTTTGTTCAGTGGTGCCCAGTGACAGGACAAGAGGCAATGGGCACAAACTGGAACCTAGGAGGTTCCATCTGAAGAGGAGAAAGTCGTTTGGTGTGAGGGTGCTGGAGGCTTGGAGCAGGCTGCCCAGAGAGGTTGTGGAGTCTCCTTGTGTGGAGAAGCTCCATCTGAACATGAAGAGGAACTTCCTTAATTTAAGGATGAGACCACATCTGCAATCTTGTGTCCAGTTTGGGGCTCCCCAGTTGAAGAGAGACAGAGAGCTGCTGGAGAGAGTCCAAGGGAGAGGCAGGAGGATGCTTAGGGGACTTGAGCATCTCCCTGTGAAGAGAGCCTGAGAGCCCTGGGGCTGTTTAGTGTGGAGAGGAGAAGGCTGAGAGGGATCTGATCAATGTCTATCAATAGCTGAGGGGTGGGGGTCAAGTGGAGGGGGCCAGGCTCTTTTGGGTGGTACACAGAAAAGGACCAATGGATACAAACTTGAATATAGAAAATTTCAGCTCCACATGAGGAGAAATTTCATTGGTGTGAAGGTGCCAGAGCCCTGGAGCAGGCTGCCCAGAGAGGTTATGGACTCTCTTTCTCTAGACACATTCCAGCCCCACCTGGATGCATTCCTGTGCAGACTCCCTTGCATGACTCTGCTCTGGCAGGGGGGTTGGGCTGGATGATCTCTGAAGGTCCTTTCATTTAATCTTCTGTGATTCTGGGAAGGGTGCTGGAGCCCTGGTGTAGGCTGCCCAAAGAGTTGATGGAGTCTCCATGTCTTGAGACATTCAAGACCCGCCTGGCCATGTTCCATGTGACCTGCTCTAGGTGAACCTGCTTTGGCAGGGAGGTTGGACTCCAACTCCTTTCCAACTCTTTTCCATGCCATGCTGTGAGCAGTGGAAGTCTCCAAGTTCTCCACACCAAAAAAAAAAAAAAAACCCAACAAACAAATGCAAACCCAAAAACAAACAAACAAAAAACACACCAAAACACACACACAAAAACCAAACTCAAAAAAAACCCAAAACCAGAGCCCATCTAGGCTCTGCTTGATTAATGAATTAACTGCTCCTCCAGACACTTTAACTCTGGAAGATATCCCCTAAGAGGAAATACTATTATTTCTAGCTATTCATGTAAAAAAAAAGAAAGAAGGAATGGAAGGAAAGGAAGGGGGGGAGGAAAGGAAAAGAAAAAAAGGAAAGGAAAAAAGGGAAAGAGAAAAGGAAAGGAAGAAAATGAAGGAAATGAAGGAAAGAAGGAAAGAAAGGAGAGGAAGAGAGATAAAAAAGGAAAGGAAAAAAGGGAAAGAAAAAAGGAAAGGAAGGAAAGGAAAGAAGGAAAGAAATGAGAGGAAGGAAAGGAAGAGAGATAAAAAAGAAAGGAAGGAAAATAAGGAAAGGAAGGGAAAAAACCAAAGGAAAAGAAGGAAGGGGGAAAAGCAAAGGAAAAAAGGGAAAGGAAAAAAGAAAGAAAAAAGAAGGAAAGGAAGGAAAGGAAAGAAAAGAAGGAAAGGAAGGAAAGGAAAGAAAAGAAGGAAAGGAAGGAAAAAAAGAAGGAAAGGAAGGAAAAGAATGAAAAGAAAGGGGAGAAAAGGAAAGGAAGGAAAAGAAGGAAAGGAAGGAAGGAAAAGAAGGAAAGGAAGGAAGGTAAAGAAGGAAAGGAAGGAAAGAAATGAAAGAAAGGAAGGAAAGAAATGAAGGAAAGGAAGGAAAAGAATGAAAAGAAAGGGAGAAAAGGGAAAGGAAGGAAAAGAAGGAAAGGAAGGAAAAGAAGGAAAGGAAGGGGGAAAAGGAAAGGAAGGGGGGAAAAGAAAAGGAAGGAAAAGAAGGAAAGGAATGGGGGAAAGTAAAGGAAAAAAGGAAAGAAAGAAAGAAAAAAGGAAAGAAAGGAAGGAAAAGAAGGAAAGGAAGGGGAAAAAAGGAAAGGGAGGAAAGGAAGGGGAAAAAAGGAAAGGAAAAGGAAAGAAAAAAGGAAAGGAAGGAAAGGAAGGATAAAAGGGAAAGGAAGGATAAAAGGAAAGGAAAGAAAGGAACAAAAGGAAAAAAGGGGGAAAAAGAAAGGAAGGAAAGGAAGGAAGAAAAGGAAATGAGGGAAAGGAGAAAAGGAAAGGAAGGAAAGGAAAGAAAAAAAGGAAAGGAAGGAAAGGAAGGAAAGGAAGGAAAGGAAGGAAAGGAAAGAAAGGAAGGAAAGGAAGGAAAGGAAGGAAAGGAAGGAAAGGAAGAAATATGTTGGTTTCTTTCCCAGCAGAATCATAGAATTGATCCCTTCAGGTCCTGGCAGGCAGCTCTAATGTCCCCATGGAGTCTTCTCCAGGCTGGACACCCCCTGCTGCCTCAGCCTGGCCTCACAGCAGAATGCAGCTCACTTCTGCTGCATTCAGCAGGAGACAGTTCATACCAGGTTATGCTACTGAAAACAAAAGTGTTGGCAGGTAAAAGGCACAATTCAGTCTAAAATCTGCCTAAAAGTTGAATCTGCCTGAGGACTGAACAGGGTCCCACCTTTTTGGGCTTCCTGACAAAGGAGATCGTTCAAGCTTGGGATGAGCAACCAGCTCGGTGGGCAATTAAAAGCAGGCAAAGTGATTTGTGGTTGTTGTTGTTGTTGTTCCTTGACAAATATCATTGAATTACTGCATTCAGAAAGAGAAGTGGCTCTCAGCACACTGTCACAGCACATGCCAATAAGATGTATGGTCAAAACCTGGGGAATACATTGAAATATCCTTTAAAATTAAAACACAGAAATCGTGGTGCAGGCTGGATCTGTGGCCTGGGAATCACTGCACAGCCCAGGCCAGGCTTTGCATGTTTTGGGGTGAAACTGAGTTATTTTGGCTCCCCTTTCACAGGTCCATTTGGCTCTCAAAGATCTGGAGAAGCTCTGCTGTGAGTCCAGGCTGAAGGAGCCAGACAGACAGACAGAAAGGGACCTGGGGGTACTGATGGACAGCAGCTGAACAGGAGCCAGCAGTGTGCCCAGGTGGCCAAGAAGGCCAATGGCATCCTGGCCTGGATCAGCAATAATGTGGCCAGCAGGAGCAGGGAAGTCATCCTGCCCTGTGCTCAGCTCTGGTTAGACCACACCTTGAGTGCTGTGTCCAGTTCTGGGCTCCTCAATTTAAGAAGGACATTGAGAGACTTGAATGTGTCCAGAGAAGGGCAGCAAGGCTGGGGAGGGGTCTGGAGCACAGCCCTGTGAGGAGAGGCTGAGGGAGCTGGGGGTGTTTAGCCTGGAGGAGGCTCAGGGCAGACCTCATTGCTGTCTACAACTACCTGAAGGGAGGTTGTAGCCAGGTGGGGGTTGGGCTCTTCTCCCAGGCAACCAGCAGCAGAAGGAGAGGACACAGTCTCAAGCTGTGCCAGGGGAGGTTTAGGCTGGAGGTGAGGAGGAAGTTCTTCACAGAGAGAGTTGTTAGCCCTTGGAATGTGCTGCCCAGGGAGGTGGTGGAGTCACCATCCCTGGAGGTGTTCAAGAGGGGATTGGATGTGGCACTTGGTGACGTGGTTTAGTAGTCATGAGGGCTTGGGTGACAGGTTGGACTTGATGATCCTTGAGGTCTTTTCCAACCTTATTGATTCTGTGATTCTGAGCTGGGGGTGTTCAGCCTGGAGAGGAGAAGGCTCCAGGGGGACCTCAGAGCTGCCTGCCAGGACCTGAAGGGATCCTGCAGGAAGGCTGCAGAGGGACTTTTGCTGAGGGAGTCTAGAGACAGGCCAAGGGGCAATGGTTTGAAGCTGAGGCAGAGCAGGGTTAGAGTGGAGCTGAGGAAGAAGTTGTTGAGCAGGAGGGTGGTGAGACTCTGGCACAGGCTGCCCAGGGAGGCTGTGGCTGCCTCCTTGCTGGGGGTGTTGAAGGCCAGGCTGGATGAGACCTTGAGCAGCTGAGTCTGGCTGAGAGGTGTCCCTGGGCATGGTGGGGAGGTTGGAGCAGATGAGCTCTGAGGTCCCTTCCAGCCTGAACCATTGTAGAATTCCATGATCAAACAAAGGTAAAAGCTAATTTTATAGCACATACACAGTACAAGGGTTATTTTCTGTTCCAGCAAAAGCCTTTGGGTTTGGAAAGGTTCAGTAATTAGCTAGGGTTAGGTTCAGGAGGTGAACTGATTGCTCCCTCCCACTTTATCCTCCTGAGGGAACTTTTGATCATCCAATTCCAGGGCTGACCTTGCTTTGGATTATGTAAGGAATATTGCATTCAGCTTGACCTTCAGAATGGAGATTGCAAAAAGGTGAAAGGATTAGCTGGAACTGAACACTACACCTGGCACCCACCAAGGAGGGGCAGGAAAAAATAGCTGAGACCATGTTCCCTATAAATTATGCATGAGCAGCACTGTGTGCTAATGTCATAATCTTATGTCACCAGGCTTCTTGCATTATCTGGATGTGTAGGTGTCTTATTAGGTGAAGAGTAACAGTCACTGTAAAAATAACACAGGCAATGAATAGGCCTGGGGGAAGGAGAGAAACTTGCTTGTAATCCAAAAAAAATAAAATAAAACCCAAGCCCTAAAGCACATAAAATATGTGCAAACCCCTCTAGTTTTATGTAAGTACCAGATTTGCCAGGAAGCTGCAGGGCAGGTTTGGTTTTTCAGGTTTTTTGCTTTTTTTATTTCCCTCCACCAGCCGCAAACTTCTATAATCCCCCAGTTCATGGAGGGCCATGCTGTGTGCTCACCATGCCCTCCACTTCCCACTCTGTGATGGTTTAAAACTGTCTTTTTAATTTTTCTTCACAAAGTTCGAGCAGAGAAAGTGAAAGATTGTAAATAAATCACTCTTGGGTGTAATCAAGCAAAATAATGATTCTTCTAAAGACTTCTATTGGAGAGAGAAATGTTTAAGAATCTCTACTCAAAACAAGGTTGGGGAGTTGGGCAGGCTGGGTCTCAGCTTGCTGGGCTTCTGGCTGTCTGCTGTTTCTTCTTTTCTGGCTGAAGATAACACACTGACCTTGGCAAGCTAAGCTAACAGCCTCTCTGCTTCTTGACTCTCTGCCTTCTCCCAGGGAGGTCTGGGGGGATTCCTTCTGGCTGGGGGGGAGGCCCCTTGGGGGATGCAAAGGGAGCTTGGTTGTGCTTTTCTGTTGACTGTACCTATTTGTGAGTGTTGTGACCAGTGTCTGTTTGTACAGATTCATTGCACTGCATCAGAGGTTGTAGTTCTGCTTATAAATACAGCTTGCATTTGCTGCCAGGCTGAGCTAGCCTGGTCATTGTGGGTGTGGGACAGGGATTTCAGCTCTCACACTGTTACACACCATGAGCTGAAGGCAGAGCTCTGTGCTGCTGCTGCTTGCTTTGTTCAGGCTACTACCGTGGCTGCGCCACCCTCACCTGGGGCTGCTCCCAGCACATGTTGGCATCATCCCAGGGAAAGGGACTTTCAGCAATTATCTTGATGGATGGCTTCTATCAAGCAGCTCTTACCCCTGGGAACCACTACTGAGATACCCCATGTGAGAAAACGCAAATAAAGTTTGACCCTAAATAACCCCAAGAGCTGCAAGCAGCTCCTACAAGTGATACTGAGGTTTGTTTTCTGTTCCTTGCTTCTGCCTGGGTGCAGCTGTGGCCTGCAACAGTTTGGTGTCATGCTCTTTTGGGAGCTGGTTCTTCCAGCTTGGATTGTGATTGAAAATGCTTGCTTCTGGGTTTGTCAAGATTGCTATTCCTTGATATGAATGTTATTTATTGAGTGACAAGAAGTATCAGAGTAGAAAGTCTGCAGGCAAAGAATGGGGACTCGTAGAGACTTCCCACTAATGTGATTTATGGCAGCCAAAAGGAGTTTCTGTGGAACTCACTGTTGCTTATCACAGCAAAAACAAAAACAGAAACAAAACAAAAGCAAAGCAAAACAAAATCAAAACAAAAACAGAAACAAAAAAACCCAACAAAAAACAGAAACAAAAACAAAACCAGAAACAAAACCAAACAAAACAAAAATAAAAAAAAACTAAAAAAACCAACACCCAAACCACATTAGAACTTTTCTATATTGAGCCTTTATTTTCCCCTCAATCTGAAAGTCTTACAATTACTATAGAGACATCTCATAATAATGGTGTATAAAGCCATTGCTTGCTTTAAATACTCATGAATTAATAGCAATCCTCACACCAGTGTAAAAATTACCTACATAGCTTCAGCTTGAATCACTTGGCTTTGATATTTTGTTATGCAAAGTGTTGCTTTTTCTTCTTCAGAAACCTTTCCACTGCTACACCAGGCTCCTGCCTGCCAGGACCTGAAGGGATCCTGCAGGAAGGCTGCAGAGGGACTTTTGCTGAGGGGGTCTAGAGACAGGCCAAGGGGCAATGGTTTGAAGCTGAGGCAGAGCAGGGTTAGAGTGGAGCTGAGGAAGAAGTTGTTGAGTAGGAGGGTGGTGAGAGTCTGGCACAGGCTGCCCAGGGAGGCTGTGGCTGCCTCCTTGCTGGGGGTGCTGAAGGCCAGGCTGGATGAGGCCTTGAGCAGCTGAGTCTGGCTGAGAGGTGTCCCTGGGCATGGTAGGGAGGTTGGAGCAGCTGAGCTCTGAGCTCCTTTCCAACCTGAGCCATTCTGTGAGTCTGTGATGTATCCACAAGCCGACCAAGGTTTCACCTCCACTTTTTTTAACCTCTTTCAAATCCCCAGCTATTTCTAGTTTATGTTTTAAAGTCTTTGCTAATTCCATTCTGCAGGACAAACATTGCTGATACAGTGCCTTTGGTGAGCTGCAGCACCTTAGCTGTCACTGCTGGGATTTTGATCTTGGCAGCAACAAAAAACCAACCAACCCACCAGTGGGCAGAGCTGTATAATCTTCAGCATATTTCTAGAGCTGATTTGATTTAGTGATTGTTCTGACACAGAGGTGCTGACTGTCTGCCTATTGATTAAATCAGGGGAGAGAAGCCACCAATGATAATGAGAAAACTGAAGTTCCCCTAGGATGAGCTGGAGCTGCTACATCTACCTGCCTCCCCCTGCTCCCTAGGAGTTCTCCTGATCACAGAATGGCTCAGGCTGGAAGGGAGCTCAGAGCTCATCTCCTCCAACCTCCCCACCATGCCCAGGGACACCTCTCAGCCAGACTCAGCTGCTCAAGGTCTCATCCAGCCTGGCCTTCAGCACCCCCAGCAAGGAGGCAGCCACAGCCTCCCTGGGCAGCCTGTGCCAGAGTCTCACCACCCTCCTGCTCAACAACTTCTTCCTCAGCTCCACTCTACCCCTGCTCTGCCTCAGCTTCAAACCATTGCCCCTTGGCCTGTCTCTAGACCCCCTCAGCAAAAGTCCCTCTGCAGCCTTCCTGCAGGATCCCTTCAGGTCCTGGCAGGCAGCTCTGAGGTCCCCCTGGAGCCTTCTCCTCTCCAGGCTGCACACCCCCAGCTCCCTCACAAAAGAGCCTTAGCAGGATGAAGTCACCACCTTTACAGCTGTTAGTGCTGCTGACAGAGCAACCAACAGGAATAGTTTTCAGAAGGCTTCCTGGTAGTTTGTTTGGTCTCTTTAGTTTCTCTTTTTTAGCAGAGTCTTAAGGTGAGAGTTTTATCTTTTCTTAATGGCAACTTGAGCTAATCTGTTAATTTTCTGGAATTTAGACAAGCCAGAACGTATTCCAAGATTAGTCATGCTGCATAATCTAATGCACACAAAAGGCTATGTTTTATTCATCGGTGATATGCAAAGAGCATTTCCAAATAGAAGTGTTCTTCCAGTCCTCCTCCACCACCACCAGGTCTAACAACAGTTTCTGTACAAATGTTCTCTTGAGATCATCCTTGTAAAACAAAAGTGCCCAGCAAAAACCATCAAAAAAAAAAAAAAAAGCCACCTTCCCCTTTTCATTGTGCTCTGTTCTTGGGGTGATGACAAATTAATTATCCTGTAATGATGTTAAAAAACCTCAAATAAATAAATGGCAATAAAGGTTTATTGGAAATTGCAAGGATTTCTCTCACCTGTTTATTGATCTGTGATGTTTTGTGGTTGATGCAAAACACCTGCAGCAGTCTTTTCTCTCACATTTGTGATCACCCAGTCGAACCCCACTGCAAAAGGAGGGCACCCACAGCAGCTTGCCAAGCATCACAATGGCCAGGGGGGTTTGGAATCCCTCCAGAGAAGGAGACTCCACAACCTCTCTGGGCAGCCTGCAGCACCCTCAGAACAAAGAACTTTCTCCTTCTCTTCAGATGGAACCTTTTGCCTCTTGTGCCATTTCTGGGCATCACTGACAAGATCATACCCCCAGCCTCTTGCCCCCCACAGATCCTTTAGCTCTTGCTGAGCATTGCTCAGATCCCCTCTGGGGCTGCTCTTCTGCAGGCTCTCAGCCCCAGGGCTCTCAGCCCTTCCTCTTTACAGAGATGCTCCAGGCCCCTCAGTATTTTCATAGCCTCCCCTGGACTCTCTCCAGTAGTTCTTTGTCTCTCTTGAACTGGGGAGCCCAGAACTGGACACAATACTCCAGATGTGACCTCACTCGGGCATATTAGAGTGAGAGGAAGACATCTCTTGATGTGCTGCCCACACTCTTAGAATCATAGAATCAGTCAGGGTTGGAAGGGACCACAAGGCTCAGCCAGTTCCAACCCCCCTGCCATGGGCAGGGACACCTCACACCAGATCAGGCTGGCCAGAGCCTCATCCAGCCTGGCCTTAAACACCTCCAGGGATGGGGCCTCAACCACCTCCCTGGACAACCCATTCCAGGCTCTCACCACTCTCATGGGAAAGAACTTCTTCCTCATGTCCAGTCTGAATCGCCCCACTTCCAGCTTTGTTCCATTCCCCCCAGTCCTGTCACTACCTGACATTCTAAAAAGTTCCTCCCCAGATTTCTTGTAGCCCCCTTCAGATACTGGAAGGCCACAAGAAGGTCTCTTCAGAGCCTTCTTTTCTCCAGACTGAACAGCCCCAACTCTTGCAGTCTGTCCTCATAGGAGAGGACAGACTTCTTCACACATCCCAGATTTTATAAACTTAGTTTGAAAAACCTCTGCAGAAGGAACTCCAGTTCAAACAAGTAGTTGCATGCTGCCCACCATGAGCCCTCCTGGTGGATGCTCAAGGCCCAGGGCACCACCATAACACAAACAAGGAGCGGCATCAAAACCCAGCACCCAACAACAACTGAAAGGAGAAACAGAAATAGAAACATCACCACCACTCACTCTGCCCTCTCCCCAGGAAGCAGGGAAACCACACTGCAGGTAGCAGTCCAAATACTGCAGTTTAGTTGCCAAGCAACTCCCTTCTCCTCCAAAATTCCTGTTCAAGTAGCTATAAAATCATTTGTTCAGGGGAAGTGGAAAACAAAACTGAGTTGTCTTATTTTGCTTAGCTAAGTGCAGGAGAAGCAAAAATCTAAAGCCCAAACCAAGGTTTTTTTCTGCACATAAACACATAGAAATCACAATGTTAACTTCAGGATACCAAAAGGGGATTTTGCTCATCATGGAAAGAAATAAATGGAACTTTGGTGGGATCAGTGCTTTCCAAAATGAGCTTTGGAAAGGAGGACCTGGTCATGCACCACCACCCAGTACAGAATCACACACTGGTGGAGTCTGGGAGACACAGAATCAGAGAAGCAGGAATGTTGGGAACTGGAAGGCATCTCTGGAGACCACCCAGTCCAATCCCCCTGCTAAAGCAGGGCCCCCACAGCAGCTTGCCCAGGAGCACAATGGCCAGGGAGGGCTGGAATCTCTCCAGAGGAGGAGACTCCACAACCTCTTTGGGCAGCCTGCTCCAGAGCTTCAGCACTCTCATAGCAGTTTTCCACTAGTCCATCATATACAGCCCATCTCCTCCCCAGTCAATGAGGGCATCTTGGAGAGCTCTGAAATACTCTTTGACTCTAGAATGCAGGACAGAAAGTGTAGGAAATATAAACAATGGGGATCAAAGGCAGCTAATTGCCACAGTAAAGAGTCAAACCCTTGCAGCAGAGTTTCAAATGATTCAGATCAGCTTGGTCTGAAGCACAACACCCAAAAGCTGTTTGGTGTTGCATCATTTCATCCTTTAATTGCTAAGTGAGCAGCAGTGAGTTCCATCAATCCAAACACTGTCTGATGTGAAATCAATTCCTGGGGCTTTAATCCAGTCGCTCAGGTTTGTTCATCCATCTGCTGAGAGAGCTGAACACAAATGCCAGCCAAGGACCATACAGCAGAGGGAATTCAGCTGCAGATTTCCCACTTAGTTCCCATTTTTCCAGGTTGGAACTGGATGATCCTTGAGTTCCCTTCCAACCCTGACAATTCTGTGATTCTCTAATTCTGTGCAATGTTTTTTTTTTTTCAGACATTGAGAACTGAAGTTAGCAGTAGTGCAGCTGCAGATGGGTTGGTGAAATCTTCCCTAGAAACAGCATCCCTGGAGAGAGAGACACAGATGGAACAACTGAAAATTGAGAAGCAAAAGAACAACACAAAACCAACCCAAAGCAGAATTCATTAAGTAAGTAAATACAAAGACATTAATAAACAAAACAACAAAAACACACCAACCAAAAAAAAACCAACAAAGAACACAAACCAAACCAACAACTAAAAAACCAACAAACCAACCAATCAACCAACCATCCCCCCCCAAAAAAAACAACAACAAAAAATAAAACAAACAAACAAAAGCCAAGACAAAAACTGTCCAGTTCTGGAGCCCCTGTTGCAAGAGGGACATGGACATATCTGGAAGGTGTCCAGAGAAGGGCCACGAGGATGAGCAGAGGGTTGGAGCTGCTCTGCTCTGGAGACAGACTGAGAGAGTTGGGGTTGTGCAGTCTGGAGAGGAGAAGGCTCCCAGGAGACCTTCTTGTGGCCTTGCAGGATCTGAAGGGGGCTACAAGAAAGCTGGGGAGGGACTTTGGAGGGTGTCAGGGAGTGATAGGAGTGGGGGGAATGGAGCAAAACTAGAAGTGGGGAGATTCAGACTGGATGTTAGGAAGAAATTCTTCCCCATGAGGGTGGTGAGAGACTGGAAGAGGTTTCCCAGGGAGGTGGTGGAAGCCTCATGCCTGGAGGTATTTAAGGCCAGGCTGGATGTGGCTGTGAGCAACCTGCTGTAGTGTGAGGTGTCCCTGCCCATGGCAAGGGGTTTGGAAGTGGATGATCCTTGTGGTCCCTTCCAACCCTGACTGATTCTATGATTCTAATCATTTTCATTATAGGAAGACTTTTAATCCAACCCTACCTGTGCTATGGATCAGAGACAATGTGGGGTACACAAGAGGTTCGGAGAGTGGATCAATCATTGTCTGATGTTTCTGCAGTGCTCTTAATAAAGGGGTTGGTTATTTATTTCTTTTTCTTTTCTCCTTTTTAAGGGCAGAATCTTTCAGCTCTAATCAGTTGCTGTCACTCTGCTGCTCCACGATGCTGTGTGGTTCTCTAATCTTATTTTTCAGTCTCCCTGTTTCGGTCCAGCTTTTGAAATGTTATCTTCTCCAGGATAATAAAGAAACCTCCTAAAGGTCTTTGATTTAATTTTTTTTCTCCCCCCTCTGTTTTTCAAACAGAGAGCTTTTAGTGAAGTTCTGCTACAGGAAAAAAATAATTGCATGAGAGTGAGATGGGGATGAAAGACATGGAGAGGGCAGAAGAATGGGGGAATAGTTGAAGGTACAACATTGCTCCAGCCACAGCATCTCTGCCTGGGGAGCTGCAAGCAGAAGGGGAAAATGTTGATTAGGACTTGTGAGATACAAGTTGGGTGCAGAGTTAAGTATTTGTTGGGAAGATATTTTTCTTTTTTTCTGAAGATCAAGAGACTCTCAGTTTCCTTGCAAAAACTCAGCCTATGAGACCCAAGACTTAAGTTTGAAGACTGTGTGATGCTTTTAAGACTGTCTTTTTAATTTTTCTTCACAAAGGTCAAGCAGAGAAGGTGAAGGAATGTAAATAAATCACTCTTGGGTGTAAGAAAGTGAAATAATGATTCTTCTAAACACTTCCATTGGAGAGAGAGAAATGTTTAAGAATCTCTGCTCAAAACAAGGTTGGGGAGCTGGGCAGGCTGGGTCTCAGCTTGCTGGGCTTCTGGCTGTCTGCTTCTTCTTTCCTGGCTGAAGATAACACACTGACCTTGACAAGTTAAGCCTAACAGCATCTCTGCTTCTTGACTCTCTGCCTTCTGCCTGGGAGGTCTGGGGGGAGTCCTTCTGGCTGAGGGGGGAGGCCCCTTGGGGGAAGCAAAGGGAGCTTGGTTGTGCTTTTCTGTTGACTGTACCTATTTGTGAATGTTGTGACCAGTGTCTATTTGTACAGATTCATTGTATTACATCATAGATTGTAGTTTTTCCTGTAAATACAGCTTGCATTTGCTGCCAGACTGAGCTAGCCTGGGTATTGTTGGTGTGGGAGGGGGATTTCAGCTCTCACACTGTGACAGACTGGAACTTAACAAGTGGTTGAGTGCAAACCCAAAGGTCTGTCTGCCCAACCATCACAAAATGACAGCATATTAGGGCTTGGAAGGAACCTCAGGGGATCACCCACTTAAACCCCCCTGCCAGTGCTGTATCAGCCAGGGCAGGGCACACAGGAACACATCCAGGGAGGTTGGAATGTCTCAAGAGAAGGAAACTCCACAACCCCTCCACACCCTCACACTAAAGAAATTTCTACTCCTGTCCAGATGGAATCTCCTGCTAAAGGAATCACATAATCACAGAATGCCCAGAGATCATCCAGCCCAAGCCCCCTGCCAGAGCAGCATCACCCAGGGCAGGGCACACAGGATCACATCCAGGTGGGCTTGGAAAGTCTCCATGGAAGGAGACTCCACAACCTCTCTGGACAGCCTGCTCCAGGCCTCCAGCACCCTCACAGGGACAAAGGTTTCCCTTCTGTTCCCATGGCACCTCCTCTGCTCCAGCTTGCCCCCAGTGCCCCTTGTGCTGTCCTTGGCCATCCCTGAGCAGAGCCTGGCTCCAGCCCTGCACATCTTGATCCCAAGCCATGAGGGCAGCCCTGAGGCTGCACTGCTGCAAGCTCCAAGCCCCAGCTCCCTCAGCCTGGCCCCACAGGAGATGCTCCCTCCCATAAGGGAGGTGGGAAGAAGATAACTTCACAGGAGGCTGTGGAGCAGATTTACTACTGACCCCCCAGCCCTGCCATAACTCAGATACTGTTGGTTATGCCTGAAGAGACATTAGGCAAGCTAACAAAACAATCTAGATGAGATCCCTCATTATAAACCAATTAGTAAGTTAAAAATTGCCCCAGCTGAACAAGGTACCTGCTCTGTGCCCCACAAAGAGCAGTCAGCTGTGGCCAGAGGAGAGAGAGCAAAGAGGAGAGCTCCACATCACTCAGTTTAAACACACTGTAACTCTGCAGAGCTGCTCAGGAGGTGCCTGTGAGCCTACTCATTACGTATTTACTTCTTCCTCTCAACCAAAGCAGTGCTTTCAGAAATGACAGGGAGGTGAGATGGAAGGGAAGCTCATTTACAGCATGGCTGTGTGCCTTTTGAGTGCTGTTGTCATTAATGATCTATTACAGTAATAATAAAATCAATTTAGTTCCAGTGTTCTGTTGGGGTCTTTGGCACTAATAGAAATATCACTGGGACTGAAATGGTTTTTGTGAGCCAAGCACATTCCAAACCCAGATCATTCCATCAAACTGCACAGCCCACCAGTAATGTACACTGATGGGATCTACCTCAGGCCAGGTCTGCAAACATTCATTTTCCAAGGCCACACATCCAACTTGCACTCCAAAGAAAAATTGGTCAGGCATTGGAACAGGCTGCCCAGGGAGGTGGTGGAGTCACCACTGCTGAGGTGTTCAAACATCATGCAGACATGGGACTGTGGAACATGGCTTAGTGGGCATGGTGGTGGAGAATGGTTGAACTTAATGGCAGGAGCAGGGAGGGGATTGTCCCCTGGCACTCAGCTCTGGGGAGGCCACACCTCGAGTGCTGTGTCCAGTTTGGGACACAATGCAAGAGAGATGTGGAGGTGCTGGAGCCAGGGCAGAGGAGGGCAAGGAAGGGCCTGGAGAAGAAATCTGATGGAGAGAGACTGAAGGAGCTGGGGATGGTTAGTGTGAAACAGAGGAGGCTGAGGGAGACCTCATGGCTGTCTACAGCTACCTGAAAGGAGGTTGTGGAGAGGTTGGTGCTGGTCTCTTCTCACAGGTAATTAGTGACAGAACAAGAGGGAATGGCCTCAAGCTGCAACAGGGGAGGTTTAGACTGGACATTAAAAGGAATTTTTTCCCATCCAGAGTGGTCAGGGATTGGAATGTGCTGGGCAGGGAGGTGGTGGAGTCCCCAAGCCTGGCTGTGTTTCAAGGTGGTTTGGATGTGGTGCTTGGGGCTATGGTTCAGGGGTGAGCCTTGCAGAGTAGGGTTCTGGGTTGGACTTGGTGATGCTGTGATTTTGCCTTGAGGCTGTTTTCCAACCAGAACAATTCTATGATTCTATGACACTGGAAAATACAATTCCTTATTTCTGCAAGTAGATGGGGGATGAACTATTCTTACATTGTGAATGTGCAGCACTCCATTCTGCAGGACATGGAGAGGAAGCATCCCAGACAGTTGTGACTCCTCAGTGCTTTACTTTACAGTTCTTTGTGGCTGTTGTCTATGGGTATTATCCTCCTAATACTTGTGTGATGATATCATGACTGTACATATGGTACATCTATTTGGCATTAACCTGTGTTTGCTTGATGGCAGAAGTTCTCTAGCATCCTCACTACCACCATATGCTTAAACCCAAACAGGAAATAAGAAGGATTTAAAAAAAAAATAAAAAAATATATATGAAAAGTTGCAAAGGTTTCCAGAACACCTGAAACCATATGGTACAATTCTATTTCTTACCAGCTCTTTACTCCATGTGTCTCCAGACTGGCAAGCATGCTTGGAAAATACAGAGCAAAGCCTATGCTCAGCTCCTCTGTGGTACACCAATGTGAGATACATGCTGTTTGATGAGAGATGACTGAAGATGATGATGATGATGATGATTATATAGTCCAATTATTATACACACTTCAGGAATCACAGAATGGCTCAGGCTGGAAGGGACCTCAGAGCTCATCTGCTCCAACGTCCCCACTGTGCCCAGGGACACCTCTCAGCCAGACTCAACTGCTCAAGGTCTCATCCAGCCTGGCCTTCAGCACCCCCAGCAAGGAGGCAGCCACAGCCTCCCTGGGCAGCCTGTGCCAGAGTCTCACCACCCTCCTGCTCAACAACTTCTTCCTCAGCTCCACTCTACCCCTGCTCTGCCTCATCTTCAAACCATTGCCCCTTGGCCTGTCTCTAGACCCCCTCAGCAAAAGTCCCTCTGCAGCCTTCCTGCAGGATCCCTTCAGGTCCTGGCAGGCAGCTCTGAGGTCCCCCTGGAGCCTTCTCCTCTCCAGGCTGGACACCCCCAGCTCCCTCAGCCTGGCCTCACAGCAGAGCTGCTCCAACCCTTGGAGCATCCAGGGAACCATGAAAAAGAAAACAGACTGAGAAGTACTGCAAATAAAACATGGATTAGAAACAGAAAAATCCTTTTGATAATTGAATGGGATGGCAGAATAACCAAGAATGTTCTGCTAGTTTTTAAGTGCTCTTTGGGATGTCAGAATAACCAAGAAGGTTTTGATAGTTTTTAGTGCTCTTTGGTGGGGATTCATGGCTTCACAGTGTCACAGTACATTGGGGGTTGGAAGGGACCTCCACAGAGCATCCAGTCCAACTCCCCTGCCAGAGCAGCATCACCCAGGGCAGTCTGCACAGGAATGCATCCAGGTGGGCTTGGAAAGCCTCCAGAGAAGGAGACTCCACAACCCCCCTGGGCAGCCTGCTCCAGGGCTCTGACACCCTCACACCAAATAAGTTTCTCCTCATATTGACCTGAAGCCTTCTCTGTTCCAGTTTGTCTCCATTGTTCCTTGGTTTATCACTGTGCACCACCCAAAAGAGCCTGGCCCCCTCCACTTGACCCCCACCCCTCAGCTATTGATAGACATTGATCAGATCCCTCTCAGCCTTCTCCTCTCCACACTAAACAGCCCCAGGGCTCTCAGGCTCTCTTCACAGGGAGATGCTCAAGTCCCCTAAGCATCCTCCTGCCTCTCCCTTGGACTCTCTCCAGCAGGTCTCTGTCTCTCTTCAACTGGGGAGCCCCAAACTGGACACAGGATTGCAGCTGTGGTCTCAGCAGGGCAGAGCAGAGGGGCAGCAGAACCTCCCTAGCCCTGCTGGCCACACTTTTCTTGCTGTCCCCCAGGATCCCATTGGCTCTCTTGGCCACCAGGGCACATTGCTGTCCCATGCAGAACTTGCTGCCCACCAGCACTCCAAGGTCTTTCTCCATAGAGCTGCTTTCCAGCAGGGCAGCCTCTAACCTGTCCTGGTGCCTGCTGCTATTTTTCCCCAGATGTGGGACCTTGCACTTGTCCCTAGTAAAGGCTTCAAAAGAGAGAGAACAACAAAAGTGGAGAGACTTGGATGAAAACTTGCCATAAGAGCCCCAAGTTGAGGAAATAAATCTTTACCCAACTCTATATCAGCAAACAAACATCCAACATGAAACGATCTGAAGGAGCTGGTGGAGGCAGCCTGCTGGAAAAATCTGGTTTGTATTTTTTCTTTAGGTATATAATGAGGGCTGTTAGTAGTTTCCATTAGCTTCATAGGCATGTGAAGATCTGAAAACATTGAGGACAAAACGCATTGCAGGAGCAATGACAATAGTTTTGTTGTCACAGTTTGCATCTTTGTGCCATCACTCATTTGCCTAAGCAAGCCATGCACAAACAGGAGATACTCAGCTGCTGGGGCAGGGACAACACAACACACAGAGCCACACATTCCAGTGGCAAAACAGGCATGACAAAAATACCTAATGAAAGGGAAACCCAACCCAAACATGCAAAACCTCACTCCTTGGGTGGGTCATTTTTCAAAAGCAAAGTGCAGATTAAAGAAATACTTAAAGAAAATCTCCTTTAAATCCATAGAGTGGTTCAGGTTGGAAGGGAGCTCAGAGCTCATCTGCTCCACCCTCCCCACCATGCCCAGGGACACCTCTCAGCCAGACTCAGCTGCTCAAGGTCTCATCCAGCCTGGCCTTCAACACCCCCAGCAAGGAGGCAGCCACAGCCTCCCTGGGCAACCTGTGCCAGAGTCTCACCACCCTCACTGGAAAGAATTTCTTCCTAATCTCCAGTCTGTATGAGCCCTCCTCAAGCTTCAATCCATTCCCTCTCCTCCTGTCACAATAAGCCCTTGTGAAAAGTCCCTTCCTGGCTTTCTTGTAGCCTCTCTTCAGTTACTGGAAGGTTGCTGTTAGGGTGCTGGAGGCCTGGAGCAGGCTGCCCAGAGAGGTTGTGGCATCTCCTTGTGTGGAATCTCCAACCCCCCCTGGGCATTGTGCTGCTGGGCAAGCTGCTGTGGGTGCCTTGCTTTAGCAAGGGGGTGGGCAGGATGATCTCCAGAGGTCCCTTCCAACTGATATCACTGTGAGATTCTTTGATCCCTAATGCAAAAAGTGCTTCCAGAGAAAATATCTACTAAAAAGTGGACTAGGGGATGCCCAGAGGTCCCTTCCAACCCTTACCATTCTGTGATTTCATTTGGACTAAGCAGGAAAGTTCTAAGGTGTACAAGAGACCATACAACCTGAGGCTGCTTCTTTGCACCTCAGAAATAGGATATCAAAACCTTCAGCATTGCTCTGGTGCTTTTATGCTATACAAAGTAGGTTCACTCACAGGTTCACAGAATATTAGGTGTTGGGAGGAATCTCCAGAGATGATCAAGTACAACCCTGTGCCAGAGCAGGGTCACCCAGGGCAGGGCACACAGGAACACCTGCAGGTGGGGCTGGAATTTCTCCAAAGAAGGAGACTCCACAACCTCTCTGGGCCAGTGGGGGATCCCATCCTGACACTCTTCCTGACCTCTGTGTAGCACCCTCTTATCCTACCCCCTCTGTGGCAAGGGATTTCTGCTTTTCATAGCTCATTGAAGTGGAAACACTGATTCTGACTGGCATCCAAAACATCTTAATATATAAAACCACCACGACCAGTTAAGGAATTCATGCACAAAATCAGAAAGCACGAAGTTATTTGGGGAAGTTACCACACGAGAAGTCCCTCTGGAGAGTTCCTTTCTCTGTCTCTTACCAGTAGTGGTGGCATGGGGAACTCTAAAGGCCAGTGGGATCCTGGGGTCCATTCAGAGGAGTGTGTCCAGCAGAGCCAGGGAGGTTCTCCTCCACCTCTACTCTGCCTTGATGAGACCTCCCCTGGAATATTGCATCCAGTTCTGGGCTCCCCAGTTCAGGAGGGACAGGGATCTGCTGGAGAGAGTCCAAGGGAGGGCTGCAAGGATGCTGAAGGGACTGCAGCACTGCCTGGGCAGGAGAGGCTGAGAGACCTGGGGCTGGTTAGTGTGGAGAGGAGAAGGCTGAGAGGGATCTGATCAATGTCTATCAATAGCTGAGGGCTGGGGGTCAGGAAGGAAGGGACAGGGACAGGCTCTGCTCAGTTGCACCCTGGGATAGGACAAGGGGCAATGGATGGAAACTGCAGCACAGGAGGTTCCACCTCAGCATGAGGAGGAACTTCTTCAGTGGGAGGGTCCCAGAGCCCTGGCACAGGCTGCCCAGAGAGGTTGTGGAGTCTCCTTCTCTGGAGCCTTTGCAGCCCTGTCTGGATGTGTTCCTGTGTGAGCTGTGCTGGATTCTCTGGTCCTTCTCTGGCAGGGGGGTTGGACTGGAAGATCTCCAGAGGTCCCTTCCAACCCCTAACATCCTGTGAGCTGTCATCCTATGGACTTGATGATCAGAAAGGTCTATTCCAACCTCAGCAGTTCCAAGGTTCTGTGGAAAAATGTAATCTGCATATAAAGCTGCAGTACGGTTAAAACAGGCACCATGAGCTTTGCTGAGATGAACACTTGAGGAAATAGTCAGAATTATCCTGAAGGAAATGGAAAAGCAAACAATTATTGATTTTTTTGTTGTTGATGGTTTTTTGTCTGGTTGGGGTTTTTGTTTTGTTGGTGGGTTTTTGTTTGTTTTGGTTTTTTTGGTGGTGGGGTTTTGTTGGTTGGTTGGGGGTTTTTTTGCTGTTGGATTTTTTTTGTGGTGTTTTTATGTTTCTTTGGATTTTTTTGTGGTGTTTTTATGTTTCTTTGGAATTTTTTTTGTTGCTGTTTTTATGTTACTTTGGATTTTTGTTTTGTTGGTGGTTTTGGGTTTTTGTTTGCTTTTTGTTGTTACGGTGGTGGTTCTTTGTCTGGTTGGGGTTTTGTTCTGTTGGTGGTGGATTTTTTTGTTTGGTTGGATTTTTTTGTTGCTGTTTTATAGAATCATAGAATCATAGAATCAAGAAGGCTGGAAGAGACCTCAAAGATCGTGGAGTCCAACCTGTCACCCTACACCTCATGCCTATCTAAACCATGGCACCAAGTGCCATGTCCTATCCCCTCCTGAACACCTCCAGGGATGGTGACTCCACCACCTCCCTGGGCAGCACATTCCAATGGCCAACCACTCTCTCTGTGAAGAACTTTCTCCTCACCTCCAGCCTAGACCTCCCCTGGCACAGCTTAAGACTGTGTCCTCTTGTTCTGGTGCTGCTTGCCTGGGAGAAGAGACCAAACCCCTCCTGGCTACAACCTCCCTTCAGGTAGTTGTAGACAGCAATGAGGTCTCCCCTGAGCCTCCTCTTCTCCAGGCTAAACACCCCCAGCTCCCTCAGCCTCTCCTCATAGGGCTTGTGCTCAAGGCCTCTCCCCAGCCTCGTTGCCCTTCTCTGGACATGCTCCAGCAATTCAACATCTTTCCTAAACTGAGGGGCCCAGAACTGGACACAGTACTCAAGGTGTGGCCTAACCAGTGCTGTGTACAGGGGTACAATGACCTCCCTGCTCCTGCTGGCCACACTATTCCTGATGCAGGCCAGGATGCCATTGGCTCTCTTGGCCACCTGGGCACACTGCTGGCTCCTGTTCAGCTGCTGTCACCCAGCACCCCCAGGTCCCTTTCTGCCTGGCTGCTCTCCAGCCACTCTGTCCCCAGCCTGTAGCTCTGCATGGGGTTGTTGTGGCCAAAGTGCAGCACCTGGCACTTGGACTTGTTGAATGCCATCCTGTTGGACTCTGCCCATCTGTCCAGCCTGTCAAGGTCCCTCTGCAGAGCCCTTCTACCTTCTAACAGATCAACTCCTGCTCCCAGCTTGGTGTCATCTGCAAATTTACTGATGATGGACTCAATCCCCTCATCCAGATCATCAGTAAAGCTATTGAACAGGATGGGGCCCAGCACTGATCCCTGGGGGACACCACTAGTGACAGGCTGCCAGATGTTCTTTGTTCTTATGTTTCTTTGGATTTTTGTTTTGTTGGTGTTTGGGTTTTTTTTTTTTTTTTATGGTTGCTTATTTTTTGTGGCTTTTCAGACGCTTTTCTATTTTCTTCACAATAAATCTGGCCATTTCCTGAAATGTTTATCCCAACAAAACCCTACAGGCATGGTGCCTACTTTAACCTCCCTGCAGCTTTCTATGCAGATTCCATTTTTCCACACAAGGAGCAATAGGACAAGAGGCAATGGACTTGAGTTCTGTCAGGGGAGGTTTAGATTGGACCTGAGGGAAAACTTCTTTAGTGACAGAGTGGTGAGAGGTTGGAATAGGCTACCCAGAGAGGTGGTGGAGTGGCCATCCCTGGAGATGTTCAAGAAGCTGTAGCTGGGGTGCTCTACATCATGGTAGTTGGGTTATGGTTGGGCTTGCTGATCTTGAAGGTCTCTCCCACCCTTACTGATTCTATGTGTAGCCTGAGCAAGTCATGCTGTGAGCTGCTGCAGGCAAGTTGGTAGCTTCAAGTAATTTTTATCATCTCAGTTGCTGTGAATTTTTGAGAGGATGTAAGTACAGGAAGGGAATGAAGGTCCTGAATGATATTTCAGATGACTTGCTGCAGGAATCAGCGGCATGAATAACCAACTGCTATTGCACAAGCTGCTTCCAGGCTGTGTTTGCTCCTCTTCTCAGTGCTTCAGGAGCTGAAAATCTTCTGATAATCAAGAGGTCCCTTTGGCTTTTCCTTGCCTTTGGGTTAATTGGCTTCATTTCTCACACAGAAGTCAGTTTGCTGTGGCTTTTTGGAATGGGAAGATTTTATTTTTGGAGTCATCTTCTGGGACTGCATTCTGAGCACAAGAGCCAGAATCAGCCAAGGTTTCTTGGGGGTGCTCAGTGCTGTGTTACTGGGTGCTGTGCACCTCACTCACAGGCTGAAAGACTTGGGGATGTTGAGCCTAGAGAAGAGGGGAGCTGAGCAATGCTCTGCCAGAGCTAAAGGAGCTGTGGGAGGCAAGAGGCTGGGGCCAGACTCTGCTCAGTGGTGCCCAGGGAGAGGCCAAGGGGCAATGGGCACAAAGTGGAACTCAGGAGGTTCCATATGAACAGGAGGAGAAAATTCTTTAGTGTGAGGGTGCTGGAGGCCTGGAGCAGGCTGCCCAGAGATTTGTGGAGTCTCCTTGTGTGGAGAGCTTCCAACCCCCCCTGGGCATTGTGCTGCTGGGCAAGCTGCTGGGGGTTACTTTAGCAGGGGTGTGAACAGGATGAACCCCAGAGATGCCTTCCAGCCCCCACCATGCTGGGACTCTCTGATTCTTGTTGTGATTTTCTTCCCTCAAAGAAGAAGAAAAAACAAACCACAAAACCCCCAAATCATCTTGAGAGATTGCAGGAGCTTTTGACTTTTCCCTTCCACCCCACTGTGAGAGCTTTTGTTTTCTTCTTCCAGGAAACTTGGTAGAGTGGCAAGCAATAACTTGTTTAAAAATAATTCAAAGGTGACCTTTTCCACTCATCAGAGCTGCCTAAAAGCAATACTTAGCATGATGCCCAAGACAGCATCAGCATTCAGCCAGCTTGCTGTAAGGGCTCCAGCAGGACAGCACTTAGTGGAAGCCCTCCAAGGGGAGACAGCAGGGGGACGTTCAACCCATGAGAACAAGTTTGTCCTTGCTTTCTTTTCTTCCTCTCTGAACAGGGAAACAGAGGAAATGCTTTCATGCCCCTGGACCAAACTGCATCATCTTATTGCTTGATTTTCTCATGAGCATAATAATAATAACAAACTATCCCTCAGGGTCTATTTTGACCATCAATGAATCCCAGAATGGCTCAGGGTGGAAGGGAGCTCAGAGCTCATCTGCTCCAACCTCCCCACCATGCCCAGGGACACCTCTCAGCCAGACTCAGCTGCTCAAGGTCTCATCCAGCCTGGCCTTCAGCACCCCCAGCAAGGAGGCAGCCACAGCCTCCCTGGGCAGCCTGTGCCAGACTCTCACCACCCTCCTGCTCAACAACTTCTTCCTCAGCTCCACTCTAACCCTGCTCTGCCTCAGCTTCAAACCATTGCTCCTTGGGTTGTCTCTAGACACTCTCAGCAAAAGTCCCTCTGCAGCCTTCCTGCAGGATCCCTTCAGGTCCTGGCAGGCAGCTCTGAGGTCCCCCTGGAGCCTTCTCCTCTCCAGGCTGCACACCCCCAGCTCCCTCAGCCTGGCCTCACAGCAGAGCTGCTCCAGCCCTTGGAGCATCTTTGTGGCCTCCTCTGGGCTCACTCCAGCAGCTCTGTGTCCTTCTTCTGCTGGGGACACCAGACCTGGAGGCAGGATTGCAGATGAGACCTCACAAGAGCCATGATCCCTTCTGATGTTTGCTTTGACTGCTTTTGGTCATGAGCATCTTCAGTCGTTCTGATGCAAGACTTGAATTTTGAACAAGAAGCACTGAGAAGCCCTTTTCACAAGGTACTCCACAGCTCCTGTGCACTGCAGAGCATGGTGAGAAAGGTTTGGCAGCAAAGTGATTTTGTTAGCCTTAAACTGTGCATTTATTTTCCTGTGTATCAGCAGTGAAAACGAGAAGGCTCAGGCTGTGTGTGCAGACACACTTAAAGCATTAGACTGAATGTTCTCCACTTTTTCTTCCCCTGGTTCTCTGACAAATATTATTCTGGTGTCTTGACGGTGGTGAACACTCTTGGAAACCAAAATCCTGACATACGTGTTCCTGGTTATTACTGTAGGTCTCTGTGTGGAGTGTCACCAATAATTTTTCCTCCTTTATGCAATGGATGAAGGTGGTAGAGCTGGAGGAAGAGCTGTGTTTGATTATAGAATCATAGAAACACAGAGCTGGAAGTGACTTCAAGGCTCAGCCAGTCCCAACCCCCTGCTATGGGCAGGGACACCTCACACTACAGCAGGTTGCTCACAGCCACATCCAGCCTGACTGCAAAAACCTCCAGGCATGAGGCTTCCACCACCTCCCTGGGCAACCTGTGCCAGTGTCTCACCACTCTCATGGGGAAGAACTTCTTCCTAACATCCAATCTGAATCTCCCCACTTCTAGTTTTGCTCCATTCCCCCACTCCTATCACTCCCTCACACCCTCAAAAGTCCCTCCCCAGCATTCTTGGAGCCCCCTTCAGATCCTGCAAGGCCACAAGAAGGTCTCCTGAGAGCCTTCTCCTCTCCAGACTGCACAACCTCAACTCTCAGGCTGTCTCCAGAGCAGAGCAGCTCCAGCCCTCTGCTCATCCTCATGGCCCTTCTCTGGACACCTTCCAGCACCTCCAGATCCTTCCTGGAACAGAGGCTCCAGAACTGGACACAGAGCTCCAGGTGTGGTCTCACAGAGTGGAGCAGAGGGGGAGAATCCCCTCCCTGGCCCTGCTGCCCACACTTCTCTTGCTGCAGCCCAGGCTCTGCTTGGCTCTCTGGGCTGCAAGTGCTCACTGCTGGCTCCTGCTGAGCTTCTCATTCCCCAGCACCCCCAAGTCCATCTCCTCAGGGCTGCTCTCCAGCCAGTCCCTGCCCAGCCTGATTTGTGCTTGGGATTGCCCTGATCCAGCTCCAGGACCTTGCTCTTGGTCTTGTTGAACCTCATGAGGCTGTCATGGGCCCAGCTCTGCAGTCTGTCCAGGTCCCTCTGGATGGATCCCTTCCCTCCAGCATGTCTGATCTGAAGGAGCACCAAACTCCAGGTAAAATAAAGGGACACATCTCCTGAAACCAACATCTGTTGATACCAATAGGAACAATTTCATCAGCCCTTTGACATAAATCATTGCACTGAAAGCTCCTGGTGTGGACTGGAGTGATGGGGAAAGGAAATGCAGCATCCTTGCAACCTCTGTTCAAGTGCCTGTTGACTGCAGGCTTGAATTAAGAGTAGAAATCTGGGGAGGCATTAAGAGGTTCTCTTTCAGGTATGGAAAGAATCTTTACTGATAGGGTAAAAAGGTGAATTGAGCCAGGAGGCACATGCTGACATCCTTTGGAGCTGGCCCAAAAAGGAACTGAGAGTAGAAAACCAAAGTTATCTGTGAAGCAGAACTGCCACCTTGTGATGGAACATTGCAATTCAGGTAGTGCTTGGGGACACAAGGAGTTTGGAGTGCAGTTGTCTCCCCCTCCCAAAACACCTTCAGCCTTTGGAGATAAAGATCTGAAGGTGAATCAGTGATTCTTCTCAACACCTTCACAAGTGGGTGGCAGAGGCTCCCAAATCAAACCAAGAGGCTCAAAACCATTTCTAGTCAGTAGAGCTTTGGTGTTAAATCATAGAATCATCATGGAATGGCTTAGGTTGGAAAGGACTTCAGAGATCATCTACTCCAACCTCCAAGGGCAGGGACACCTCTCAGCTAGACTCAGCTGCTCAAGATACTTTTCATAGACCTATCAAGTCAAGAGTCTTGCTCTCCAGCTCTCATTGCATCAAGAGTGTGACCAGCAGGTCAAGGGAGGTTCTCCTATCCTCCTACTCTGCTCTAGAGAGGCCACATCTGGAGTATTATGTCCAGTTCTGGGTTCCCCAGTTCAAGAGAGACAGGGAACTGCTGGAGAGAGTCCAGGGGAGGCTGCAGAGCTGCTGAAGGGCCTGAGGAGCTCTGTGAGGAGCAAAGGCTGAGAGCCCTGGGGCTGAGAGCCTGGAGAAGAGCAGCCCCAGAGGGGATCTGAGCAATGCTCAGCAAGAGATGAAGGACCTGTGGGGGGCAAGAGGCTGGGGCCAGACTCTGCTCAGTGGTGCCCAGGGACAGGCCAAGGGGCAGTGGGCACAAAGTGGAACCCAGGAGGTTCCATCTGAAGAGGAGGAGAAAGTTGTTTGGTGTGAGGGTGCTGGAGGCCTGGAGCAGGCTGCCCAGAGAGGTTGTGGAGTCTCCTTGTGTGGAGAGCTTCCAACCCCCCCTGGGCATTGTGCTGCTGGGCAAGCTGCTGTGGGTGCCCTGCTTTAGCAGGGGGTTGGACTGGATGACCTCCATTGGTCCCTTCCAAAATCACCATGCTGGGATTGTCTGATTCTGTGAACTTCAACTATCTGATCAACCAATGGAAAGGTAAAATGATGTAAAAATAACATGGAAAGAAGATGAGCAGTGGAAAAGAGTAAGAAAAAAATCCTCTCCTTACCTTTTTGAAGGCAACTTCTCTTACCCATACAAGAGATATTGGACTGGGGAGGTGTTGATACAATCTTGTGTTGAGTGTTCTTAGTACTTCACACCAAGGGTTTCAAAAGGGCAGTACACATGAAGGAGGAGTAGAAAGAACTGCTTTTAAAAGCTATGAAGTGTGCCCAAACTTCACTATCTTAATAAACTCTGCTCATTCTATAACTTCCAGCTGATTGGGAAGCAGGTGAAATGCAGAAGAGTTTGATTTAGCTCAGCAAGATGCTCTTGGTGAAAAGAGTCTCCACAAGCAGGTTCTCTTTCCCCCTTGAAGACTGCAGTCATGAACCCACTCTTGGGACAGATGACAGATCTGTATCTGTTAACAGCAGTTTGCAAAGATAAAAGAAAGCATCTTCATTAGAAGGGAGGAAAAATCCTAACCCTGTGTCTAGCAGCTGTTCCTTGCCTGCTTTGTAGCAGAACTAATGTCCAGGGTGCTTTTGGTGTTCCTCATTGCTTCAACACAGAGCATGAATGCAGCAGGGCCCTCTAATCCTGAGGTGTCAGAGAGGCTCTTTGGCAGAGCCTTTCATAGAACCACAGAATTGTCAGGGTTGGGAGGGACCTCAAGGCTCAGCCAGTCCCAACCCCCCTGCCATGGGCAGGGACACCTCACACTACAGCAGGTTGCTCACAGCCACATCCAGCCTGGCTGCAAAAACCTCCAGGCATGAGGCTTCCACCACCTCCCTGGGCAACCTGTGCCAGCCTCTCACCACCCTCATGGGGAAGGACTTCTTCCTAACATCCAATCTGAATCTCCCCACTTCTAGTTTTGCTCCATCCCCCCCAGTCCTATCACTCTCTGATACCCTCCAAAGTCCCCCCTGAGCTTTCCTGGAGCCCCCTTCAGATCCTGGAAGGCCACAAGAAGGTCTCCTGGGAGCCTTCTCCTCTCCAGCCTGCACAACCCCAACTCTCTCAGGCTGTCTCCAGAGCAGAGCAACTCCAGCCCTCTGCTCATCCTCATGGCCCTTCTCTGGACACCTTCCAGCACCTCCAGATCCTTCCTGGAACAGAGGCTCCAGAACTGGACACAGAGCTCCAGGTGTGGTCTCACAGAGTGGAGCAGAGGGGGAGAATCCCCTCCCTGGCCCTGCTGCCCACACTTCTCCTGATGCAGCCCAGGCTCTGCTTGGCTCTCTGGGCTGCAAGTGCTCACTGCTGGCTCCTGCTGAGCTTCTCCTCCACCAGCACCCCCAAGTCCCTCTCCTCAGAACTGCTTTCCAGCCAGTCCCTGCCCAGCTTGGATTTGTGCTTGGAATTGCATTTCCTTGTAGATTGTAGCTTTGCCTGTGAATACAGCTTTCATTTGCTTCCAGCTGAGCTGCTCTGGCCAAGTTAATGTTGGGGGAGAATTTTCTAACCCACCACAGCAAAGGGTGCTCCACACTCACCAAGGAATAGCCTCCCTCCCTCCATGCTGTAATGTGCTGTGGAGACAGGAATTAGTCCAGACCTTGTTACAACCACTGGAAAGTCTGCTGCTCACTCCACTGGGAATTGAATCAGCCTCAGAAGTAGTTTAGCAGTCAACTTGTCTAAGCAAATAAAGAGTAACCTAAAAAGAAGGAGCATAATGACTTCAGCTGGCCTGGGTGGTGCAGCTGAGGGCTGCTTCCTCATCATCAGATTTTAAGTAGTGTGACATTTAAGGTCATTTTTATCACACAAGTCATTGCCCAGCACTGGGGTTCTCCACACAGGAGGGAGCTGATGGATAGGGTTTTGCCAGGGGAAGGTCACAAAAGGGATCCCCCAGCAGGATGTAGAACTATGAGAGTGAGTCCAGAGCAGGTCATGATGATCAGAGGGCTGGAGCACCTCTTCCATGAAGAGAGGACTGGGGGGAATGGAGCAAAACTGGAAGTGGGGAGATTCAGATTGGATGTTAGGAAGAAGTTCTTCCCCATGAGGGTGGTGAGAGACTGGAAGAGGTTGCCCAGGGAGGTGGTGGAAGCCTCATGCCTGGAGGTTTTTGCAGCCAGGCTGGATGTGGCTGTGAGCAACCTGCTGTAGTGTGAGGTGTCCCTGCCCATGGCAGGGGGGTTGGGACTGGCTGAGCCTTGAGGTCCCTTCCAACCCTGACAATTCTCTGATTCTGTGAAGACAGGCTGAGAGAGTTGGGGCTGTAGAAGAGAAGGCGTCAGGGAAACCTTAGGGTGCCTACGAGAAAGCTGAGGAGGGACTCTTTACAGCAGCCTGTAGCACTAGGACAAAGGACTGTGGTTCTAAACCAGAGCAGAACTGATTTAGATTGGACACCAGATAGAAGTCCTTTTCATGGGGGTGGAGGAACACTGGAACAGGTTGCCCAGGAAAATGTGGAGGCCCCATCCCTGGAGATATACAAGGTCAAGTTGGATGGGGCTCTAAGCAACCTGATCCAGTTGGGGATGTGCCAGCTTGCTGATGGGGTGTTGGACTGGATAACCATGAAAGGTCCCTCCCAAACCTCCCATTCTCTGATTCTGGGATCATTATCCTGGTGGTTCATCAGAGTAGCACCACATCTGTTTTTGTAGCACTGGTGTGTGATGAGCAGATTCTTCAAAGACCTCAAGCATGGAGAGACTGAGGTCAAGAGCACCTCCTGAGAGCTGTAGGTGCCACGTGGAGCCAAAGAACACAAAACTTTCAGGGCACTTTCCATAATCCAATGTTGGTTTTACTGACTTGAGATGCCTCTGGGCCTTGCTTGGGTCTCTGGATGTATTGTTCAATGAGAGGCACCCAGATGAAATCTTCCATTTGTATGGACAGCAAAGGGATCCCATGAAGACAGAGATGATCCCCAGGGACAGAAAAAAATCCCAGCATTGGAATTTCCTTACTTTGGACTTCAAAATTCAGCAACAGCTGGTTGAAGGGAAGAAGTCAGAGAGTTGTGGTCAATGGGACAGAGTCTAGTTGGGGGCCTGTGTCTGGTGGAGTCCCTCAGGGGTCAGTACTGGCACCAGAGCTGTTCAGTCTATTCATCAAGGACCTGGATGAGGGCACAGAGGGCACTGCCAGCAAGGTTGCTGATGGCACCAAACTGGGTGGAGTGGTGACACAGGAGGGTTGTGCTGCCATTCAGCCTGACCTGGACAGGATGAGAGCTGGGTGGGGAGAAATGGAATGAAATCCAACAAGGGCAAGGGGAGAGTCTGGCACCTGGGAAAGAACAACCTCATGGAGCAGGAGAGATTGGGGACTGAGCTGTTGGAGAGCAGAGAAGGGGAAAAGGCCCTGGGGGTGCTGGTGGATGGGAGGTTGAGCATGAGCCAGCAATGTGCTCTGGTGGCCAAGAAGGCCAAGGGCAGCCTGGGGTGCATTAGAAGGGCTGTGGGGAGTAGGTCAAGAGAGATTCTCCTGCCCCTTTGCTCTGCCCTGGTGAGGCCACATCTGGAATGTTGTGTCCAGTTCTGGGCCCCTTAGGAAAAGAAAGACCTCAGGGAAATACTTGAAGGAGTCCAGCACAGAGGCACAAAGATGCTGCAGGCAGTGGAACATCTTCCTCAGGAGGAGAGCCTGAGGGAGCTGAGGGCTCTGTAGCTTGGAGAGGAGGAGCCTGAGAGGTGACCTCATTGCTGGGGATAAAGATGTGCAGGGGGAGTGCCCAGAGGCTGGAGCCAGGCTCTGCTGGGTGATGCCCAATGCCAGCACCAAGGGCAGTGGTGGAAGCTGAGCCATAGGAAGTGCCATGGAAACAGGGGGAAAAATTTTTTCCTGAGAGGATGACAGAAGACTGGACCAGGCTGCCCAGGGGGGTTGTGAAATCTCCCTGTCTGGAGATGTTCAAGACCTGCCTGGATGTGTTCCTGTGTGCCCTGCTCTGGGTGTTCCTGCTCTGGCAGGGGGTTGGACTGGATGAGCTTTGGAGGTCCCTTCTAGCCCCTCACATTCTGTGACTCTGTGATTATGTGATTCTATAACCACAAACCCTGTTTTTTGTGCAGGGTTTCTTGAACACAATCAAAGCTCTGTGAACTGAAAGCAGGAGACTAAATGAAAGATAAATACTGGGGCAGGAAGCCTGGAGCCCTGATACCAAGGCCTGAGCATCAAATAACTTTTACTGCTGATAACTTCCCACGACTCACACCAGCAGTTATTCTGTGAGAATGAAACCAAGGCAACACAGAAATCTTTAATTTCTACTCACAGCTTTTAAGATCTTCTGGGACAAGGTGTGTGTATGGTTTTTTCGCCAGCTCATTTTCCCCATTTGTGTTTCCTGCACTGCCTGGCCCATCTCAAGCTTTTCCCCTTTCACGGATGCATCATCCAACTTCATTCCCACTGCTTTAAGCCAGACAGGCTCAGGAGGATTTTCATCTCTGCAATTTGGCACCTGCTCCAAGCCTCCTTATCAGGGCTGCCAGGGATGAGCTTCAACAATCCAAGTGCCAGGTCCTGCCCTTGGGGCACAACAACCCCAAGCAGTGCTCCAGGCTTGGGGCAGTGTGGCTGGAAAGCTGCTGGCAGAAAGGGACCTGGGGGTGCTGATGGCCAAGCAGCTGAAGAGGAGCCAGCAGTGTGCCCAGGTGGCCAAGAAAGCCAAAGGCATCCTGGCTGGGATCAGCAATGCTGTGTCCAGCAGGAGCAGGGAGGGGATTGTCCCCTGGGACTCAGCTCTGGGGAGGCCACACCTCGAGTGCTGTGTCCACTTTGGGGCACCTCAATGCAAGAGAGATGTGGAGGTGCTGGAGCCAGGGCAGAGGAGGGCAAGGAAGGGCCTGGAGAAGAAATCTGATGGAGAGAGACTGAAGGAGCTGGGGATGGTTAGTGTGAAACAGAGGAGGCTGAGGGAGACCTCATGGCTGTCTACAACTACCTGAAAGGAGGTTGTGGGGAGGTTGCTGCTGGTCTCTTCTCACAGGGAATTAGTGACAGAACAAGAGGGAATGGCCTCAAGCTGCAACAGGGAATGTTTAGAGTGGACAGCAGGAAATAGGTTTTCCCATCCAGAGTGGTCAGGGATTGGAATGTGCTTGGCATGGAGGTGGTGGAGTCCCCAAGCCTGGCTGTGTTTCAAGGTGGTTTGGATGTGGTGCTTGGGGCTATGGTTCAGGGGTGAGCCTTGCAGAGTAGGGTTCTGGGCTGGACTTGGTGATCCTGAGGCTCTTTTCCAACCTGAATGTTTCTGGGATTCTGTGACGTGTCCTGCACCTGTCCCTAGCCCCCTCATACACACTTCTGAAGACCTTCCAAAGGTCTTTTCTTTTTCCCACTCCCTTCCTCTCCTCCCCCCAAGATCAAAGTACAATTTTTCCAAGGTGCATGCTTTGGAATACTAGTGGGAATTTGCACATGAGAAGAGCAGAAACACAGGGAGTGTTTTCTTAATAAAACCAGGAAAAAAACCCTCAAACCTTCTTTTCTCCACAGCAGAAAGACACAAGGGAATTTGATCTGTTCAGTTTTTTTTACATCAATGATTGTCAGCACTTTAATGAGAAAAAAAGTAAAAGAAGAAAAACAAAAAGTGTTTTCTCATTTGGCATCCTCAAACTCAGCAGAAGTTCTCCACAAAGATTCCAGCAGCTCCCAGCAACAGGCATTTTTTTTTTTTTTTGCTCAAGAGATGAAATTTTCACAGAGTCATCTGCAACTCAGAATAAATCCCAATAATTTGGAGATGTTAAGACATTTGACAGCACTGCTCCAAACCTACCCAGCTGGCAGAGCTGCCCAGAGCCAGACATGCCAAGGATGCAGCATTCTGCTCCAGAATGGATGAGCCCAGGGCTGCCTTCTTGCATCAAACATGGGAGACTGATGGAGGAAGGATGAAGCTGACATCAGTGTCACACTGATGGAATCACAGAATCCTGGAATGGCTTAGGATGGAGGGGATTGAGTCCAGCATTAGTAAATTTGCAGATGACACCAAGTTGGGAGCAGATGTTGATCTGTTAGAGAGTAGAAGACTCTGCAGAGGGACCTGGACAAGCTGGACAGATGGGCAGAGTCCAACAGGATGACATTCAACAAATCCAAGTGCCAGGTGCTGCACTCTGGCCACAACAACCCCATGCAGAGCTACAGGCTGGGGTCAGAGTGGCTGGAGAGTAGCCAGGCAGAGAGGGACCTGGGGGTGCTGGGTGACAGCAGCTGAACAGGAGCCAGCAGTGTGCCCAGGTGGCCAAGAAGGCCAATGGCATCCTGGCCTGCATCAGGCATAGTGTGGCCAGCAGGAGCAGGGAAGTCATCCTGCCCTGTGCTCAGCTCTGGTCAGACCACACCTTGAGTGCTGTGTCCAGTTCTGGGCTCCTCAATTTAAGAAACATGTGGAGATGCTGGAATGTGTCCAGAGAAGGGCAGCAAGGCTGGGGAGGGGTCTGGAGCACAGCCCTGTGAGGAGAGGCTGAGGGAGCTGGGGGTGTTTAGCCTGGAGAAGAGGAGGCTCAGGGGAGACCTCATTGCTGTCTACAACTACCTGAAGGGAGGTTGTAGCCAGGTGGGGGTTGGGCTCTTCTCCAAGGCAACCAGCAGCAGAAGGAGAGGACACAGTCTCAAGCTGTGCAGGGGGAAGTTTAGGCTTGAGGTGAGAAAGTTCTTCACAGAAAGAGTAATTGGCCATGGAATGTGCTGCCCAGGGAGGTGGTGGAGTCACCATCCCTGGAGGTGTTCAAAAAAGGATTGGAGGTGGCACTTGAAGCCATGGGTTAGTTAGTCATGAGGTGCTGGGTTATAGGTTGGACTTGATGATCTCTGTGGTCCTTTCCAACCTTGCTGATTCTATGATTCTATCACCTCAGAGCTCATCTGCTCCAACCTCTCCACCATGCCCAGGGACACCTCTCAGCCAGACTCAGCTGCTCAAGGTCTCATCCAGCCTGGCCTTCAACACCCCCAGCAAGGAGGCAGCCACAGCCTCCCTGGGCAGCCTGTGCCAGACTCTCACCACCCTCCTGCTCAACAACTTCTTCCTCTGCTCCACTCTAAACCTGCTCTGCCTCAGCTTCAAACCATTGCCCCTTGGCCTGTCTCTAGACCCCCTCAGCAAAAGTCCCTCTGCAGCCTTCCTGCAGGATCCCTTCAGGTCCTGGCAGGCAGCTCTGAGGTCCCCCTGGAGCCTTCTCCTCTCCAGGCTGCACACCCCCAGCTCCCTCAGCCTGGCCTCACAGCAGAGCTGCTCCAGCCCTTGGAGCATCTTTGTGGCCATGTGGTTCCTCAGTAACCCTTTGTGTTGTACCAGAACTGATTGCCAAGCAGCAGGCACAGCTTCCCCAGCTCCTGTAGGGCTGGGATGCTGGGAATGTTGGAAATGGAGTTTGGTTAACAGCAAAGTCAATCCTAAAGCATGCAAATAACACCTGATGCTGAAGACAATTCTCTTTCTGCTTCTTATTCACCGCGATTAGGGGACATGTGACAAAGGGAAGCATCATCTTTTTATTGTTTGGCTACAGAGCAGCAGTTAGCAAAGCAATTTCTGCACGGAGCTGAGTAAAAGAGCCTTTGAAGAGAGGCTTTTGGAAAGAGGAAGCTGCACCTCCAGCTGAACTGTGTGGCTGACACAAAATCACACCTGCTTGCAAGGCAATTAGCAATTCAAAGGCTCCAGCCATTGAAGCCTGGATACATCCCTCCTACATCTTCACAAGCATCACAGAGAGGGGTTGAGAGCCTGACAACACCTTCTTAGGTTTCTTTCTTATGCAGAGAGGGAGATGAAAGCCAAGTCTATTACGGCAGGTTACCAGTTCCCTCCTCAATTCCGTGCCCCAGCTCTGAGAGCTGTGTCATTTCCAGGAATCAGGGCTCTCATCTTGGCACATCTGTGTCAGTCTGGAAGTTCATCCTTTTCAATTTCATCATGTCTGACAGTCCGAAGTAATATTGCTTAGCTTCAAGTGCTGGCTGGGTGAGCCTGCTGCAACTGCTCCCGAGCTGGCTGCCTGCAAGCACAGAAACCTGCAGCGATTTACATTTAAAAGGGGCAGAGAAAGGAACAAAAAAAATCCGACCGTGCTTCCCCTTCCAGATTGCCAACCCTACCACGTGCAGACCCCATGGCAGAGTCTTCTTGTCCCCAGACACAACAATAAAATCCCTGCAGACAATGCAGGTGGATCGTGCATTTGAGACATGTGGCACATGGGCAAATTACACAGAAGCACAGAATCAACCAGGGTGGAAGAGACCTCCAAGATCATCCAGGCCAACGGATCATCCTACCCTAACTAATCGATCAGACCATGGCACTAAGTGCCTCATCCAGGCTCTTCTGAAACACTTCCAGGGATGCTGACTCCACCACCTCGCAGGACAGCACATCCCAAGGGCAATCTCTCTGTCTGGGAAGAACTTCTTTCTAAGATCAGCCTAAACTTCTCCCTGCACAGCTTGAGACTGTGTCCTCTTGTTCTGGTGCTGCTTGCCTGGGAGAAGAGCCCAACCCCCACCTGGCTACAACCTCCCTTCAGGTAGTTGTAGACAGCAATGAGGTCTCCCCTGAGCCTCCTCTTCTCCAGGCTGAACACCCCCAGCTCCCTCAGCCTCTCCTCATAGGGCTGTGCTCCAGACCCCTCCCCAGCCTTGCTGCCCTTCTCTGGACACATTCAAGTCTCTCAATGTCCTTCTTGAACTGAGGAGCCCAGAACTGGACACAGCACTCAAGGTGTGGTCTAACCAGAGCTGAGCACAGGGCAGGATGACTTCCCTGCTCCTGCTGGCCACACTATTCCTGATGCAGGCCAGGATGCCATTGGCCTTCTTGGCCACCTGGGCACACTGCTGGCTCCTGTTCAGCTGCTGTCACCCAGCACCCCCAGATCCCTTTCTGCCTGGCTGCTCTCCAGCCACTCTGTCCCCAGCCTGTAGCACTGCATGGGATTATTGTGGCTAATGTGCTGGGGTTGTTCAGCTTGGAGAAGAGGAAGCTCCAGGGAGACCTTAGAGCAGCCCTCCAGTACCTGAAGGGCCTACAGGAGAGCTGGGGACAGACATTTTAGCAGGGTCTGTTGTAACAGGACAAGGGTGGTGGCTTGAGCTAATTGAGGAAGATTCAGCCTGGAGAGAAGGAAGGAATTGTATAAGTTGAGGGTGGTGAGACCCTTGTCCCAGGTTGCCCAGAGAGGTGGGAGATGCCTCATACCTGGAACCATTCCAGGTGAGGTTGCTTGGGGCTCTGAGCAACCTGCTCTAGTTGCAGATATCCCTACTGACTGCAGGGGGTTGCACTAGATGACTTTGAAAGGTCCCTTCCAACCCAAAGCATTCTATGATGATATCTATCAGGGTTAAAGTAGATTGAAGCCTACCACATGGCTTCTTCCAGCCAAAAAGATTTGTCTGAGCTCCAGAATTAATTGTACCCAAAGCTGTAAGTTTAGGTTCTTTTGTTAGCACCATGCTGTACAAAATGCCATGTAGCTTCACGTACTTTTATGAGAACATAAAAAAAACCCAGTCAAAATAAATCCATATTACAACAGAATTCAAACAGAGTTACCTGGACACTTCTGTTCAGGGATTCAGAACTGCAGCAGAGCTGCATTTTGATAGATGCTTTACATTTTGTGTTATCACAACAAAGGCATCCTGGAAACAAAAGAAAAGTGTGCAGGAGGAGGGCAGAGAAAGCTGTTTGTGTAGTTAATTGGGTACAGACACAGACATATTAATCCTTACCTTACCCACACTTGTCCTGATTCCCATAATAAAACAGAGTATGCTTGAATGCAGACATTCAGCTGCTGCTGGGACTGATAACCGCCAGGAACACTTCTACACAGTATTTAGAGCCACACACCTGGGGGTCAAAATGCCAAGGCTGAAGGCTCCAGGCTAATTAAGCCGAAGATCACAGTGATGGAATTGGAAATGAGATTTGCAGACAGCCAAAACCTGGTGATTTTCACTGGCTGATAAGGGTGAAGAACAGGTACCCAGAAACCCTGCAGCTCTTGTTGCCACTGTAGTGCAAAACCTGCATAATAGCCAGCACTTGTTGGCAGCAGATGAGAAGAATCCTTCCCCATTGTGCAGGAATTTCATAAGCAGAACACAGCTGAATGAGCCTCTGGTGAGGTTCTCTGGCTGGGCTGGACCTCATAACTCTGCAGATGCAGCATTATGCTGTTCACTGAGCTCAGGAGGGATATTTTTGCTTGGTTTTAAGGAAAAGTAACAATAAACTTACTAACTACAGCCAAAGGGGAGGGCACAGAGGGCAGGGGCAGCAGGTTTGTTGATGACACAAAATGGGGTGGAGTGGCTGACACCCCCTCAGGCTGTGCTGCCATTTTGAGACCTGGACAGGCTGGAGAGTTGAGTGGGGAGAAAGTGAATGAAATCCAACAAGGGCAAGGGGAGAGTCCAGCACCTGGGAAAGAACAACCTCATGGAGCAGGAGAGGTTGGGGACTGAGCTGTTGGAGAGCAGAGAAGGGAAAAGGATCTGTAGGTCCTGGTGGACAACAGGGTGCCCAGGAGCCAGCAATGTGCTCTTGTGGCCAAGAAGGCCAAAGGTATCCTGGAGTGCCTTTAGAAGGGCTGAGGTGAGTAGGTCAAGAGAGGTCCTCCTCCCTCTCTACTCTGCCCTGGGGAGGCCACATCTGAAAAACTGTGTCCAGTTCTGGGCCCCTCAGGTCAAGAACGACCTCAGGGAACTGCTTGAGAGAGTCCATCCCAGAGCCACAGAGCTGCTGCAGGCAGTGGAACATCTCCTGGGAGGCCAGGCTGAGGCAGCTGGGGCTTGGAGCTTGCAGCAGAGCTGGAGCTGAGGGCTGCCCTCATTGCTGGGGATCAAGATGTGCAGGGCTGGAGCCAGGTTCTGCTCAGGGATGGCCAAGGACAGCACAAGGGGCACTGGGGGCAAGCTGGAGCAGAGGAGGTGCCATGGGAACAGAAGGGAAACCTTTGTCCCTGTGAGGGTGCTGGAGGCCTGGAGCAGGCTGTCCAGAGAGGTTGTGGAGTCTCCTTCCATGGAGACTTTCCAAGCCCAGCTGGATGTGTTCCTGTGTGCCCTGCCCTGGGTGATGCTGCTCTGGCAGGGGGCTTGGACTGGATGACCTCTGGAGGTCCCTTCCAGCCCCTAACCTCCTGTGATTTATACCTCAAGGTTTGGGCTAATTCATAACTATATGTTTAAAAGGTGTACAAATGAGCAACCTACAAAGAACAGGTTTCTAATCCAACATAGATCAATGGACCACAGCCAGCCCCAGCACTACAGCTACTACCAAGCTGGGCTTAAGAATAGGTCAGTAAGTCTCCTAAACCATCAGTATTTATCTGCAAAGCTTGTTGGAGTATAGATGGATAAAATTGAAGCATACATAAAACTTGTGAGTTGAATAAAAGAAAACCAAACCAAACCAAACAAAAATCAGAGAAATAATTGACTGTAATATCCCATCTGCATTTTTCTTTTTTCTTTTTTTTTTTTTTTTGGAGAAGTTTTGTGGGGTTTGTTGAGCTTTCACCTACATGAAATTGAGCAATGTTCTTCTTTACACTTACTTCAGGGGAATTAAAAAAACCCAAACAAACATCAAATAAACCCCAAAAATTAATCAGGAAGGAAATTGAACCAATAGGGAGAAGCTGTTGAAAGAAGAATTGCTGTATAACCTCTATGGGGTTTAGCTCTCCCCACATCCAAAGAATTGCTGTATAACCTCTATGGGGTTTAGCTCTCCCCACACCCCTTTCCCAGGCAGCACCATTCCCAGCCTTGCAGCTCTGCCTGTATCTCAGCTTGCAGTTCTGGTTGGAAAAGACCTTTAAGATCTGAGGATCATAGAATGCACTAGGTTGGAAGGGACCTTTAAAGGTCATCCAGTCCAAACCCCTACAGTGAGGAGGGACTTCTGGTCCTAGATCAGGTTGCTCATCAAGCCTGGTCTTGAGTGTCTCCAGGGATGGAGCCTCCACCATCTCATTTGAAGATTCGGGTTGCCCAGAGAAACAGCCACTCGTGTCAAATTGTGTGGGCAGTTGGAGGCAAAAATTATCTTGATGCAGAGTTCTGCTGAGCAGGTAAGACAGCCCCAGTTTAGGCAATCACTGCTCCTCAGTACATGCTGATGACCCTGCCTTGCCATCAGCTGCTCCGCTGCTGCAGCACCCAGTTAGATGGCTCCATTGAAACACACTTCACTAACCCTGGGTTTGAAAGCCATAATTCCAGGAAAGGCTTATTTTTAATTAGCTATAACCCTGCTGATTCTAGTGATATGGTTCTTAAGCCTAGAAAATCCTCTGGCCTCCACAGCCATCAACCAGCCCTCTGCAAAGATAAAAGATCCACACAGGAGGGTCTGCCCCCCCCCCCCCCCCCCCCCCCAGTCTGATGAGTCAGCAGCTGAGCTGGTGATCCCAGCTAAGCAGGAGGCTAATCGGTGTTCAAAGGGCCAGCAGCAGCAGCTCTGAATCCTGCAAAGCCCGAGGAACAGCAGCAGCTCCGTGCAATAGCCAGGAAGAAAGAGCAAAGCCCCAGTGACAAGGGCGGAGCGAAGCCGGTGTCTCGTTAACCGCGGTTAATTAGCAGCCAGGTTAGGCTGCGAGTCTTCATTCCGATCCGGATCGCCGGCTCAGGGTTTGCATGAAGAAAACATAAAACCTGACACCAAAGCGAAACCAGTCCCCTGAAATGTCTGCATGGCAAAGGGCAACAAAAAACTGTTTGCAGACCTGACAGGCTGGAGAGGTGAGCACAAGCCAACCTCAGGAGGTTCAACCAGACCAAGTGCAAGGTCCTGCAGCTGGGTCAGGGCAATCCCAAGCACAAATCCAGGCTGGGCAGGGACTGGCTGGAGAGCAGCCCTGAGGAGAGGGACTTGGGGGTGCTGGGGGATGAGAAGTTCAGCAGGAGCCAGCAGTGAGCACTTGAAGCCCAGAGAGCCAAGCAGAGCCTGGGCTGCAGCAAGAGAAGTGTGGGCAGCAGGGCCAGGGAGGGGATTCTCCCCCTCTGCTCCACTCTGTGAGACCACACCTGGAGCTCTGTGTCCAGTTCTGGAGCCTCTGTTACAAGAGGGATCTGGAGGTGCTGGAAGGTGTCCAGAGAAGGGCCATGAGGATGAGCAGAGGGCTGGAGCACCTCTCCTATGAGGACAGCCTGAGAGAGTTGGGGTTGTGCAGTCTGGAGAGGAGAAGGCTCCAAGGTGACCTTCTTGTGGCCTTGCAGGATCTGAAGGGGGCTCCAAGAAAGCTGGGGAGGGACTTTTTAGAATCTCAGGTAGTGACAGGACTGGGGGGAATGGAACAAAGCTGGAAGTGGGGAGATTCAGACTGGACATGAGGAAGAAGTTCTTCCCCATGAGAGTGGTGAGAGCCTGGAATGGGTTGTCCAGGGAGGTGGTTGAGGCCCCATCCCTGGAGGTGTTTAAGGCCAGGCTGGATGAGGCTCTGGCCAGCCTGATCTGGTGTGAGGTGTCCCTGCCCATGGCAGGGGGGTTGGAACTGGCTGATCCTTGTGGTCCCTTCCAACCCTGACTGATTCTAGGATTCTATGATTTCCAACCCTCCCCCCAAAAAAAGATGCCTATAATCTCTGACCACCAATTACTGCTGCCGCTGAAATCCAGTGCAAGAGCCAAAGCCTGGGGAGAAAGACGATTGCTTCTGCTTTTGACTGAGCTTCATTTCATATTCCTCTCAAAAAAAAAAAAAAAAAAACAAAACAAAAAAAAAAAAAAAAAACCACAAAAAAACAAAACAAAAAAACCCCAACAAAACAACAACAACAAAAAAAAAACCCACACTGAAAACCCCAAAACCCACAACAGGAAACTTCATAAAGCTGTGAGATTTGGAATTCAATCATTTTAATGCAGCAGCTACAAGTGCAGCAGGTCAGAGTGAGGGATAATAAATATAAATGAGAGAGGGAGCAGAAAGAAAGGGTCAGGTGTTACCAGCATCTCCTTGCTGTTATCTCCAATATGTCACTTCCCCTATAAAGATTAACTACCCTAAAAACAATGACTCCTCACAACTCAGTCTAAAGGAGAAGGAGAATGAGACCTCCAGAAACTCAGGGCCATGAGGATGAGCAGAGGGCTGGAGCACCTCTCCTATGAGGACAGACTGAGAGAGTTGGGGTTGTTCAGTCTGGAGAAAAGAAGGCTCCGAGGTGACCTTCTTGTGACCTTCCAGTATCTGAAGGGGGCTACAAGAAAGCTGGGGAGGGACTTTTTAGAGTGTTAGGCAGTGACAGGACTTGGGGGGAATGGAACAAAACCAGAAGGGGGAGATTCAGATTGGATGTTAGGAAGAAATTCTTCCCCATGAGTGTGGTAAGACACCAGAAGAGGTTGCCCAGGGAGGTGGTGGAAGCCTCATGCCTGGAGGTTTTTGCAGCCAGGCTGGATGTGGCTATGAGCAACCTGCTGTAGTGTGAGGTGTCCCTGCCCATGGCAGGGGGGTTGGAACTGGCTGAGCCTTGAGGTCCCTTCCAAACCTGACTGTTTCTATGATCCTGTGAAACTCATAGCCCCACCCCTTGGTAGCCAGGGGCCAAGAGGAATGCAGCCCAGGCTTTAAATGCTCGACCAGATGGACTATTAGATTGGAGTGTTGCTTAGCAATGAAAACCTGTATTTTACATGTCTGATGTACTCATTTGCTGACCTCCAGAGCCTAACCCAAGTGTGAATCATAGAGCGGTTTAGGTTGGAAGGGACCTTAAAGATTGTGCAGTTCCAATCCCACTGCCATGGGCAGGGACGCCTCCTCCTCAACCAGGCTGCCCAAGGCCACATCCAGCCTGGCCTTGAACAGCTCCAAGGTTGGAGCCTCCACAGCTTCTCTGGGCAACCCATTCCAGTGTCTTGCCACTCTAATGGAAGAGACTTTCTTCTTAATATCTAATCAAAATCTAGCTCCTTCCAGTCTGAAGCTACTACCACTCATCCTGTCACTAAGACATGAATTCAGCTTCACTACGATGGTAAAAGAAATAGTAGGGAAGTTCCCTCCCAATCTCATCCCCATCTCCAACAACTCCAAGAATGGCAGCTCTGGGGAAACTGGTTAAGACTTAAATACTGACCTGAAGCATGTTCAGGGCATGACCACTGCAATGTCAGAGATGAAAAGGCTCTCTAAGGGTCACCTAGAAATGAGCCAGACTGTCAGGATGGTTAGCCAAAAAAAAATAATAGCAAATGAAAATGTGAAAGAGGTAAAAATGTCAGCTCACATCATTTGACAGATTTCCCCATTTCTCTTATGGTAAGAATTGCTCTCACCCTCCAAGGTGGTTGTTTCAACCACATGCAGAGCAGTCAGGGCACATCCAATCTCTAAAGATTCCCATGGTGAAAAAGGAATAATTAAAAATCAGAGTACTGCCAGTGGAGCTGACCCAAGTTTTTCTGTGTAAAACTGGATCTCTCATCTTGTGTAAGAAATCAATAGGAGGAATAGGAGGTCTGACAATCTCTTCCAGAGCTCATCCAAACTCCTCCTCATATGACTGATAACAGAATTACAGAATCAGCTACTCCAACCTCACTGCCTCAAGGTCTCATCCAGCCTGGCCTTCAGCACCCCCAGCAAGGAGGCAGCCACAGCCTCCCTGGGCAGCCTGTGCCAGAGTCTCACCACCCTCCTGCTCAACAACTACTTCCTCAGCTCCACTCTAACCCTTCTCTGCCTCAGCTTCAAACCATTGCCCCTTGGTCTGTCTCTAGACCCCCTCAGCAAAAGTCCCTCTGCAGCCTTCCTGCAGGATCCCTTCAGGTCCTGGCAGGCAGCTCTGAGGTCCCCCTGGAGCCTTCTCCTCTCCAGGCTGAACACCCCCAGCTCCCTCAGCCTGGCCTCACAGCAGAGCTGCTCCAGTCCTTGGATCATCTCTGTGGCCTCCTCTGGTCTCTCTCCAGCAGCTCTGTGTCCTTCTTCTGCTGGGGACACCAGACCTGGAGGCAGGATTGGAGGTGAGGTCTGAGCAGAGCAGAGCCAAGGGGCAGAATCCCCTCTCCTGCCCTGCTGCCCACACTCCTCTGGCTGCAGCCAGCACACAGCTGCCTGCTGGGCTGCAGGAGGGCACTGCTGGCTCCTGGGGAGCTGCTCAGCAACCAACACCCCCAGTGCTCTTTCTTCAGAGCTGCTCTCAACCCACTCTGCACTCAGCCTGGACTTGTGCCTGGCAAGGTCACTCCTAGGGCTGCTTTAGTGCTTTCAGATGCACTTTGCTTCTCCCTTTGTTCAGAGGTAGAAGCAACACAAGCAGTTTGGGGGGTGTTTGATGCTTTGCTTGCTTTGATTTTTTTTTTTCTTCCTCCTCTCTTTTTCCCTCAGAAAATTAAATTTCATGAAGTTGGTTCCTTATAGATTGAACACTTTGTGCTAAACAAATGGTTATCGTCTTCCTGGTGCTTTCAATAAATTAGAGCTAGATGTTCAAGCCAATATTGAACTGACACAAATTAGATTTTTACCAAGCAAAATTGTCCCAAACTATAATCTCCTGGAGCAGGAGCTGCATTTTGCACCTGTCAGGAAATGCTTAGTGCTTTATTTCATTAGCATGTCCTGTCAGCCTTTGAGTTTCAATTGCCCAGCAGAAGAGAACAAGGGCATTTTGCTGAGAGACAGCTTCCCATGGTAAGCAAGAGCAGCAGACAGGGAATAAAGAACCACTTTTGCCTTTAGGGTCAGTTTTCTGATTGCCATTTGGAGCACAGTTTTCCCAAATTATGTAAGGAGTGAGAGGCTCAAGGATAGCACAAGGGGCAATGAGGAGGAGAGCCCTGGCACTGGTGAGCCTGAAGAAGAGCAGCCCCAGAGGGGAGCTGAGCAATGCTCAGCAAGAGATGAAAGACCTGTGGGGGGCAAGAGGCTGGGGCCAGACTCTGCTCAGTGGTGCCCAGGGACAGGACAAGGGGCAGTGAGCACAAGGTGGAACCCAGGAGGTTGCATCTGAAGAGGAGGAGAAAGTTGTTTGGTGTGAGGGTGCTGGAGGCCTGGAGCAGGCTGCCCAGAGAGGTTGTGGAGTCTCCTTGTGTGGAGAGCTTCCAACCCCCCCTGGGCATTGTGCTGCTGGGCAAGCTGCTGTGGGTGCCCTGCTGGAGCAGGGGGTTGGACTGGGTGAGCTCCAGAGGTCCCTTCCAACAGCATCATGCTGAGATTCTGGGACTCTGTGAAAACACAAAAGCTGTCAGCAGCCTCTCTCTGTTTGAAGCTGAACTTGTCAAGAGTCCTTTCCATTTAAATAATAGCCACCCATTTCAAACTACAGGGATCTTTCTGCCCTCCTGTTGCAACCACTAAATATTTCCCACCAAAATGTGTGCTTTTTGTTATAGGAAAGCTCAAAACAGGTGCATGAAAGCAGATCAGTCCATGCTGCTGCTACAGGAGAAGTTTTGTGTTAATGGATGAGAGGAAATCCTTTTTAAAGCAGTGAATAGCACTAACCTGTGCTCAACACACAGGCACAGCTCTCCCTGTGTCTAAAGGAGTTTGGTGAGGGCTGAGGGAACACCACCCCTGCTCATGCTTTTGGGGAGAACATTCAAACTTCAGGCAGCTGCTGCCTGAAATCCACCTCTTTAATGAATTTTTAGTGTGTCTGGTAGAGGGAAAGGAGAAAGTTCTTCACAGAGAGAGTTGTTAGCCCTTGGAATGTGCTGCCCAGGGAGGTGGTGGAGTCACCATCCCTGGAGGTGTTCAAGAGGGGATTGGATGTGGCACTTGGTGCCATGGTTTAGTAGTCATGAGGTCTTGAGTGACAGGTTGGACTTGATGATCCTTGAGGTCTTGTCCAACCTTATTGATTCTGTGATTCTGTGGGAAGGGACTGTGTTGGGCGTAGGTGAGAGCATCCCACCTGACCAGGTACCTCTCTGACAGCAGCAGCTTTCATGAGCTCCTTCTGCCTCCAACACCACCTACATAGTGCTCCATTTAGAGCCTGACAGAAACTGCAACCATCCTTTGGTCACCCTAAAGGTCTGACAATTTGCATTTGGTTGTAGGATTCTTGTGCAGGCACCAGGACAGGTTAGAGGCTGTCCTGCTGGAGAGCAGCTACATGGAGAAGGACCTTAGAGTGCTGGTGGGCAGCAAGTTCTGCATGGGACAGCAATGTGCCCTGTGGCCAAGAGAGCCGATGGGATCCTGGGGGACAGCAAGAAAAGTGTGGGCAGCAGGGCTAGGGAGGTTCTGCTGCCCCTCTGCTCTGCCCTGCTGAGACCACAGCTGCAATCCTGTGTCCAGTTTGGGGCTCCCCAGTTGAAGAGAGACAGAGAGCTGCTGGAGAGAGTCCAAGGGAGAGGCAGGAGGATGCTTAGGGGACTTGAGCATCTCCCTGTGAAGAGAGCCTGAGAGCCCTGGGGCTGTTTAGTGTGGAGAGGAGAAGGCTGAGAGGGATCTGATCAATGTCTATCAATAGCTGAGGGGTGGGGGTCAAGTGGAGGGGGCCAGGCTCTTTTGGGTGGTGCACAGTGATAAGCCAAGGAACAACGGGTTCAAACTTGAACATAGAAGGTTTCATCTCAACATGAGGAGAAACTTGTTTGGTGTGAGGGTGCTGGAGGCCTGGAGCAGGCTGTCCAGGGGGTTGTGGAGTTTCCTTCTCTGGAGCTTTCCAAACCCACCTGGATGCATTCCTGTGCAGACTCCCCTGGGTGATGCTGCTCTGGCAGGAGTGTTGGACCTGATGATCTCTGAAGATCCCTTCCAACCTTAGCATTCTGTGATTCTGTGTTTCAAGATCTCCAATGCACCATGGAGCTGTTCCATCCAAAGGGAGATGTGTTTCTCCAGCATGGTGCCATTGACCCCAGCAATTTGCATTGGCCAAACTCACAGCTGTGTACAAATCATAGAATCCTAGAATCAGTCAGGGTTGGAAGGGACCACAAGGATCAGCCAGTTCCAAACCCCCTGCCATGGCAGGGACACCTCACACCAGATCAGGCTGGCCAGAGCCTCATCCAGCCTGGCCTTAAACACCTCCAGGGATGGGGCCTCAACCACCTCCTCAACCACCAATTGAAGCAGGAGGTTTGCATCCAAACATTTTTTCACTTCTTTGTGTTTTGTAGACCAGGAGTCCCACGTTTCTGTCAGCTACTGATGGTCAGCCCCTGGCAAACAAGCCCTGTCTCCATGAGTGTCACAGTGGATGAAAACATTATCAAAAGCTACCATTAACTCATGAGGCTTTGATTTGCTTGACAGCACCACATCAACTGAGTGCTATGGGGGCTTTTTTGCTGCTGATTTTAAATGACTGCTGGTTTGCATTTCTTTCAAGCACGGCCTGATCTACCTCAGCCACAGCATCCTCCAGGTTGTCACTCATTCCCTGATGCTCAGGCTGTTTGGCAATGCTTTCAGCAAAGGAATGCTCCTTACAAAAGCCCTTCAGATGTGTGCTCTTAAGAGCACATAACCAGCTCCATACTCATTTGCTACCAGATGTTTGGGGATAAAGAAAATAAATCACAGCCCTAACAGACTGCTTAAACACACCAGATACCTCACATGCAAAAATTTAATTCTATTATGCTCTTCCTATGTTTTCCATCTTTTAAAATCCCCAATCTAGTCAAGCTTGACCCAGGTAGGTTGTGGAGTCTCCCTCTCTGGAGATATTCAAGACCCACTGGCCAGGAGCAGGCAGTGTGAGCTTGCAGCACAGAAGGCCAAGGGCAGCCTGGGCTGCATCAGCAATATAGTGTGGCCAGCAGGACAAGGGAAGTCATCCTGCCCTGTGCTCAGCTCTGGTCAGGCCACACCTTGAGTGCTGTGTCCAGTTCTGGGATCCTCAATTCAAGAGAGATGTTGAGATGCTGGAATGTGTCCAGAGAAGGGCAGCAAGGCTGGGGAGGGGTCTGAAGCACAGCCCTGTGAGGAAAGGCTGAGAGAGCTGGGGGTGTTTAGCCTGGAGAAGAGGAGGCTCAGGGCAGACCTCATTGCTGTCTACAACTACCTGAAGGGAGGTTGTAGCCAGGTGGGGGTTGGGCTCTTCTCCCAGACACCCAGTGACAGAAGCAGAGGACACAGTCTCAAGCTGCCCCAGGGGAGGCTTAGGCTGATGGTAGAAAGAAATTCTTCCCAGAGAGAGAGATTGGCCACTGGGATGTGCTGCCCAGGGAGGTGGTGGAGTCACCATCCCTGAAAGTGTTTCAAAAGAGACTGGATGAGGCCCTTGGTGCCATGGTTGAGTTGATTGGATGGTGCTGGGTGATAGGTTGGACTGGGTGATATGGGAGTTCTTCTCTAACCTGGTTAATTGTGTGTGACTGTCTAATTCTGTAAGGCCTGAGAGTAAAGCAAGGGCTGTGCTCAGCAGCAGGACACAGGAGCTGTTGCCTGCCTTTTGATCCAAGTCATCACCAAATATACTTCCCGGTTAGTGCCAGCAAGCAGCGGGGGGCTGCAGGCAGCTTTTCATCCAGTGCCAGGATGGATTTGCAGGCTTGTGACACAGCTGTAACTCCACCTTGGTAAACAGAGTCCTGCCCAATTTGTCAGTGTGCTGCTGATGCACCTCTGCTAAGAGTTCAATCATGCAGTGGTGAGCAGAGAGGCAGAGCAAAGGCGTTCTCCCCTGGCGGGAGCAGAGGACATGCTGCCAGCCCTGGGGAGCACTCCTCTGAGCTCCTCTGGAAGGAGACTGCTTCAATCTGACGTTCAAGCAGATGATGGAGTCCGAAAGGGCTTCATCCATCTGGCTCAGCCTGCCTCAGAGATTGAATCCCCTCATTTCATTAGGTGCTGCCTTGGCCAGCGCGGTTCTCAGGGACACGTTTAGAGGGCAGCTCCTGGGAGTGTAATTTGGAAGCAGCTGATTTGACAGGGTGGCAGTCCAGGGCTGAGCTGTGTGCCATCTCCCAGAAAAACAATGGAATGGCAGAATGCAGCCTCCTTCATCTCATCCACCTCACTGGGATCAAGTTCCTCTTTTACTATGATGGTTTTCATAGACTCATAGAATTAGTCAGGGTTGGAAGGGACCACAAGGATCAGCCAGTTCCAACCCCCCTGCCATGGGCAGGGACACCTCACACTAGATCAGGCTGGCCAGAGCCTCATCCAGCCTGGCCTTAAACACCTCCAGGGATGGGACCTCAACCACCTCCCTGGACAACCCATTCCAGGCTCTCACCACTCTCATGGGGAAGAACTTCTTCCTCATGTCCAGTCTGAATCTCCCCACTTCCAGCTTTGTTCCTTTCCCCCCACTCCTATCACTACCTTATAGCCTAAAAAGTCCCTCCCCAGCTTTCTTGTAGCCCCCTTCAGATACTGGAGGGCCACAAGGTCTCCTCAGAGCCTTCTCTTCTCCAGACTGAACAGCCCCAACTCTCTCAGCCTGTCCTCACAGGAGAGGTGCTCCAGCCCTCTGATCATCCTCATGGCCCAGTTTTAAGACTATCTTTTAATTTTTCTTCTAACAAAGTTCAAGCAGAGAAAGTGAAAGGATGTAAATAAATCACTACTGGGTGTGAGAAAGCAAAATAATGATTCTGCTAAACACCTCCATTGGAGAGAGAGACATGTTTAAGAATCTCTACTCAAAACAAGGTCAGTCAGTCTCAGCTTGCTCTGCTTCTCTCTTCTTCTCCTTCTGCCTTGGGAAGGTAACACTCACCCCCTGCATACTGACCTTGACAAGCTAAGCCTAACAGCCTCTCTACTTCCTGATCCTCTGCCTTCTGCCAGGGGGGCCTGGGGGGACTCCTTCTGGCTGAGGGGGGAGGCCCCTTGGGGAAGAGGCACAGCCCCTCGAGGGGGGCCCAAGGGGCTTGGTTGTGTTTCTCTGTTGATTGTACCTATTTGTAAATGTTGTGGGTGGTGTCTATTTGTACAGATTCATTGCATTGCATCATAGGTTGTAGTTTTGCCTGTAAATAGAGCTTCATTTGCTGCCAGCCTGAGCTAGCCTGGGTATTGTTGGTGTGGGAGGGGGATTCCAGCTCCCACACTCTGATATTTACATCAGCAGCAAAGACATTCAGCAGCTGATGGCATGCGCCGCGAAGTTTGTCCTTCAGGCTAGGGGAAAACAAGAAATAAATAATTGGGATTCAAGGCTCTTAAAAATGAAGACTAAAAGCTCAGCCATTTTCCCCACCTTCATTTTTCCAATAGTCCTTAATAAAAGGTGATACTAGTCCCTGCCAGTCGCAGTTTGATTCATCTCCTTGGGTTTATAACAAAAATGCTGAACTTCACGCAGCACAGAAGCACAGAATCAATAAGGTTGGAAAAGACCTCAAGGATCATCAAGTCCAACCTCACCCAGCACCTCATGACTACTAAACCATGGCGCCAAGTGCCACATCCAATCCCCTCTTGAACACCTCCAGGGATGGTGACTCCACCACCTCCCTGGGCAGCACATTCCAAGGGCTAACAACTCTCTCTGTGAAGAAATTTCTCCTTTCCCTCCAGCCTAAACCTCCCCTGGCACAGCTTGAGACTGTGTCCTCTTGTTCTGGTGCTGCTTGCCTGGGAGAAGAGCCCAACCCCCACCTGGCTACAACCTCCCTTCAGGTAGTTGTAGACAGCAATGAGGTCTCCCCTGAGCCTCCTCTTCTCCAGGCTAAACACCCCCAGCTCCCTCAGCCTCTCCTCACAGGGCTGTGCTCCAGACCCCTCCCCAGCCTTGCTGCCCTTCTCTGGACACATTCAAGTCTCTCAATGTCCTTCTTGAACTGAGGAGCCCAGAACTGGACACAGCTCTCAAGGTGTGGTCTAACTAGAGCTGAGCACAGGGCAGGATGACTCCCTTGTCCTGCTGGCCACACTACTCCTGACCCAGGCCAGGATGCCATTGGCCTTCTTGGCCACCTGGGCACACTGCTGGCTCCTGTTCAGCTGCTGTCACCCAGCACCCCCAGGTCCCTTTCTGCTTGGCTGCTCTCCAGCCACTCTGTCCCCAGCCTGTAGCACTGTTTGGGGTTGTTGTGGCCAAAGTGCACTTCGAAGTAGTGCAGAAATCTAACCAGAGAGGTTCCTCTGAGAATGAAAACTCACCATCAGGTGCTTCACAATAGGAGGATGTTGTGTGCCATGCTCTTCCTGATGAGCTTCCAGGCTGCAGCCAGAGGAGTGTGGGCAGCAGGGCAGGAGAGGGGATTCTGCCCCTTGGCTCTGCTCTGCTCAGACCTCACCTCCAATCCTGCCTCCAGCTCTGGTGTCCCCAGCAGAAGAAGGACACAGAACTGCTGGGGAGAAACCAGAGGAGGCCACAAAGATGCTCCAAGGGTTGGAGCAGCTCTGCTGTGAGGCCAGGCTGAGGGAGCTGGGGGTGTGCAGCTTGGAGAGGAGAAGGTTCCACGGGGACCTCAGAGCTGCCTGCCAGGACCTGAAGGGATCCTGCAGGAAGGCTGCAGAGGGACTTTTGCTGAGGGGGTCTAGAGACAGCCCAAGGGGCAATGGTTTGAAGCTGAGGCAGAGCAGGGGTAGAGTGGAGCTGAGGAAGAAGTTGTTGAGCAGGAGGGTGGTGAGACTCTGGCACAGGCTGCCCAGGGAGGCTGTGGCTGCCTCCTTGCTGGGGGTGCTGAAGGCCAGGTTGGATGAGACCTTGATCAGCTGAGTCTGGCTGAGAGGTGTCCCTGGGCATGGTGGGAAGGCTAGGGATGATGATCTGAGCTCCCTTCCAGCCTGAGCCATTCTAGGATTATAAGATGACTTTGGAAACTGCAGTTAATGCTTCTGGACACTCTCAGAGCCAGGGCTGTGTGCAGTCACTTGGGAGAGTTGGTTAAAGTACATTTCAATTTTGTTTTGAAGCTGACAAGGAGGCTGCTCATTTGAATTCTGCTCATTTGAGTTCTGCTCTGGCCTGCAGCATGTCTGGACAAAGAGGTCATGGCTTGATGCTACTTCTTTTGATGATGGAAGAGAATGTTATCTAACTCATCCAAGTTTTAATCAATCTCCTGGCCCTGCAACTGCATTAGTTTATATTTCTGAGTGCACAAACACAATCTTAGTATCATTTTCTCTGTTGAGAGGCATTTAATCTGGCCAGAACAAGGAACATAACATGAATAACCTTTCTAACAAGCTGGAGGTTAGTGTACCAACAGGGTCAGTCCCAGAGAGAGGTCACAGGGAGCAAGTGTGGAGGCTGTAGAGGACAGGGAAATGTTCATGTCCACTTCTTGCTCTTTACTGTAAAGGAAGCTGGCCAGCCCTCAGGAACTTCAGCAAAAGGTTGCACTTCAGCTGAGTGTTTAAGGTTGGATTTCAGAGGACTGCAATGAAGAACAGTTCATCTTACCATGAGTTATGTCACAGTTCAAAAAGGTTACAAGATCACACCTCCTCCTCAGACTCTCTTTTTGTTCCCCACTGCTTCTGACCCTGCTTACTGCTCATATGAACTGCCACCATGTTTAGAAGCTGTGACTCAGCTGTGACTCTGCCAGACAGGGATGAAGCACTGCCCCTGAGGCTGCTCACATCTCTGTGCTTTGCATGCTCGAGCACAAGGCACAAAATCCTCAGAGCAGACAGATGGCTGTGCTGACAAAAAGGACCTTGACCTTTGACTCACAGAGACACAGAATTGTCTAGATGGAAAAGACATTTGAGACCTGGGAGTGCTGGTGGGCAACAAGTTCTGCATGGCACAGCAATGTGCCCTGGTGGTCAAGAAGGCCAATGGGGTCCTGGGGGGCATTCAGAGGAGTGTGTCCAGCAGAGCCAGGGAGGTTCTCCTCCCCCTTTTACTCTGCCCTGATAAGAGCTCACCTGCAATATTGCATCCAGTTCTGGGCTCCCCAGTTCAGGAGGGACAGGGATCTGCTGGAGAGAGTCCAAGGGAGGGCTCCAAGCACTGCCTGGGGAGGAGAGGCTGAGAGCCCTGAGGCTGGTTAGTGTGGAGAGGAGAAGGCTGAGAGGGATCTGATCAATGTCTATCAATAGCTGAGGGCTGGGGGTCAGGAAGGAAGGGACAGGGACAGGCTCTGCTCAGTTGTGCCCTGGGATAGGACAAGGGGCAATGGATGGAAACTGCAGCACAGGAGGTTCCACCTCACCATGAGGAGGAACTTCTTCAGTGGGAGGGTCCCAGAGCCCTGGCACAGGCTGCCCAGAGAGGTTGTGGAGTCTCCTTCTCTGGAGCCTTTGCAGCCCTGTCTGGATGTGTTCCTGTGTGAGCTGTGATGGATTCTCTGGTCCTGCTCTGGCAGGGGGGTTGGACTGGAAGATCTCCAGAGGCCCCTTCCAACCCCTAACCTCCTGTGAGCCTGGGATGATCAAGCCCACAACTCTACCACCTAATCCAGCACCAAGCATGCAGGCTCCCCCAAAGCCTTCTCTGGGTGTGGATGTGACATCCATTACTGGGAGTCCCTCCCTCACAGAAGCAGAGGGAAGGGTTCCTTATCCTCTAAAATGTCCTTGGGCAGACACATCTATGACCTCTGCTAGGTGTAAGTGTTGGAGAAGGGCCAACTAGAGGTTGTAGCATAAAGCTTTCCTGAGGGTGAGGGGAGAACACAAGCAGCTCTGGGCTTTGGGCTAGGACAAGAGGGACAAGAGGGACAGTGCACAGCTATCTGTTCCAGCTCTTCCTTTGCTATGGGGAATGGTTGAGAGAAGAACAGACATTAATAGTCAGAACCCTGGGAGATAAGGTGGATCTCAAATCCTCACCACAGCACACACATAGCATTGTTTCCAGCACTGTAATTATCTGATAAAGCTCTTAAGCATACACCCCAGGTACCAAAAAGCATTCTTACCTCCCTCCAAAGCCATCTGAAGCACAGCCAGATATTAGTCAGCAACTGTGTGGAGCTTTGGGAAAGAAAAACCTTAATTAATATATATGTCAGGGGAGAAATTTCCTTGTGTTTCTGAGAAATTTCAGGTTGAGCTGGCTGGGCACAGCTCTGCTGAAAACCTCCCTGCTGCTCCCCTAGCAGAGGTTAGCACAGAGCAGGGAGCAGTTAATATGCATGCAGAGGAAGGGGGCTCAGGTCACAGAATCCCTGTTTGGAGGGAGCTGGAACTGCCCTCTGGAGCTCACCCAGTCCAACCCCCTGCTCCAGCAGGGCACCCACAACAGCTTGCCCAGCAGCACAATGCCCAGGAGGGGTTGGAAGCTCTCCACACAAGGAGACTCCACAACCTCTCTGGGCAGCCTGCTCCAGGCCTCCAGCACCCTCACACCAAACAACTTTCTCCTCCTCTTCAGATGCAACCTCCTGGGTTCCACTTTGTGCCCACTGCCTCTTGTCCTGTCCCTGGGCACCACTGAGCAGAGTCTGGCCCCAGCCTCTTGCCCCCCACAGCTCCTTTGTCTCTTGCTGAGCATTGCTCAGCTCCCCTCTGGGGCTGCTCTTCTCCAGGCTCTCAGCCCCAGGGCTCTCAGCCTTTGCTCCTCACAGAGTTGCTCCAGGCCCCTCAGCAGCTTTGTTACCTTTCATGGACTCTCTCCAGTAGTTCCTTGTCCCTCTTGAACTGGGGACCCCAGAACTGGCCACAATACTCCAAGCAGCCTCAGCAGGACAGAGTAGAGGGAAGAACACATTTGCCTCCACCTGATGTTGACTATCAGCACTTCTAATTATGCAAGCTGGCACAAGCAAGCCTCACTCTTGTGGACATTGTGGCTCTGGGCAAACTGCTGTGGGTAACCTTCTTCAGCATGAGGCTTGGACTGGATCATCCTCAGAGCTTCCTTCCAACTTTCCACCATTCTGTGCCTTTACATATTAAAATAAATTTAAAGTTCTTGAAAGCCAAATGCATGAAAAAAGTCCACAACAAATTCCTAATTCCAGGTGTTTTCAGAGGGAAGGAGCCTAAAATACGGCTTTAAGAATCCTACTTCTGACCTTTAGAAATCATCATCTGGGGCGCAGAAAAGGCTCCGAGCAGCTGGTGCAGTCCAGCTGTGATTTTCCACTCTATCAGAAGCCCATAACTGGTTCATTTGTGCCTTCCTACCAAGGCAACAAAGTTAATGCTGCTGTCCTGAATGCCCCTTGTTCACTGCTGAACTAAAAAGGCCTCTGCTGGGTGGTGATTATGAAGCAATGATTGCCTTCATAATCCTAATATCTGCTTGTCTTAATTTACAACTCTCTCACCAAATAAAAGCAAGGAAGAGATGGAAAGTTCATTAGCATTACAAAATTAGGATTATTAAAATGGTTCACAAATTCACCCAGCTGGATTTTACATCAAATAAAGCTTTGTTCTACAGCTTCTCCCCTGGTCAGGGACTGGAGTGCTGCCAGCCTCACACCATGGCTCACCAGCAGTGAGGTTCAGAGAGAGCATCAGTCTCCAGTTTTGACTTAGTTCTGATAGAAAACTGAGTTCCAAGCTTGAAACGAGCTGCCCAGGGAAGTGGTGGAATCATAATGCCTGGAGATGCTCAAAAACCTGTAGACACAGCACTTGGGACATCATTTAATGGGCGTGGTGGTGTTGGGTTGACAGTTCCTAGGCTCACAAGAGGTTAGGGGTTGGAAGGGACCTCTGGAGACCTTCCAGTCCAACCCCCCTGCCAGAGCAGGACCAGAGAATCCAGCACAGCTCACACAGGAACACATCCAGACAGGGCTGCAAAGGCTTCACAGAAGGAGATTCCACAACCTCTCTGGGCAGCCTGTGCCAGGGCTCTGGGACCCTCCCACTGAAGAAGTTCCTCCTCATGCTGAGGTGGAACCTCCTGTGCTGCAGTTTCCATCCATTGCCCCTGGTCCTATCCCAGGGCACAACTGAGCAGAGCCTGTCCCTGTCCCTTCCTTCCTGACCCCCAGCCCTCAGCTGTTGATAGACATTGATCAGATCCCTCTCAGCCTTCTCCTCTCCACACTAAACACCCCCAGGGCTCTCAGCCTCTCCTCCCCAGGCAGTGCTGCAGTCCCTTCAGCATCCTTAGAGCCCTCCCTTGGACTCTCTCCAGCAGATCCCTGTCCCTCCTGACCTGGAGAGCCCAGAACTGGATGCAACATTCCAGGTGTGACCTCACCAGAGCAGAGTAGATGGAGAGGAGAACCTCCCTGGATCTGCTGGACACACTCCTCTGAACGCACCCCAGATTACCATTGGTTGGATTTGATAATCTTGGAGGCCTTTTCCAACCATGGTTCTATGATTTTGGGAGTGGAGAGGCTGCACAAATGCAACAAATGCCACACATTGTTGCATTTCTGTGTTGTGAAGAAAATGCAACTATTTACAAAATCACAGAATGGTTTGGGTTGGAAGGGACCTTTCAAGGCCATCTAAGTCTGGGTTTGGGTTGGGAGGGAGATTTCAAGGCCATCTAAGTCTGTGTTTGGGTTGGAAGGGACCTTTCAAGGCATCTAAATCTGCAGTAAGCAGGAACATCCCCAGCTAGATCAGATTCTTCAGGGACCCTTCAAGGTCATCTTTGTCTGGATTTGGGTTGGAAGGGACCTTTCAAGGCCATCTAAGTCTGCAGTAAGCAGGAACATCCCCAACTAGATCAGGTTCTTCAGGGACCCTTCAAGGTCATCTTTGTCTGGGTTTGGGTTGGAAGGGACCTTTCAAGGCATCTAAGTCTGCAGTAAGCAGGAACATCTCCAGCTAGATCAGGTTCTTCAGGGCCCCATCCAGCCTAACCTTGAATATCTCCACCACCTCCCTGGGCATGAGTCCTCCACCACCTCCCAGGGCAACCTGTTCCAGCGTTCCACCACCCCCACAATAAAAGGACTTCCTCCTAATGTCCCATTTAAATCTAGTTCCAACCCATTGCTCCTTGTCCTGCTGCTCCATGCCCTGGGAGACAGTCTCTTCCCAGCCCTCTGTGGACACCACCCAAGGTACCAGGCCAAGACCCAAGTTTAACCATGCATCCTAAGGGGCTACCCAGGCATTTTCTGCAGTGTCAAGGTGAATGATTTCACTGCAGCCAGGAAAGATCTGCACCATCTTTTGAGCTTCCCAAAAGCTTGTGAGTTTCCATCCCATCACATCCTAGCTCAGTGCCAGTCATAAAGCACTGCACACCCAGAGGCAAAGGCAAGCAGCAAGCCTTACAGCAAGCTGAGCTGCTTTGAAGTCTCCTGACAGAAAATGAAGCCAAATGGTTTGGTGCTTTTGCTTCCTCAAAAATGTATTCCAATAGGAAGTATCTGGAAAAACACACCTAATGCTTGGGCTCTGGAAAAGACCTTGAAGATAAGAGAGTCCAACCATTCTCTAACTCTACCAAGGCTGGGGTTAAGCCACATCCCTCAGCACCACATCTCTGCCTCTTTGAACCCCCTCCAGGGATGGGGTTTCAGCCACCTCCCTGGGGAGGCTGTTCAGGATCTGAAAACACTTTCAGTGAAGATGTTTCTTCTCATATCCAACCTAACAATGTGCCAGCTTGGTTTGCTTTTGTGTTTTCTAAAGGTATTTGAACTAATTTTTAAGTACAGTTCTTTAGATCCAATAATGAAAATTCTCAGTTGCACCCTGGGATAGGACAAGGAGCAATGGATGGAAACTGCAGCACAGGAGGTTCCAGCTCAACATGAGGAGGAACTTCTTCAGTGGGAGGGTCCCAGAGCCCTGGCACAGGCTGCTCAGAGAGGTTGTGGAGTCTCCTTCTGTGGAGCCTTTGCAGCCCTGTCTGGATGTGTTCCTGTGTGAGCTGTGCTGGATTCTCTGGTCCTGCTCTGGCAGCAGGGTGGGACTGGAAGATCTCCAGAGGTCCCTTCCAACCCCTAACCTCCTGTGAGCCTGTGAAACCTTCTCTGGTGCAACTTGAAGCCATTTCTTCTCTTTCTAACACTTGTTACTGGGGAGAAGAGACTAACACCCACCTTGCTACAACCTCCAAGGAAGGAGAGAAAAAAAAAAACACTTCACAGCACCTTCACCTTGTGTGAAAACCCAGATCCTAGAATGGCTCAGAGCTCATCTGCTCCAACCTCCCCACCATGTCCAGGGACACCTCTCAGCCAGACTCAGCTGCTTGAGGCCTCCTCTAGCCTGGCCTTGAACACCTCCAGGCAGGAGGCAGCCACAGCCTCCCTGGGCAGCCTGTGCCAGATGCAATAACAGAAATCACAAGAAGGGACAGTGTGCTGGTTTGAGGCCAGCCAGAACATCTCTTGCCCCGAGAGGGACAAAAGAATGAGACTCACACAAACGGATTGGAGAGTGATGGAAAGTTTAAATGGAAAAGCAATTGGTGAAACTACAGAGAACTACAAACTACAAAGCACAGTGGAAAAGAACATCCTAAAGCATACAGAACCCCCTCACAGAATTCCCAAAAGCTTCCCAATCCTCCCTTCCTCCCACCTGAGGGTCTACCCAATCCCTCAGGGCTCTTCCTTCCCCCCCCCTCCCACTGCTAGGCAAGTCTCAGGCTGACCAGGTCTGAGACTGCCCCCCCCCCTCCATTCTCCTCCCGGCATTAGGCCTAGTCAGGCCTAAGAGGCCTGAGATACCCCCCCGGCATTACCCGATAAGAGAGGCCATCTCCCATGGGAGCAGAGAGGGAAGAAAGAGGAAGAGGATGACTCTGCAGATGGCTTTATAGGGCGCAGGATTTATGGGTAGAAATACGCCGTTTCCTGTGTCCAGCCCTGTGGGTGGGCACCTGGGACACCAGAGGTGTATCTCATGCAGCAGTGGCAGGGGGCACCCAGCCCAAACTGCCACATCCCACCCCTTATTTCATACCCATAATTCCTGCACCCAAAACATATCATCAGATCAGAGACAGTTCTTAGATGACATGTCTGGCAAAGTCCAGGTCCTCATCTGGGCGTCCTTCCGAAGAGTCTGTCCCTCGGGCTCAGGTCACAGTTCCATTCCAGCTCTTCTCCCTCATCCTGTGGAACCTCCCAGCGACGCAGAGTTCATTCCTCTGCACGGTGAACTCTTCATGGATCCGATGGACATCCTGGCACCTGTAAACAACCTCACAACTACTCAATCAAACATCAATCTCCATCCACTCAAGCGGCATGTCTCCACCCCTTGGGGCAATCAAGTCAGAACAATCAGGCTCCTCGACTTGACTCCTTCCACCCCTTGCAGGCAACAGCACGCTGAGATTTTCCAAAGCTGCACGGACCTTTCCCAAGCCCAGTGCTGACCGCTTCCAGCCGCGGCCCGAGGCTAATACAGATGCACACCGCGCACAGGCACACCGCTCCCCCTGAGCGTACGCATGCCGAGGCATGGAGGCATCCGGCTACACAGCCCTCCCCGGAGAGGGAGTGGCTGCACTGCAGCCAGCCGAGAAGAGAGGCGGAGCCAGGTGCTAGGCGCCATTTTCGGAGCGCGTCCGAGAATCAGGGGAGAGATAACAGCGAGAGCCGCCGTCACCTCTGCAGCCGCGGTACAGATCCAAAACCGCCGCCACCCCTCGGGCCACACCAGCGGCTTTTCCAGCCAAAGCTACCGTCGCTCCCTGGGCCCTCGGAAGCAGCCTTTGAACTGGAGCCACCGCTCACCTTCTTGATTACGGGAGCCATCGCTCACCGCCCCGCTGCAGCCAGCCCCCACCGCCGTGGGACAAGCTGACCCTGGTCTGCTTCCGACTGTCCCTCCCCCTTCCTCGGCTCCGCACCGCTCTGCTCGCCGCTGGTGCCGCGGGGAACAGAAAGGAAAGAGACAGGCACCGCATTCTTAAGCTTTCCCCCCGAAGCAAGTGGCTACAAAATCACCGCTGCCGCTTGGAAGGGCAGACGGGATTCTACGCCACGGCTACGCACCAGGGAGTCCCCTCGGAACCCACAAAACGCTCACACGATCGCGCCAGCACAAAGCCTTGAGCCCAGCCACCAAAACCAACAATGCCCAGATACCATTTTAACTTTTCCACCCCTGCACCTCTCCAAACCAGCCTGCAGAGCCCCGCAGGAACCATCCTCTGCTACCAAAAATCTGTGCTGGTTTGAGGCCAGCCAGAACATCTCTTGCCCCGAAAGGGACAAAAGAATGACACATGCAAATGGATTGGAGAGTGATGGAAAAGTTTAAATGGAAAAGCAATTGGTGAAGCTACAGAGAACTACAAACTACAAAGCACAGTGGAAAAGAACATCCTAAAGCATACAGAACCCCCTCACAGAATTCCCAAAAGCTTCCCAATCCTCCCTTCCTCCCACCTGAGGGTCTACCCAATCCCTCAAGGCTCTTCCTTCCCCCCCCTCCCACTGCTAGGCAAGTCTCAGGCTGGCCAGGTCTGAGACTGCCCCCCCCCCCTCCATTCTCCTCTTGGCATTAGGCCTAGTCAGGCCTGAGAGGCCTGAGATACCCCCCCGGCATTACCCGATAAGAGAGGACATCTCCCATGGGAGCGGAGAGGGAAGAAAGAGGAAGAGGATGACTCTGCAGATAGCTTTATAGGGTGCAGGATTTATGGGTAGAAATACGCCGTTTCATGTGTCCAGCCCTGTGGGTGGGTACCTGGGACACCAGAGGTGTATCTCATGCAGCAGTGGCAGGGGGCACCCAGCCTAAACTGCCACAGACAGGTTGAGAAACCTGCAGCAAAAATGCCTTTAACACTTGTCCAGTCGTAATCACTGCTGATCCATCCAGAGTACAGCTCAGCTGCTCTGCAAGCTAACACCACACACATCTTAGGAAGGAAAACAGACTTCCAGAGAGCTGCAAAGATGGATTTTAACCATTTTACCACTTAAATTCTCCTTTTCAATTTCTCTTATTCCTTGCATGGAGTTTGGCCACAGTCTGGAGTCTATAAATTAAAAATTCATAACCACAAGAGCTGTATAATAATAATAATAATAATAATAATAATAATAATAATAATAATAATAACAACAACAATTTTTTTTTCTAGCATGTTCATCTTGAAAGGCCCCCTGAAGTGCAGGCTGCTGGACCAGAGAAAGGCAGGCAGAGCACAGCACTCTGCAGAATAAAGCATCTGAAAGACACAGCACCAGCAGGACTTGGAGCTTCAGAAGCTTCAGTGCCCAATTCAGGAAGCTGGTACCTGCTGTCTGTATAGGAGCCCTGGAAGATGGACTCATCCCCTCTGAAAGTGTTGGGCTGATCTCCTCTGCAAGAGCTGGGCTGCTCCCCTCTGCAAGAGCTGGGCTGCTCCCCTCTGCAAGAGCTGAGCTGATCTCCTCTGCAAGAGCTGAGCTGATCCCCTCTGCAAGAGCTGGGCTGATCCCCTCTGCAAGAGTTGGGCTGATCCCCTCTGCAAGAGCTGGGCTGATCCCCTCTGCAAGAGCTGGGCTGATCCCCTCTGCAAGAGCTGGGCTGCTCCCCTCTGCAAGAGCTGGGCTGCTCCCCTCTGCAAGAGCTGGGCTGATCCCCTCTGCAAGAGCTGGGCTTGCTGCTTAAACCAAAACCCCAGTGCATCCTGCAGCTGCCTTCTTGTTGAGGATGTTCTGATGAACTCTAAAGCCTGTGTAGCCCCCAGGCCTCCTCTGATGAATCAGCTCTTCTCCTCCAGGAAGGAATAGATGAACAGAAAATTTATCACAGGATCACAGCTCACAGGATGTCAGGGGTTGGAAGGGACCTCTGGAGATCTTCAGTCCAAGCTCCCCTGCCAGAGCAAGACCAGAGAATCCAGCACAGCTCACACAGGAACACATCCAGACAGGGCTGCAAAGGCTCCAGAGAAGGAGACTCCACAACCTCTCTGGGCAGCCTGTGCCAGGGCTCTGGGACCCTCCCACTGAAGAAGTTCCTCCTCATGCTGAGGTGGAACCTCTTGTGCTGGAGTTTCCATCCATTGCCCCTTGTCCTATCCCAGGGTGAAGCTGAGCAGAGCCTGTCCCTGTCCCCTCCCTCTTCACCCCCAGCCCTCAGCTATTTATGAACATTTATATGTTCAAACATTTATATGGGTTAAACCAAAATCATATTGCATCCTGCAGCTCCCTTCTTCATGAGGATGTTCTGATGACCTCTAAAGCCTCTGTAGCCCTCAAGACTCTTCTGGTTAATCTGCTCTTCTCCTCCACAAAAAACAGAGGAACTTCAGAAAATTTATGATTTTTTTTTTTTTTGGTCCAGTAACTAAGGCAAAAGCTTTGGAAGTGGGTTGGCAAGCTCTTGGCAAGGTTCCTACTTTCTACGTCATGGAACTACAGGTCAGTCTCACCTCTGTGCCTGGTAAGATCATGGAGCAGATTCTCCTGGAGGCACTACTGAGACAGAAGAATAATGAAGAGGTGATTGGGTACAGTCAGCAAGGCTTCCCCAAGGGCAAACCCTGCCTGACAAACCTGGTGGCCTTCTGTGAACAGGTCACAACATTAATAAATGAGGGACCACCAACTGATGTCATGGACCTGGACCTGAGCAAAGCCTTCCACACTGTCCCACACCACAGCCTGGTCTCCAAGCTGGTGACACATGGGTTTGATGGGTGGACCACGAGATGGATAAAGAACTGGCTTGATGGCTGCACCCAAAGAGTGGCTGTCAATGGCTCCATGTCCCAGTGGAGGCCAGGGACAAGTGGAGTCCCTCAGGGATCAGTGCTGGGACCAGGCTTGTTCAACATCTTTGTTGGTGCCATGGACAGAGGCATTGAGTGCACCCTCAGCAGGTTTGCTGCTGACACCAAGCTGTGTGGTGTGGCTGACAGCTGGAGGGAAGGGATCCATCCAGAGGGACCTGGACAGGCTGGAGAGGTGAGCACAAGCCAACCTCAGGAGGTTCAACCAGACCAAGTGCAAGGTCCTGCAGCTGGGTCAGGGCAATCCCAAGCACAAAGCCAGGCTGGGCAGGGACTGGCTGGAGAGCAGCCCTGAGGAGAGGGACTTGGGGGTGCTGGGGGATGAGAAGCTCAGCAGGAGCCAGCAGTGAGCACTTGCAGCCCAGAGAGCCAAGCAGAGCCTGGGCTGCAGCAGGAGAAGTGTGGGCAGCAGGGCCAGGGAGGGGATTCTCCCCCTCTGCTCCACTCTGTGAGACCACACCTGGAGCTCTGTGTCCAGTGCTGGAGCCTCTGTTCCAGGAAGGATCTGGAGGTGCTGGAAGGTGTCCAGAGAAGGGCCACGAGGATGAGCAGAGGGCTGGAGCTGCTCTGCTATGAGGACAGACTGAGAGAGTTGGGGCTGTGCAGTCTGGAGAGGAGAAGGCTCCCAGGAGACCTTCTTGTGGCCTTGCAGGATCTGAAGGGGGCTCCAAGAAAGCTGGGGAGGGACTTTTGAGGATCTCAGGTAGTGACAGGACTGGGGGGAATGGAACAAAGCTGTAAGTGGGGAGATTCAGACTGGACATGAGGAAAAAGTTCTTGCCCATGAGAGTGGAGAGAGTCTGGAATGGGTTGTCCAGGGAGGTGGTTGAGGCCCCATCCCTGGAGGTGTTTAAGGCCAGGCTGGATGAGGCTCTGGCCAGCCTGATCTGGTGTGAGGTGTCCCTGCCCATGGCAGGGGGGTTGGAACTGGCTGAGCCTTGTGATCCCTTCCAACCCTGACTGATTCTAGGATTCTATGATCTTCCCTCAAATACCTTCATCATGATTGGGAAACAGATCTAACAAAACCTTTGTGTCTAACGGATAGGTTACAAAGCCATGAAGGAACCTGAGTCACTCAGGGACTGCCACAATGGAGGAGAACAGCCCCACCAGATATGCTGGGCAGCCACTCCAGTCACATTTTCACCATCCTTTTGCATATTTCTTTCTCCATTGACTGGGGTTACAAGAGAGATGGGCTGCAGATGGAGGAAACTCTTGGCAGCACCTCTGTTCAGGCCAGCAGAGAGACTGAGCCCAAGGCAGAAGGTAAATGAGGGGTGGAATTTTCCAGCACTTCTGAAATGTTCACAGACAAAAATCTTTATAAACAACTTCCAGATTCAGTTGTTTTAAATTTAAGGCTTAGCTGTTAAAATTTCCCCTTCCAACCCTTCCAGAACACAGCCTTTCAATCTCCTTCTGTCACTTCTATGTCCTAGCTGCCCAAAAATGAAATGGAGTTAACCTTTATTCAACCAGAATCACAGAATACTAGGGGTTGGAAGTGTCCTCCAGAGATGATCAGGTCCAACCCCCCTGCCAGAGCAGCATCACCCAGGGCAGGCTGCACAGGAATGAAGCCAGGTGGGGTTGGAAAGTCTCCGGAGAAGGAGACTCCACAACCCCCCTGGGCAGCCTGCTCCAGGCCTTCAGCACCCTTACCACACAGAAGTGTATCCTCATGGTGAACCTCCTGGGTTCCAGCTTGTTGTTTCTTGTCCTGTCAGAGGACACCATCCAAAAGAGCCTGGCCCCTTCATCCTGACCCCCACCCCTCAGCTATTGATAGACATTGATCAGATCCCTCTCAGCCTTCTCCTCTCCACACTAAACAGCCCCAGGGCTCTCAGGCTCTCTTCACAGGGAGATGCTCAAGTCCCCTAAGCATCCTCCTGCCTCTCCCTTGGACTCTCCCCAGCAGCTCTCTGTCTCTCTTCATCTGGGGAGCCCCAAACTGGACACAGGATTGCAGCTGTGGTCTCAGCAGGGCAGAGCAGAGGGGCAGCAGAACCTCCCTAGCCCTGCTGGCCACACTTTCCTTGCTGCCCCCCAGGATCCCATTGGCTCTCTTGGCCACCAGGGCACATTGCTGTCCCATGCAGAACTTGTTGCCCACCAGCACTTTTTAATGTCTTTCTCCATGGAGCTGCTCTCCAGCAGGACAACCCCCAGTCTGTCCTGGTGCCTGCTGTTGTTCCTCCCCAGATGTAAGTCCCTGGACCTTGCCCAGATTGAACTCACTGTTGTTTGAATGGCTCCTAGTTTGATATCCAGCACCTTAAAGTCAGAGCATTTCCACTCTCCTCACCTTGAAAACAGTTTCCAAGCTGTGGTTTTATGTATATTTATCTTTGATTAGAGGTGCATCCATCAGCCACGTTCTGAGTCCACACTGTGCATCTCCACAGCTTCTCCCAAAGCAGTACTTCACACAGCTACAAGGGAATATCCTCTGCTGTGCAGAACAAAAAGCTATCCCAGAAATTCAGCAAATATAAATGACCAAATCAAAGAGCAAAACTGCAGCCTTCACTGAACCACACTCCAGGGAGCTTCAAACTGCTTCCCAAGAGTAATGAGGAAAATATCTGTATGGATCACACAGGACGCCTTTTGCCAACGAATGGTTCCCAAGGAAGCTTGCTCACAGCCATTTTTTGAAGCCTTTGTGATAGTTGTTGTCTGGAAGTATCTGGAATATTGTGTCCAGTTCTGGGCCCCTCAGGTCAAGAAGGGCCTCAGGAATTGCTTGAGAGAGTCCATCCCAGAGCCACAGAGCTGCTGCAGGCAGTGGAACATCTCCTGGGAGGCCAGGCTGAGGCAGCTGGGGCTTGGAGCTTGCAGCAGAGCAGCCTCAGGGCTGCCCTCATTGCTGGGGATCAAGATGTGCAGGGCTGGAGCCAGGCTCTGCTCAGGGATGGCCAAGGACAGCACAAGGGGCACTGGGGGCAAGCTGGAGCAGAGGAGGTGCCATGGGAACAGAAGGGAAACCTTTGTGCCTGTGAAGGTGCTGGAGGCCTGGAGCAGGCTGCCCAGAGAGGTTGTGGAGTCTCTTTCCATGGAGACTTTCCAAGCCCAGCTGGATGTGTTCTTGTGTGCCCTACCCTTGGTGATGCTGCTCTGGCAGTGGTCTTGGACTGGATGACCTCTGGAGGTCCCTTCCAACCACTGACACTCTGTGCCCTCAATCCTGTTGATACAGATGCACAGGGAGGAGGGAGCACAAACAAGCACAACCTTGAACGTCAGATATTCCATCTAAACATGAGGAGGAACTTCTGTAAAGGTGCTGGAGCCCAGGAGCAGGCTGCCCAGAGAGGTGGTGGAGTCTTCATCTCTGGAGAGATTCTAAAGCCACCTGGATGCATTCCTGGGTAATCTTCTCTAGGTGAACCTGCCTTGGCAGGAGGGTTGGGCTCAGTGATGTCCACAGGTCCCTTTTAACCCTCACCATTCTGTGATTCTGTGTCAGTAAACCCCCCCCCCCCCCCCCCCCCCCAGTCATGCCACAGTAGAAAAATCAATACTGGACCATCAGACCCAACTACACCTTGCTCAGCTGCCTCATCCCAGAATCAGACTGCTTCAGGGTGAGATTGTGTTACACTTTGAAGGGGGAAATTTAGCCTAGTCCCTGACTGCAAAGACTGAGAGTAAAATTATTCCCATTGGACACAAAAGGAAAATAATGTTAAAGTCTACAGAATTCCTTGGATTGCTAATAGGGACATAGAGCAGAGACATAAATAGTTCTTTCTCTTCCTCTTCTGTCACTTCTGCTTGCAACTTCTCTCTCTCTCCCATGGCCTTGCCAGGGGATCTCTGTTTTGACCCCTGTGTGAGGTAATGGGAAGGAGGGAGGGAGTGGGGAATGGTTCGCTGGATCCATCCAGGGGGGTCTGAGGAATTTCTGTGTTGTTTATAAATTATAAATATCTTTACACTGTACATCTATTGCCTATTTTGTACCTATCCGTTGCATTTCACATTTCTAGATGGTAGTGTGCCTGTAGAGAGAGCTTCATTTGCTTCCATCCCAAACTGAGCTGATCTGGCAATTTTGTTTTGGGGGTAATTCTCACAATTTAGTTGGGGGGGGGGGAGTAATTTCAACCCACCACAGATTCTCTGTCTTCTAAAAGCTCTTTCCAGTATGTAGACTCCTTCCCACACGAGTTTATTTTGATAGCAGCATCTACTGCAACTTGTCCTCCTTCCTCCCAGCAGCAAGCCCAAGGGAAGCAGTGCCTGCAAATCACACACTTCACTTTCTCCTGGTTCCTCACCCTAATGGATCAAAAGCTGGAGACAGGAAAAGCTTGTTAGCAGTGCCCTGCTCACCAGCCACATTTCAAAGAGCTCAGCATATGCCTAAGCAAAAGATCATCCCCACAAATCAGCCCTGCCTTTGGAATGGGAGCATCTCACTGGCCCTTCCTGAGAAATATTTTAAAGTCATTAAACAAGTTGCAGGAAAGCAGCACCTTGGGGCTCTTAAACACTTCAGAAAGTGAAATGTGAGGTTTTGAGTTTATGCTGGCAGCATAAAGCTGAGCAGCTGAGTCTGGTTGAGAGGTGTCCCTGCCCTTGGTGGGGAGGCTGGAGAAGATGATCTCTGAGCTCCCTTCCAACCTGAGCCATTCTAGGAGTCAGCAGCACATGACACAGTCCCTGAATCGTGCTTCAGACCCTGAAACACTTCCAAACAACAACAAAAATAGGGCAGGAGGGAAAAAAAAACAAACTAAAATCTTGTTGACAATACCATTTAGTTCCCAACTGCCTGGAGACTCACTGGTCTGTCTCTGAAGCCTCTTGACTTGCAACTGGCACATCATGGATCTGAACAGAATCATCCTGAACTGGAGGCTGTAGCTCAAGGTCAGGTATATTGGTGGAACACAAGGATGCTGTGGGATAAGCATGAGCAGTGTACCAAGATTTATTGAAGCACTATAAATGGCTTCTCAGACCTTTGCTGCTCCAACAGCTACTCCCTCAACAGTATTTTTGGGTAGAAAAAGCCGCATTTTAATTAAACCAAAGAGTTTTTTTTGTTTGTTTGTTTATTTGTTTTTATGGAGGGGTTGATGTTTCTTATCTGAATAAATCTATTTGTTTAAAGTGATCTACCCCTGGTTAGCTTTGTTTAGCTACTACCCCACCTCCAGTCCTGCCTCCAGGTCTGGTGTCCCCATCAGAAGAAGGACACAGAGCTGCTGGAGAGAGGACAGAGGAGGTCACAAAGATGCTCCAAGGGCTGGAGCAGCTCTGCTGTGAGGCCAGGCTGAGGGAGCTGGGGGTGTGCAGCCTGGAGAGGAGAAGGCTCCAGGGGGACCTCAGAGCTGCTTGCCAGGACCTGAAGGGATCCTGCAGGAAGGCTGCAGAGGGACTTTTGCTGAGGGGGTCTAGAGACAGCCAAGGGGCAATGGTTTGAAGCTGAGGCAGAGCAGGGGTAGAGTGGAGCTGAGGAAGAAGTTGTTGAGCAGGAGGGTGGTGAGAGTCTGGCACAGGCTGCCCAGGGAGGCTGTGGCTGCCTCCTTGCTGGGGGTGTTGAAGGCCAGGCTGGATGAGACCTTGATCAGCTGAGTCTGGCTGAGAGGTGTCCCTGGGCATGGTAGGGAGGTTGGAGGAGATGAGCTCTGAGGTCCCTTCCAACCTGAGCCATGCTGTGATTGGAGACTCCTATGACAAGAGGGATCTGGACATGGTGGAAGGTGTCCAGAGAAGGGCCATGAGGATGAGCAGAGGGCTGGAGCTGCTCTGCTCTGGAGACAGCCTGAGAGAGTTGGGGTTGTGCAGTCTGGAGAGGAGAAGGCTCTCAGATGACCTTCTTGTGGCCTTCCAGTATCTGAAGGGGGCTCCAAGAAAGCTGGGGAGGGACTTTTTAGAATCTCAGGTAGTGACAGGACTGGGGGGAATGGAACAAAGCTGTAAGTGGGGAGACTCAGGCTGGACGTGAGGAAGAAGTTCTTCCCCATGAGAGTGGTGAGAGCCTGGAATGGGTTGTCCAGGGAGGTGGTTAAGGCCCCATCCCTGGAGGTGTTTAAGGCCAGGCTGGATGAGGCTCTGGCCAGCCTGATCTGGTGTGAGGTGTCCCTGCCCATGGCAGGGGGGTTGGAACTGGCTGATCCTTGTGGTCCCTTCCAACCCTGACTGATTCTAGGATTCTGTGATTCACTCCTATAAGCCCATCAGTAAAACCCACCACAGAATGTGTCATGGAAAGCAACACATCACAGGTACATGAAATGAAGGCCCTGGGTGACAAAGATTTAATGAGTAGGTTTTAGCCAAGCAAATGTTGGAGCAGCACTGGAGTAAGTTTGCTGTTCCCATCACTTTTTACCCCCAGCAGCCTCCTTTGTGCTGCCCACCCCAACCCTTTGCCTGTACTTTCAGCTGGAAGGAGAATGGATAGTTGCAGACAGTTCCTTTACATCCTTTTATCTCACCAGCAGCAAAGGTGTTCATTCTACCCCTCCAGCACTTCAGCCCATGCAGCCTTGAGAAGGGTGAAGCCTTCCCTCAGTGAGATGTGCAGGGATGCTCAGAAGCAGCTGCTCTGTGCCCTTCACCAGAGCAGAGAAGAATTGTTCCTCAGGAAAGGCTTTGCTCTCTGACTGACGCATTATTTGCTGCACTTTTCTGGCAGTCAGTCTGCATTTTACCTGGTAATATATTGCTGGGGAAACCTCTTTAATGTCAACCAGGGCAAGTGGAGAGTCCTACACCTTCTGAGGAATGGCTCCATGCATCAGGACAGGATAAGGGTTGACCTGTGGAAAGCAGCTCCATGATGAAGGACCTGCAACATGGTTTTGTGGCCATGAAGTCCAACAGTCTCTTGGGATGCATGAAGGAGGCCATGACCAGCAGATCAAGGGAAATTCTCCTTCCCCTCTACTCTGCCCTAGTGAGGCCACATCTGGAGTACTGGGTCCAGTTCTGGGCTCCACAGCTCAAGAGAGACAGAGAACTGCTGGAGAGAGCCCAGTGGAGGCTGCAAAGCTGCTGAAGGGTCTGGAGCAGCTCTGTGAGGAGCAAAGGCTGAGAGCCCTGGGGCTGAGAACCTGCAGAAGAGCAGCCCCAGAGGGGATCTGAGCAATGCTCAGCAAGAGGATGAGGCCAGACTCTTGTGCCCAGGGACTGGCCAAGGATCAATGGGCACAAAGTGGAACCCAGGAGGTTGCATCTGAAGAGGAGGAGAAAGTTGTTTGGTGTGAGGGTGCTGGAGGCCTGGAGCAGGCTGCCCAGAGAGGTTGTGGAGTCTCCTTGTGTGGAGAGTTTCCAACCTCCCCTGGGCATTGTGCTGCTGGGCAAGCTGCTGTGGGTGCCCTGCTTCAGCAGGGGGGTGGAGTGGGTGATCCCCAGAAATCCCTTCCATCCCCACCATGCTGGGACTGCCCTTGTAGCTGTGGGCTGGAGCCTCAATGGGCAAGTTTCTCTGCAGTGTTGAAATGGGTCTGAGGAGCAACCTTTCTTCCAGGTGGGAAATCCATGCTGCCTAAGCCTTTGCACCAACCACCTTCTTCAACACAAGGAGAATATTTTCCCTTTCCTCCACTTTGTAGATGTAATTTTCCTTGCCAAGCTCTTCACTTCAAAAGACACAAGGGACAAATAAAAATGCCCCAAAACCACCACAACAAAGGAGCAGCTACAAGTGCTTAATAAGGAGAAGAGGAAGATACTTTCCCAACATTCCCACCACGCAATGAGGCTGCCCAAGCAGCTGCTGTCTGACAACTGACTCATGCTCCCAGAGCTCCCTCAGCCCAGCTGTACTCACTGACACCTTGCACATTGTTATTATCTTCCTAAACAAAGGGAGTCATTTGTATAGACAGCAAATAGTGTGCTTAAACTACACAGGTCAAGACAGGGGACTTGCAAATACTGAGATAGGTCTCCTCCTACTGTGGGCACTGGGAGGTGGGGTTGGAGATTTTCATAGAATCATAGAATTAACAAGGTTGGAAAAGACCTCAGAGATCATCAAGTCCAAGCTATTTTCTTAGCAGGAATGGAGAAAAATTGATAAAGCCAGACACGAAAGACCAAAAATGCAGTGCCAACTTAGTAAGTATACAACCACTGGGCCAGCTCTCTGTATCTTACTCATATTACTGTCTGAAGGAGGTCACAGCAATGATCCAAGGGCTAGGACCCCTCTGCTGGGAGGCCAGGCTGAGAGAGTTGGGCTTGTTCAGCCTGGAGAAGAAAAGGCTCCAGGGAGACCTTCTGGTGGCCTTTCAGGAATTAAAGGAGCTGAGAAAAAGCTGGGGGACAGATTCCCAAGCAAGGCCTCTTGTGATGGTTTGAACTGAAAGAGGGAGATTCAGACTGGAAAGAAGGGAGAAATATTTGACACTGAGGGTGGTGAGACCCTGTCCCAGGTTGCCCAGAGAGGTGGGAGATGTCCCATCCCTGGAACCAGTCCAGGTCAGGTTGTTTGGGGCTGTAAGCAACCTGCTCCAGTTGGGGATGTCCCTGCTGGGTGCAGGGGGGTTGGACTGGATGTCCTTGAAAGGTCCTTTCCAACCCAACCCACTCTATGATATTTTATTTGTGCACTAAACATGCATTTTAAAAAGTACTTAAAAGGAGTTGAGAGGTGAGTCCTGAGAGTTCCACAGAGAATGAGTTCATCTCAAGGTAGCTGGCACATGACCACACACTGTGGATGTTCCTCACCCATTCTTTCCAGAGAGATTTCCCACACCTGACCTCCAGTATGCCAGGAGCAGAGGCAGCTGCTCTCTGTAAGGGATGCCATTGCCCAGCCTGTTTGCAAGAAAATGTGCTCTTAAAGACCCTAACAATAAGAAGAATGAACAAACCTAAATGAAATCTGTGTTTTAAAGGATCCTTTTCTTTCCCCAAGATATGCACAAATAGTTACATTGCACATTAAAGGAGCTATAAAAAGAACCTCCTAAAATTTCCTTTGCTTTTATAACCTTCCTCCACACATAATATCCCATCCTAGTGAAACCTGATTGCACTGAAACTTGAAAGGCAGCTGGGGGGTGGGCTCTGAGCAGGGGTCCTTCCCCACACATACATTTTTCCCAACAGCTTTGTCCTTCTTGATTTCCCAGACACAGCCTCAGCATGAACACCACAAAGAATCATAGAGTGGTCGGGGTTGGAAGTGACCTCCAAAGCTCAGCCAGTCCAACCAAATTTGCAGAGGTGTTCCCCTGTCCCATCTCAGGGACAAAGGCCCCCAAGAAAGCTACACAACCACACACACTCCCTCTCAGCCACCCCCCTGTGCCTTTAGAGAAGCAAAAAAACAGAGAGCAAAAAGGTCAGAGAGAGGATAGCACAGCCCCAAGCCAAAGCAGAGCAGCAAAGAGTGAGCAGGCAAAGAGCACAAACAAACTCTGAGGCAGGATGGAAGGTTTTCAAGACTCCAATGGAATGATATTAACCTCTCCATTGTTATCATTCTGTGTCCAATCCCTTATTTCTCTTTCAGAATCACAGAATGGTCTGGGTTGGAAGGGACCTCCAAAGCTCATCCAGTCCAACTCCTTGCACTCAGCAGGGACATCCCCAACTAGATCAGGTTGCCCACAGCCCTCTCCAGCCTCACCTTCAATATCTCCAGGGATGGAGCCTCAACCACCTCCCTGGGCAACCTGTTCCAGTGTTCCACCACCCTCATGGTGCAGAACTTGTTCCTCACATCCAATCTCAATCTGCTCTGCTCTAGTTTGAAGCCATTGTCCCTGGTCCTGTCCCTGCAGGCCTTTGCAAACAGTCTCTCTGCAGCCTTCCTGTAGCTCCCTTCAGGTTCTGGCAGGCTGCTGTTAGGTCTGCCTGAAGCCTTCTCCTTTCCATGCTGAACACCCCCAGCTCCCTCAGCCTGGCCTCACAGCAGAGCTGCTCCAACCCCCTGATCTTTTTTGTGGCCCTCCTCTGGAGCTGCTACATCAGGTCCATGTCCTTCCTTTATTGAGTGGGAGCTCTAGGAAAGGTATTTTAACCCAGATACTCTGGGGGTTGGGGTGTTGGCCCTCAGGTTTGGTGTGGATGTGATAGAGTTGGAGCTTTTTGGTGCAATTTTCGATTTTGAATGGAGGATGGAGTGCAAAATCCTGCATTTCATCCATCTGTGCACCAGTCCTAGGAGCACTTGTTTAAAAACCTGCTAAATAGCAAACCACACACAAAAAAAAAAAAAAAAACTTAAAAACCCCCAAATGTTGCTATTAAATGAAGCTTTAATTGATTGACAAAATCAGGCTGCCCAGTTTAGCCAAGTGTCCATCCAGTGCCTAGGAATGAATATCTCTCCTGTTGGGCACTAATGCAAGTTGTGACAGCACTGACACCTCAACAGCATGGAAAGTGGTTTCCTCACATTGTTTGCAGCCTGGGAAGGGAGGTCTGGCAGATGTTCAGCCCTTCACTTGCCAGGAAAATTAGCACTTTCCCCCACAGGGATGCATCCAGAGTGAAGCCTCCTGCAACCATCCACAAAACAGAGCCCAGCATGGCCATGGACTGCTGGGAGAGAGCAACTCTCCAGGCTCCATGTGTCAAGAAACTGCAGGCCAAGCTATTTGCAGCCACACAATCAAGATCTCAGGAAGTGTGCAATCAGCAAGGCACCAGGACCAGCACCAATTTACCATCCGGAGACAAACTAATTCCCAGAGCCTTAGGGGTATAAGGCTGAGGTTTAGTCTTTGGGATTCCATCCAAAAGCAGCTCAGAGCAGGGTGGCTTGCAGAGGTTTATTTCAAGCAGTTAGAGCAGGTTTATTTCTCAGCTTAAGATACTTATGTGTGTTAGGGTGAGCAATTCTGCTGAGCTTACTTGGATTAGCATTTCCTAGTTCTTCAAGTTTTTTTTGCCTAAACTAAGAATTTTCTTGCCTAATCCCTGCTAAACCAAATGAGTGATTGCTGCAATAAGGCTCAAGCCTGCTAAGATTAAATTTCTGCCCCACTGCTCCACATTTTGCATGATTTGTCTTCTGAGCCATGAGAAAGGTGGAATTTAACTCCCCCACACCTCTTACTCTGTCATGCTGAGACCACAGCTGCAATCCTGTGTCCAGTTTGGGGCTCCCCAGGTCAAGACAGACAGAGAGCTGCTGGAGAGAGTCCAAGGGAGAGGCAGGAGGATGCTTAGGGGACTTGAGCATCTCCCTGTGAAGAGAGCCTGAGAGTCCTGGGGCTGTTTAGTGTGGAGAGGAGAAGGCTGAGAGGGATCTGATCAATGTCTATCAATAGCTGAGGGGTGGGGGTCAAGGGGAGGGGGCCAGGCTCTTTTGGGTGGTGCACAGTGATAGGACAGGGACCAATGGAGACAAACTTGAACAGAGAAGCTTTCAGCTCAACATGAGGAGAAACTTCTTTGGGGTGAAGGTGACAGAGGCCTGGAGCATGCTGCCCAGGGGGGTTGTGAAGTCTCCTTCTCTGGATGCATTCCTGTGCCCTGCACAGAAACCCTAATGGGAGAGGGTTGGACTGGATGATCTCTGGAGGTCCCTTCCAACTTCTAATACACTGTGACACTGTGAATTCCTTTCAAATGTAAAGAAAAATAATGTGGCATTAAGAGCCGCATCCATGAGGACAGCTACAAAACCAGCAGACCTAAGATGGAAGGAAGAAAATAATTTACTAGAAATATTTTAGTCCCGGGCCTGTACATGTGCAGATGAAGCCTCCTGTGTACCCCACATCCTAGAATGACTCAGGTTGGAAGGGAGCTCACAGCTCATCTGCTCCAACCTCCCCACCATGCCCAGGGACACCTCTCAGCCAGACTCAGCTGCTCAAGGTCTCATCCAGCCTGGCCTTCAACACCCCCAGCAAGGAGGCAGCCACAGCCTCCCTGGGCAGCCTGTGCCAGAGTCTCACCACCCTCCTGCTCAACAACTTCTTCCTCAGCTCCACTCTAACCCTGCTCTGCCTCAGCTTCAAACCATTGCCCCTTGGCCTGTCTCTAGACACCCTCAGCAAAAGTCCCTCTGCAGCCTTCCTGCAGGATCCCCTCAGGTCCTGGCAGGCAGCTCTGAGGTCCTCCTGGAGATTCAGGCTGCACAACCACAGCTCCCTCAGCCTATACCAGATCTGAGAACTGGAACTGTTTAGTCTGAATAAAAGGAGGCTGAGGGGAATCATAGAATTAACCAGGTTGGAAGAGACCTCCAAGATCCAGTGCAACCTATCCCCCAGCCCTATCCAATCAACCAGACCATGGCACTAAGTGCCTCATCCAGGCTTCTCTTGAACACCTCCAGGGATGGTGACTCCACCACCTCCCTGGGCAGCACATCCCAATGGGCAATCACCCTCTCTGTGAAGAACTTCCTCCTAACATCCAGCCTAGACCTCCCCTGGCACACCTTGAGACTGTGTCCCCTCCTTCTGCTGCTGCTTGCCTGGGAGTAGAGCCCAACCCCCACCTGGCTACAACCTCCCTGCAGGTAGTTGTAGACAGCAATGAGGTCTGCCCTGAGCCTCCTCTTCTCCAGGCTAAACACCCCCAGCTCCCTCAGCCTCTCCTCACAGGGCTGTGCTCCAGACCCCTCCCCAGCCTTGTAGCCCTTCTCTGGACACATTCCAACATCTCAACATCGTTATTGAAACTGAGGAGCCCAGAACTGGACACAGGATTCAAGGTGTGTCCTGACCAGAGCTGAGCACAGGGCAGAATGACCTCCTGTGGCAGTTTAGGCTGGGTGCCCCCTGCCACTGCTGCATGAGATACACCTCTGGTGTCCCAGGTACCCACCCACAGGGCTGGACACAGGAAACGACGTATTTCTACCCATAAGTCCTGCACCCTATAAAGCCATCTGCAGAGTCATCCTCTTCCTCTTTCTTCCCTCTCTGCTCCCACGGGAGATGTCCTCTCTTATCGGGTAATGCCGGGGGGTATCTCAGGCCTCTTAGGCCTGACTAGGCCTAATGCCAGGAGGAGAATGGAGGGGGGGGGCAGTCTCAGACCTGGCCAGCCTGGGACTTGCCTAGCAGTGGGAGGGGGAAGAAAGAGCCCTGAGGGATTGGGTAGACCCTCAGGTGGGAGGAAGGGAGGATTGGGAAGCTTTTGGGAATTCTGTGAGCAGGTTCTGTATGCTTTAGGATGTTCTTTTTCACTATGTTTTGTAGTTTTCTGTAGCTTCACCAATTTGCTTTTCCATTTAAACTTTTCCATCACTCTCCAATCCATCTGTGTGTGTCATTCTTTTGTCCCTTTCGGGGCAAGAGATGTTCTGGCTGGCCTCAAACCAGCACACCTCCCTTGTCCTGCTGGCCACACTACTCCTGACCCAGGCCAGGATGCCATTGGCCTTCTTGGCCACCTGGGCACACTGCTGGCTCCTGTTCAGCCTACTACCAACCAGCACCCCCAGGTCTCTCTCTGCCTGGCTGCTCTCCAGCCACTCTGTCCCCTGCCTGTAGCACTGCTTGGGGTTGTTGAAATCTTATTGCTCTCTACAGCTACCTGAAAGGAGGTTGTAGGGAGATGGGTGTTGGTCGCTAGAGGTGGGTGTTGGTCTGTAGAGGTGAGGGTTGATCTCTAGAGGTGGGTGTGGGGCTCTAGAGGTGGGTGTGGGTCTCTTCTCATAAGTCAGAACTGATAGGACAAGAGGAAATGGCCTCAAGTTTGGCCAGGGAAGGTTTAGGACAAAACTTCTATACTGAAAGAGTTATCAAAGACTGGAACAAGGATGCCTGGGAAGTGGCTGAAGTGCCATCCCTGGATGTATTTATAAGCTGTCTGGATATGGTGCTCAAGGATATGGTGTAGTATTGGCCCTCCTAGAGTTAGATAGTGGCTGGACTTGATGACTTGAAAGGTCTTTTCCAAGCACAGTGATTCTGTGTGGAAGTCTTTGTTTACTGGGCTGACTGGTTGAGCACCACCTGGATGAAGGCAATTTCCTGCTTTAGGTTTTTGCCTTTGTAAAATATTCACCTCAAGTCGTATTTAATTCCCCCTGAACCAACTGCTCTGAAATCAACTCAAGAAATCCAAGAGTTCTTACAAAGGCTCTGGGTTTTCAGAGGATTAACTGACACCAGAAGTTTCCCTATTTCCATTATGGATCCTTGAAGAGGAAGAAAGAAATGAGTATCAGACAGGTCTCTGTTTTAGCAGACCAATAAAAATAAAATTGATTGTTAAGTCCGAAGCTACCATCCCCAGATATTGATATCCTGAACAGGTCTTCAAGGTTTCAGCAGTGAGGTGCTGTTAGTTGTGCTAATTCTTGGCATTATTTTTACTCTTGTCCCCAAAGCCTGATGCAGAGAAGGAAAAAAAAAACCAACTAAATGAGCATTGACCCCCTCAGGCCAGTGTCAGCAGCTTTTAATTCAACAGAAACTAAAAAGAAGTTTAAAATTGCATAGTTGGAGTTTGTTGTGGATAGGCTGCAAAAGACTTTGGCCTCTGTGTTGGGTTTGCATAGTAAGGTGGGAGTGGGGTTCAGAGGTGTTCTGCACCTGGGCTGGAACAATCCTCACTATCAGTAGAGACTGAGGGAGGAGGTGTTAGAAAGCAGCCCCGAGGAAAAAGATTTGGAGGTGCTGATGGATGAGAAGCTGGCCAGGAGCAGGCAGTGTGAGCTTGCAGCACAGAAGGCCAAGGGCAGCCTGGGCTGCATCCAAAGCAGCACTGCCAGAGAGCCAGAGAGGTGATTCTGCCACTTTGCTCTGCTCTGCTGAGACCTCACCTGCAGTGCTGTGTGCAGGGCTGGAGCCCTCAGTACAGGAAGGACATGGAGCTGATGGAGAGGGTCCAGAGGAGGCCAGGAAAATGCTCAGGGGGTTGGAGCAGCTCTGCTATGAGGCCAGGCTGAGGGAGCTGGGGGTGTTCAGCCTGGAGAAGAGAAGGATCTGGCAGCCTGAAGGGGGCTATAAGAAGGCTGCAGAGAGACTGTTTGCAAAGGGCTGCAGGGACAGGTTGAGGGACAATGGCTTCAAACTAGAGCAGAGCAGAGCAGACTGAGATTGGATATCAGGAAGAAGTTCTTTACTATGAGGGTGGTGGAACACTGGAACAGGTTGCCCAGGGAGGTGGTTGAGACTTCATCCCTGGAGATACTGAAGGTGAAGCTGGAGAGGGCTCTGGGCAGCCTGACCTAGTTGGGGATGTCCCTGCTGACTGCAGGGGTTGGACTGGATGACCTTTGGAGGCCCCTTCTGACCTGGATCATTCTATGATTTTATGATTGGGTAAGAAGCTGCTAGAAGCTTCCATCATGTCTGATGGAGCTGATGTCTGCCAGCTTCCAGATGGATCTGCTGCTGGCCAGTGGTAAATTCACCAGCAACAGTGATAGTGCTTCAGAGAGAACACATCTAAATGGGTGAAAAAAAATCCCTCTGTGCAATGGAAACTGCAGCTGAAGAATGAGAATGTGAGAGCAACAACTCTGCAGACCCTGAGGTCACAGCATCACAGAATACCTCTGCTTGGAAAAGAGAATCTTGAGGATGTGGACTCACAACACCATTATGACCATTTCTGAGCACTGGAGGCTGACCTGAACCAAGAGGTCTGCTATAAATACTTGGTTTGTTTCATTTAATAGAAGGGCTTCAGGAAAGCAACAAGAGAAAGATGATCCCAAACAAGCCATTCCTTAAACTTCCTCAGGGTTCTTAAAGTGCCCAAACCAGGAGGAGCTGATCACACAAAGCCCAAAGGGCAATACATATTTAAAAGGATAAAGCCTAGCACTGTAAACACTGCAAAGGAAGCCTGGCAGTGACTCAGGGAACTGCCCAAAGCAGAGAAACCAGAAGGAGTCTCCTGGAGCGCACTGAACCTGCAGGAGTCAGACATGCCTTCAGGAAGGCAACATCAACATAAAATCTTTAAGCTCTAAATGTCTTCCTTTGGCAGTGAGCTGAGCCCCATAGTTAAGACAAGCATTACAAGTGTCTCAGGGCTTTTTGTCTCCCCTCCAAGACACTGCCCATGTTCCAGACAGCAGTCACTAGCACATGGATCAGCAATAACCACTCTAAAGTTCCCACGGCCAGTGGGCTCAGCTGGACCCATTGGCAACGTCAACTCTTGCACAGATGGACACAGCCCAGGGTGAATGAGGGAAGCAAATGGGAGAACCTCTCCCTAAAACATCACCTCAGGGCTGCAGCAATCAGTTCTGAAGGGTCAGTCAAAGAGGTGTTGTGATGACATTAGTATTGCTCTTGGACTAGAGGGTCTCTTCTCACCCCCACCATTCTGTTATTCTGTTACACCCAGGACAAAAAAAAAAGTACAACTTTTGCCTCAGTTAGCACTTGCTGTGCACTCCAAATAGTAATTTGCTTTTCAATTCCATAGCTGCCTGAACAGCCCTTTAAGACACACTTCATTTCAGTCAAGGCACTGGAATTTCAACATGACCTTTCAGAATTAGCAAGCAGACCTTGAAGGAGCAAGGGAAATCACGCATCCAAACTGAAATGGACCAGGAGGAACACATGCCTCCACACCACAGCTCCAAAACCAGTGAAAGCTCTTTCCAGAAGAAACTTAAATTCATGCAGAGGCCTGGGAAGGAAGAAGACACTGCAGCAGGACAGGTTGGGAGGGGATCTGCTGGAGAGCAGCCCCAAGGAGAAGGACCTGGGAGTGCTGCTGGGCAGCAAGTTCTGCATGGCACAGCAATGTGCCCTGGGGGCCAAGAAGGCCAAGGGGGTCCTGGGGGGCATTCAGAGGAGTGTGTCCGGCAGAGCCAGGGAGGTTCTCCTCCACCTCTACTCTGCCCTGCTGAGAACTCACCTGCAATATTGCATCCAGTTCTAGGATCCCCAGTTCAGGAGGGACAGGGATCTGCTGGAGAGAGTCCAAGGGAGGGCTCCAAGGATGCTGAAGGGACTGCAGCACTGCCTGGGGAGGAGAGGCTGAGAGCCCTGGGGCTGGTTAGTCTGGAGAGGAGAAGGCTGAGAGGGATCTGATCAATGTCTATCAATAGCTGAGGGCTGGGGGTCAAGAGGGAGGGGACAGGGACAGGCTCTGCTCAGTTGAACCCTGGGATAGGACAAGGGGCAATGGATGGAAACTGCAGCACAGGAGGTTCCACCTCAGCATGAGGAGGAACTTCTTCACTGGGAGGGTCCCAGAGCCCTGGCACAGGCTGCCCAGAGAGGTTGTGGAGTCTCCTTCTCTGGAGCCTTTGCAGCCCTGTCTGGATGTGTTCCTGTGTGAGCTGTGCTGGATTCTCTGCTCCTGTTCTAGCAGGGGGGTTGGACTGGAAGATCTCCAGAGGTCCCTTCCAACCCCTAACATCCTGTGAGCCTGGGATTTAGTATCACCATGAGGACTGACATGAGTTGTGACATGGTTTACTCTGTCCTCATAGTGCAGGAGACAAGGGAAAGCTTGCAGCTGCATCCATTCTTGACACACCAGCAGTCTTTCACTTCTGTTTCACCACCTGCTCATATGCTCTTGTCCAAGTGTTGAGCCATGAGCTGCCCAGGGCAAAAAGACAGAAAAGTCCTTTTACCCCTGTCCCAAGGAGTAAAAATAAACAATGCTCCACACTGACTGGGTGGTTAAATGGCAATTCTATTTGCAAATATCTACAAAAGGTGTTCAGGTGGAAGGAATACATTCACAAACTAGGCTCAGTCCTACACCTGAGCCCAGCAGACCAAAGCCTCCCAGAGCCTTCCAGAAACCTCAACCTCCCTTAGCCTCAGCAGACCCACACTGCATCCCCACACTGCATCCCCACTAGACCCAGGCCTGGTGCTGTTTCCTCATGCCCAGCGGTGTAGCTGGAAATTCCCTGCCAGCCAAGGCCATCCCCCCACATAAGGTAGGACCAAGGAGGGGAGAGAAGAAGGGAAAGGTATTGGCTGTGCACCCTCCTTAAATAGAGGAATGCAAGGAAACACAAAAGAATAGCAGGTTGCAATATCCTGGGACAAAATGCCTGTCCCCCTGGGACTCTCTCTAGCCTTTGGAAGTTTTTTTGTAGCTACACCCATTGATTCCTGACTTCCATTAACAGACCTCCAGTTTGCTGACACATATTGTTGAGCTCATGCAAAGGATGCTACAAACTTGTCTTATGCATAACCAAAACTCTCTCCCTAGAGGAGTTCCCTTCTTCTGGAGAAGACAAGACTCCAGGGAGACCTTAGAGCAGTCCCCCAGGTTTTGAAGTGGGCTACAAGAGAGCTGGAGAGGGAGTTTTGGCAAAAGCATAGAGCGACAGGACGAGGTTTTGGACTGGAAGAAGCTGGATTTAGATTGGACATTAGGAAGAAATTCTGCCCCATGAGGGGCATGAGGCACTGGAACAGTTTGCCCAGAGAAGGTGTGGAGGCTGACACAGTTGAAAACCAGGTTGCATGGGGCCTTGAGCTAGCTGGTCTAGTAGGAGGTGCTCCTGCCCATGGTTGGTTGAAACTACATGATCTTTCAGGCCCCTTCCAACCAAGAAAACTCTTTCCTATTCCCCAGACTGGGAAGGATACAAAGGCAATGAATGGTCAAACATCTTGCCCCTCCCTCCATCTCTAGGACACAGGAGGGAAGGAGCCACAGTAAAGCTTCTGTGAAGTCAGCAAAAGCTGAGGATGCACAACTCGTTCACAGAATCTCAGAATGGTAGGGGTTGGAAGGGACCTGCTAAAGCAGGGCAAGCACAGCAGCTTGCCCAGGATGACAATGTCCAGGTGGGTCTGGAATCTCTGCAGATAAGGAGACTCCACAGCCTCTCTGGGCAATGTGCAATTTCCATGACTTCCCCATTGAAAATGCCCTTTCCCAGCAAAATATGAATTTAGAAGTTCACAATGACAACTGTCTGACTTCTGTGTTGAACTCACTAGCACTGCCACCAACCTTTTGCTTCTCTCACCATCACTCAGACTATGCTGGGCAACCACCCAGCCCAAGGTCCTCAGAGCAGAACAGAGAATTCAAGGACTTATCCTTTCCATGTCTGTTTTGATCATTCTCCTTTCTGGTTTGAAATGCTCTTTGATGTGTTGCCATTTTCTTTCATCATCTCTGCAGATAAACAAGGTCAGAATTTCTTCTTTCATTTTTATAGAGACTTCCACAAGGACTCTCTTCTTAAAATGGAAATGTGACCTGTGAAGGACCACAGGATATTTTTCTTCATATCATAGAATCAACCAGGTTGGAAGAGACCTCCAAGATCCTCCAGTCCAACCTATCCCCCAGCCCTATCCAATCAACCAGACCATGGCACTAAGTGCCTCATCCAGGCTTCTCTTGAACATCTCCAGTGATGGTGACTCCACCTCCTCCCTGGGCAGCACATTCCAATGGAAAATCTCTCTCCTTCCTCCTAACATCCAGCCTGGACCACCCCTGGCACAGCTTGAGACTGTGTCCCCTCCTTCTGCTGCTGGGTGCCTGGGAGAAGAGACCAACCCCCATCTTCAAGGATGGACATCACAGAATCACAGAATGGTCAAGGCAGGAAGGGACCTCCAAAGGTCATCTAGTCCTGCAGTAAGCAGAGGCATCCTCCACCAGATCAGGTTGCCCAGAGCCCTCTCCAGCCTCACCTTCAATATCTCCAGGGATGGGACCTCAACCACCTCCCTGGGCAACCTGTTCCAGTGTTCCACCACCCTCCTGGTGCAGAACTTGTTCCTCACATCCAATCTCAATCTGCTCTGCTCTAGTCTGAAGCCATTGTCCCTGGTCCTGTCCCTGCAGGCCTTTGCAAACAGTCTCTCCACATCCTTCCTGTAGCCCCCTTCAGGTACTGGCAGGCTGCTGTTAGGTCTGCCTGGAGCCTTCTCTTCTCCGGGCTGAACACTCTCAATCAAAGCCTCTTCCTGCCTCAATCCTCTCCTTCATTCTTTTCTTCCTCTGACTTCATGAAAGAGGTCTTCATAGATGTGCAGATACTCCCCAGAGCCAGGTCAATCCTCTTCATAAAATCATAGAATCATGAAATTATAAAATCATAGAATGGTTTGGGCAGGAAGGGACCATTGGAGATTGTAGTTGTGATTGTAAATACAGCTTTCATTTGCTTCCAGCTGAGCTGCTCTGGCAAAGTCAATGTTAGGTGGGAATATCCTTGAAGATATTCAAGGTGAGGCTGGACAGGGCTCTGGACAACCTGGTCGAGTTGAGGATGTCAAGGCTGACTGCAGAGGAGCTTGGACTGGATGAGCTTTGGAGGTCTCTTCCAACCCAGACCATTCCATGATTCTACATAGAGACAAATGAAAGTCAGGTGGCAGGAAGAGAAAAAAAAAAAAAAAGATATATTTTTCTTGTGGTTTTATCAGTCCTTCATGATTGAACATAACTGACAAACCCATCAGGTCTGAGCTGTGACTACCTCCCTGGTTCAGAAGGAGAAGGAAAAGGAAAAAAAACCCACAAAAATCCAAAACCAAAAACCAAACCACCATTACAAAAAGGGCACTTTCAATGAGGCAGGGCTAGGGAAGTTCTTCTACCTCTCTACTCTGCCCTGCTGAGACCACAGTTGCAATCCTGTGTCCAGTTCTGGGCTGCCCAACTCAAGAGAGACAGAGAGCTGCTGGAGAGAGTCCAAGGGAGAGGCAGGAGGATGCTTAGGGGACTTGAGCATCTCCCTGTGAAGAGAGCCTGAGAGCCCTGGGGCTGTTTAGTGTGGAGAGGAGAAGGCTGAGAGGGATCTGATCAATGTCTATCAATAGCTGAGGGGTGGGGGTCAAGTGGAGGGGGCCAGGCTCTTTTGGGTGGTGCACAGTGATAAGCCAAGGACCAATGGGTTCAAACTTGAACAGAGAAGATTTCAGCTCAACACAAGGAGAAACTTCTTTGGTGTGAGGGTGCTGGAGGCCTGGAGCAGGCTGCCCAGGGGGGTTGTGGAGTCTCCTTCTCTGGAGCCTTTCCAACCCCACCTGGCTGCATTCCTGTGCAGACTGCCCTGGGTGGTGCTGCTCTGGCAGGGGGGTTGGACCTGATGATCTCTGAGGGTCTGTTCCAACCTCTGCTGTACTGTGAGACTGTGATTAGACCTATTGATATCTCCTAGAGTGGATACAGAAAGGAGGCTCATTCAGCATCTCTCAGGTCACCAGCAAACACTCCAATTATGTCCCTCCATACAATTGAGGCACAGATGGAGGAAGAACATTGAGCTTTGGGGGATAATCAGATTTAGGTTGGGTTTTGTGGGTTTTTTTCCCCAATAAGTACAGCATATTATTTTCAAGTGGTTAACTGAGAATAACTCTTGCAGAAGTACAATATAACAGTAATTATTCTGAAATCAATGGCACAAAAGGGTTCATTTTAAATCATATCATGATGGCTGGATTAAAGTAGTGATTATATAAGCAGATAGCAATTACTCCACCTTAATAATTTCTGGGTTTCTAAGGGTGAAAGTGGTAATAAAAAGCTACTAGAGCAGGTGTCAAATTTTAGACTTTGTGAAATGAATATTCCAAAAGCTGGAAAGAAACAAACATATTAGCATATAAAAACCACATGCAGGGTGCAAAATAGCTAAAAATATATATATAAAAAACCCCACACTACTTCAAGCCTCCTGCCTTGAGCAGGAATCCAGCAGCATCTCACTCACACAACAAAGGACTTCCAATGTGCAGTTCAAGTCACAAAGAAGCTAAAGCTGTCCCTTCTCTCAACAAACTTCATGGGTTCTCGTGTAATTGTTAGAGTGTGAAGGGGGAACTTTAGCCTAGATCCTGACTGAAAAGGCTGAAAGTGAAATAAATTACCACTGGATACAAAAGGAAAATAATGCTCAGGTCTGTAGAATTCATTGGATTGCTAATGGGATATAGAGCAGAGGCACAAACAGCTCTTGCTCTGTAGTCTTCTTTTGTTTCTTCTGCTCGCAAGTTCTCTCTCTTTCTTCCCTGGCCTTGCCAGGGGCATCTCTGTTTTGACTACTATGTGAGGTACCAGGGGAGGAGGGAGGGAGTGGGGGAGGAGGTGAACAGCCCCCTGGATCCATCCAGGGGGACCTGAGGAGGTTCTGTGTTGTTTATAAATTGTACATCTCATGTATATTTTGTACATATTCATTGCATTTCATATTTCTAGATTGTACTTTGCTTGTAAAAAGAGCTTCATTTACTTCCAAAACCTTTGGAGATAGTCTGGCAATTTTATTTTGGCAGGTAGTTCTCCAATTAGCTGGGATCAGGATCACATCTCACAGGATGTCAGGGGTTGGAAGGGAACTCTGGAGATCTTCCAGTCCAACCCCCTGCCAGAGCAGGACCAGAGAATCCAGCACAGGGCACACAGGAACACATCCAGACAGGGCTGCAAAGGCTCCAGAGAAGGAGACTCCACAACCTCTCTGGGCAGCCTGTGCCAGGGCTCTGGGACCCTCCCACTGAAGAAGTTCCTCCTCATGCTGAGGTGGAACCTCCTGTGCTGCAGTTTCCATCCATTGCCCCTTGTCCTATCCCAGGGCACAAGTGAGCAGAGCCTGTCCCCTGTCCCCTCCCTCCTGACCCCCAGCCCTCAGATATTTATAAACATTTATTAAATCCCCTCTAAGTCTTCTCTTCTCCAGACTAAATAGCCCCAAATCCTGCAGCCTCTCCTTCCCAGGCAGTGCTCCAGTCCACTAATCATCCTTGTAGCCCTCTGCTGGACCTTCTCAGCAGATCTCTGTCCCTCCTGAACTGGGGAGCCCAAAACTGAACACAGTACTCAAGATAAGGTCTCACCAAGCCAGAGTAGAGGGGGAGGAGATCCTCCTTGGATCTGCTGGACACATTCTTCTTAATACACCCCAGGATCCCATTGGCCTTCTTGGCCACCAGGGCACATTGCTGTCCCATGGATAACTTGTTAACCACCAGGACTCCCAGGTCCCTCTCCATGGGACTGCTCTCCAGCTGGGTGGTAATTTCAACCCACCACAGTGAACAACTTCATCATCTATGACTTGGTCACCTCTGTACCAGAGACAAGTACCAAACAGCTCATGGATTTGCAAGATGCTGTAGAGACATGCTCCAGAAAATGCCCTCCTCACACTTCCTTTGCTCTATTTCAAAGTTCAGGCAACTCATTTAATTCCAAAATCAGCCTAAACCTTGTTCATAGGATCACAGATCACACAGGATGACAGATGACAGAATGTCAGGGGTTGGAAGGGACCTCAGGAGATCTTCCAGTCCAATCCCCGTGCCAGAGCAGGACCAGAGAATCCAGCACAGCTCACACAGGAACACATCCAGACAGGGCTGCAAAGGCTCCACAGAAGGAGACTCCACAACTTCTCTGGGCAGCCTGTGCCAGGGCTCTGGGACCCTCCCACTGAAGAAGTTCCTCCTCATGTTGAGGTGGAACCTCCTGTGCTGCAGTTTCCATCCATTGCTCCTTGTCCTATCCCAGGGTGCAACTGAGCAGAGCCTGTCCCTGTCCCTTCCTTCCTGACCCCCAGCCCTCAGCTATTGATAGACATTGATCAGATCCCTCTCAGCCTTCTCCTCTCCACACTAACCAGCCCCAGGGCTCTCAGTCTCTCCTCCCCAGGCAGTGCTGCAGTCCCTTCAGCATCCTTGGAGCCCTCCCTTGGACTCTCTCCAGCAGATCCCTGTCCCTCCTGAACTGGGGGGGAACCAACCTTGCAGTTGGCCTTGTTGAAATTCATGAGATTAGCTTGGGCCCACCTCTCAATCTTCCTTAGAGACAAGATCTCAACCATGCCTCATTGAATGGCATCATAGAAACATGGAATTGTTTAAGTTAGAAAAGACTTTTAGAATCATCAAATGCAACCATTAACCAGTGTCTGACAACTGCAGCAAGAAGACAAGATGCACCACTTCCTCATTAGACCTTAAAACACAGTGGCAGAATACATTTGCTTTGTCCTGCTAGCTAAATGAGAAGCGAAAACTAAGTCCACCTGGCTCCTAAAGGATGAATTTGAGATGTGCCATTAAATATAAAGTCCATTTGGCAAGGTAAGGAGGTTCCATACATAGTAATCATGGAATCACAGAATTGTCAGGGTTGGAAGGGACCTCAAGGATCAGCCAGTCCCAACCAACCTGCCATGGGCAGGGACACCTCACACTACAGCAGGTTGCTCACAGCCACATCCAGCCTGGCTGCAAAAACCTCCAGGGATGAGGCTTCCACCACCTCCCTGGGCAACCTCTGCCAGTCTCTCACCACCCTCATGGGGAAGAACTTCTTCCTAACATCCAATCTGAATCTCCCCACTTCTATTTCTGCTCCATCCCCCCCACTCCTATCACTCCCTGACACCCTCCAAAGTCCCTCCCCAGCTTTCTTGGAGCCCCCTTCAGATCCTGCAAGGCCACAAGAAGGTCTCCTGGGAGCCTTCTCCTCTCCAGACTGCACAACCCCAACTCTCTCAGGCTGTCTCCAGAGCAGAGCAGCTCCAGCCCTCTGCTCATCCTCGTGGCCCTTCTCTGGACACCTTCCAGCACCTCCAGATCCTTCCTGGAACAGAGGCTCCAGAACTGGACACAGAGCTCCAGGTGTGGTCTCAGCAGAGTGGAGCAGAGGGGGAGAATCCCCTCCCTGGCCCTGCTGGCCACACTTCTCTTGCTGCAGCCCAGGATGTGCAAAATATAATACAGTTAGAGAATGGAAAAAAGAAAGTCTGTTGGGGGAAAAAAAAAATAAGAGAAGATAAGTGCATATTGATTGTAGATTTACTGGAGGTAGTTCAGTAATTTTTGCACAACACAGAGAAATGCTGAGGAGAAATCGACTGAAACACAGTCAGGCAGTAATGGGAGCAGATGGATTTCTGGCACTCCACGTTTGTGCAAGATTTATTTTGTTGTGTGAGGATCTGCAGTAGCCAAATGATTACAATAACCTGAAAGGAGGTTGGAGCCAGGTGGTTTGAAGTCTTTTCATCCTAGTAACAAGTGACAGGAGAAGAGGAAAAGGCCTCAAGTTGCATCAGGGGAGGTTTATGTTGGATGTGAGAAGAAATTTCTTCAGTGAAAGGGTTCCCAAATACTGGTGCAGGCTGCTCAGGGAGATGGTTGAATTCTCCATTCCTGGAGGGGTTTTAAAGGCAAGAGATGTGGTACTGAGGGCCATGGTTTAGCACCAGACTTTGTGTGTGGAGTATGAGAATGCTTGGACTCCAGGATCTCAAAGAGCTTTTCCAACCATAACAATTCCACAGTTCTATGATTCCAAGTGCCTCACAACAACTAAGCAGTTCTTGAGTTGGGAAGCCATCAGCACAGGGAAGATATAATTCACATCTAACTAGAAATGCCATCTGAAAACATCACCATCGCAGAAATCAGACTGTGAAAGAAGGATGCCACAAGAAACCATGGAGAAAAGAGTTTTCCATCTGGATCTTCTCCTCACAGACAACTACTGCACTACTCCCACAGAGCAAACCCAGCACTCCAGGTTAAGATGGTGTGGGACAATCTCAAGAGAGCAGAGATGTACACACGGCAAAAACGCTGGCCAGCTCAGAAAGAAAACTGCAGAGTCACAACCCTTCCACTGACAGCATCCACTGCCACCAGGGCCAAAAGAGATGGTGAGCAGAGCTGAGCAGAACTGGTCCTAACAGCCCTGCAGACAGAAGACTGAGAGATGTTAGCATAAGCCCTGCAGTTACCAACCTATAGAATCATAGAATCAACCAGGCTGGAAGAGACCTCCAAGATCCTCCAGCCCAACCTATCCCCCAGCCCTATCCAATCAACCAGACCATGGCACTAAGTGCCTCATCCAGGCTTCTCTTGAACATCTCCAGGGATGGTGACTCCACCACCTCCCTGGGCAGCACAGTCCCATGGGCAATCACCCTCTCTGTGCAGAACTTCCTCCTAACATCCAGCCTAGACCTCCCCTGCCACAGCTTGAGACTGTGTCCCCTCCTTCTGCTGCTGCTTGCCTGGGAGTAGAACCCAACCTCCACCTGGCTACAACCTCCCTTCAGGTAGTTGTAGACAGCAATGAGGTCTCCCCTGAGCCTCCTCTTCTCCAGGCTGAACACCCCCAGCTCCCTCAGCCTCTCCTCACAGGGCTGTGCTCCAGACCCCTCCCCAGCTTTGTTGCCCTTCTCTGGACACCTTCCAGTACCTCAACATCTCTTGAATTGAGGAGCCCAGAACTGGACACAGCACTCAAGGTGTGTCCTGACCAGAGCTGAGTACAGGGCAGAATAACCTCCCTTGTCCTGCTGGCCACACTATACCCAGGCCAGGATGTCACTGGCTCTCCTGGCTGCCTGGGCACACTGCTGGCTCATGTTCATCCCACCAAATAGTTGGCCCTGGAGCCACAGTTAGGCTCCAGGTAACCAAGGACCATTTCTTTTCCAGCATTCAATAACCACAGTGCCTATGAGCCAGGAGGGAAGGAAAAAGTATTCCCCAAGACTGTGATTAATGTATGATCCACAGTGTGAGACTTGTTTATGCCAGCTTGCCTAATTAGAGGTGCTGTTAGTCACTGTGAGGAGCTGGGTTGAGGTGCTAGCAATGCCCATGCACCACAGCAGGACTGCACAGGCTGAGCTCAACCTCAGCCCCAAAGCTATCATCCAGTTCAACAGGCACAGGAAAACCTCTGCTGCCCATCCCCATCTTAGCAAAAACTTCTCTGTTAAAAAGTCTTCCCCAGTCTGCTTCATGCAGAAAGATGCCACAAGGATGATCAGAGGGCTGGAGCTGCTCTGCTATGAGGACAGACTGAGAGAGTTGGGGCTGTTCAGTCTGGAGAGGAGAAGGCTCCCAGGAGACCTTCTTGTGGCCTTGCAGTATCTGAAGGGGGCTCCAAGAAAGCTGGGGAGGGACTTTTTAGAATCTCAGGTAGTGACAGGACAGGGGGGAATGGAACAAAGCTGGAAGTGGGGAGATTCAGACTAGACATGAGGAAGAAGTTCTTCCCTATGAGAGTGGTGAGAGCCTGGAATGGGTTGTCCAGGGAGGTGGTTGAGGCCCCATCCCTGGAGGTGTTTAAGGCCAGGCTGGATGAGGCTCTGGCCAGCCTGATCTGGTGTGAGGTGTCCCTGCCCATGGCAGGGGGGTTGGAACTGGCTGAGCCTTGTGGTCCCTTCCAACCCTGACTGCTTCTATGAATGTGTTGATTGTTAGTGCAGACATCAGATAGAACCATGGAGTGGTGGGGGTTGGAAGGGACCTCTGGGGATCACCCAGTCCTATCCCCTTGCTAAAGCAGGGCACCCACAGCAGCTTGCCCAGGGTCACAACGGCCAGGGGGTGTTGGAAGCTCTCCACAGAAGGAGACTCCACAACTTCTCTGGGCAGCCTGCTCCAGGCCTTATTTACCCTCAAAGTAAAGAAGCCATCAACATACAAAACATGAAGATAAGGTAAAGAAGCCCCTTGGAATTGCTCTGTTATCTGTGGATCTACAGAGAGTGGACATATCCAGGGTACATTTGCTGTGGGATTAACCAGTCAGCCCTCATCCAACACTTTTCAGCACCTCCTTCTGCCTGCTTTCCACACAGACAGCTGCTGTGTCCAACACAGGCTACCCAACTCCTCCTTGAGCCAGACTCCTGTTGACCTGACACTTGCAGGGGAACCAGCAGGACCTCTAGACCTCTTTGGAGCACTGTGAAAAGCTGGGAAGGGCACTCTAACATTATCTCAGCTGATTTCCCTCAACCTAAACTGTTTGTGTGAAGTAGGTGCAACATCAATACAGACACCAGAACAAAGCAGAAAGACTTTACAGAATGGTTTGGGTTAGAAAGGACCTTTAGAAGTCATCTATCCTAACCCCACTGCACTCAGCAGGGACATCCCCAACTCAAGCAGGTTGCTCAGAGCCCCAAACAACCTGACCTGGAATGGTTCCAGAGAATGGATCTTCTACCACCTCTATGGGCAAGCTGGGCCAGGGTCTCACCACCCTGAGCATCAAAAAAATTCTTCTTCTGTCTAGTTTAAATCTCTCACTTTCAGTTTCAGACCATCATTCCAGGCCCTGCTCCAAAATCTGTCCCCTCTAATCAACGCCTTTATGCACTGAAAGGCCACTGAAGGTCTCCCTGGAGCCTTCTCTTCTCCAAACTGAGCAGCCCCAAGTCTCTCAGCCTGGCCTCGCAGCAGAGAGGGCTTCCAGCCCTCAGGCTCTCTCTGAACCTGCTCCAGAAGACAGTTTTAAGTACTCCTATGTTCTTCAGGAATGGATTACATTAACAGCAACAGATGTTCCTGCACTGGAAAGAGAAGTTTGGTAGGAAAATGGTTCACATTTTTAACCTCTTTATACATCCTATTTAGAGACTGAGGAGTGCTGCTACACCACCACCAAGAGCCATGATTTCCACATTAACAAAAGACTCATCTCAACAGCTGTGCTGCCTTTTATGTGCTGCCTTTTGATATCATGCCCTGTGCCCATGTCACTTTGCTCTGCTCTGCTGAGACCTCACCTGCAGTGCTGTGTGCAGGTCCGGAGCCCTCAACACAGGAAGGACATGGAGCTGATGGAGAGGGTCCAGAGGAGGCCAGGAAAATGCTCAGGGGGTTGGAGCAGCTCTGCTATGAGGCCAGGCTGAGGGAGCTGGGGGTGTTCAGCCTGGAGAAGAGAAGGCTCCAGGCAGACCTAAGAGCAGCCTGCCAGGACCTAAGGAGGAAGGATGGGGAGAGACTGTTTGCAAAGGCCTGCAGGGACAGGATGAGGGAAAATGGCTTCAAACTAGAGCAGAGCAGATTGAGATTGGATATCAGGAAGAAGGTCTTGACTATGAGAACAGGTTGCCCAGGGAGGTGGTTGAGGTCCCATCCCTGGAGATATTGAAGGTGAGGCTGGAGAGGGCTCTGGGCAACCCGATCTAGTGGGGCATGTCCCTGCTGAGTACAAGGGGGTTGGACTGGATGACTTTGGAGGTCCCTTCCTGCCCAGACCATTCTATGATTCCATAAACACTTGTGAGACACAGCAAGAAAAGTTATTATGGACAGAAAGGTTGAGTGACTCCCACCCACATGCAATTTTAAACCCAAAAAACAACTCATGAGAAAGAGAGAGAGAAATTGGCAGCTGGCCCTTGGGGTTGTCAGCTGCCAAACAAGATTGTTTTAAATTGTTGGGAATGATTGATTCTGCAGCTGAGCTACTGAGGTAGCTGAGCAGTTTTCTGACAGCACAAACAATGATGCTGTCACTCATTCTCCTCCAGATCCATGCTCAGATGGAGGGAACAGCCCTGTTCTGCTGTGTTAAATTACAGCTACAATTATTTTCCCTCTCACTGAAACCCAGGGTTTGTGGTTGCATCTATCTGGACACCAGATGCCCCAACCAGTACAGCAGATGGGGCAGGAAGTGCAAGGAAATAAGCATTTTATATAGTATAGACCTGGACAGGATGGAGAGTTGGGCAGAGGGGAACCTCACAAAGTTCAGCAAGGGCAAGTGTGGAGTCCTGCACCTGGGGAGAAATAACTCTCTGCAGCCCTACAGGTTGAGGGCTGACCTGCTGGGAAGCAGCTCCATGGAGAAGGAGCTGCAGGTACTGGTGGACAACAATTTCCCCATGAGCTGGCAGTGTGCTCTTGAGGCCAAGAAGCCTAATGATCTCCTGGGGTGCACAAGGAAGAGTGCGGCCAGCAAGTTGAGGGAGGTTCTCCCCCTTTACTCTGCCATAGTGAGGCCATATCTGGAGCATTGTGTCCAGTTCTGGATTCCTCAGCTCAAGAGAGAGAGGGAACTACTGGAGAGAGCCCACTGGATGCTGCAAAGATAAGGACTGGAGCTTCTCTGGTGAGAGAGATTGTACTGGGAAGGAGTTGCTGCTTCTAGTTTGCACTAGAACCATAGAATCATAAGAATCAACCAGGTTGGAAGAGGCCTCCAAGATCATCCAGTCTAACCTATCACCCAGCCCTATCCAATCAACCAGACCATGGCAGTTCCCCATCCAGTCTTCTCTTGAACATCTCCAGGGAAGGAGACTTCACCGCCTCCCTGGGCAGCACATCCCAATGGCAAATCTCTCTCCCTGGAGAACTTCCTCCTAACATTCAGCCTAGACCTCCCCTGGCACAGCTTGAGACTGTGTCCTCTGCTTCTGTCACTGGGTGCCTGGGAGAAGAGCCCAACCCCCACCTGGCTACAACCTCCCTTCAGGTAGTTGTAGACAGCAATGAGGTCTGCCCTGAGCCTCCTCTTCTCCAGGCTAAACACCCCCAGCTCCCTCAGCCTCTCCTCACAGGGCTGTGCTCCAGACCCCTCCCCAGCCTTGCTGCCCTTCTCTGGACACATTCCAGTATCTCAGCATCTTTCTTGAATTGAGGAGCCCAGAACTGGACACAGCACTCAAGATGTGGCCTGACCAGAGCTGAGCACAGGGCAGAATAACCTCCCTTGTCCTGCTGGCCACACTATTCCTGATCCAGGCCAGGATGCCATTGGCCTTCTTGGCCACCTGGGCACACTGCTGGCTCCTGTTCAGCTGCTGTCACCCAGCACCCCCAGGTCCCTCTCTGCCTGGCTGCTCTCCAGCCACTCTGTCCCCAGCCTGCAGTGCTGCTTGGGGTAGTCTGAAACCAGTTTGGAAGTAGAAGAAGTAAATTTTCTTTTTTACAAAAGCAAAAAAAAAAAATCTGTATCTATATCAGTAACAGGAATGGTTCAGAGAGGTGAGGGGTGAGGGTAAACGGGAAAACATACAACCCCAATCCTGGATGGCATTGTGCTCCCCTGGATGCCAGTGGATTCAGTTGGGAGAAGTAGGCCCCAGGCAGGTGGTTGGTGCAGAAGGCAGCGGCAGCAGCGGTGTCCTTTGGAGCAGAGGAGACAGGAAAGAGAGCGAGCGGCAAGCTGTCCGTCCTGTGCTAGGCTTGCTGGACAGGAAGGGGCAGTGGAACAGACCACTTCCGAGTCAGGGGATCCCTTCTCCCAGCATGGAAGGAGCCAAATCCCCCCCCACCCCCCTCCCCGGATGAAGTTTCTTTTGTCCACCTGGGGGCTGGGTTCGTTCAGCCCCATGCAGGATGGGTGTAACCCAGCACACCTGCCTTGCCCCAGCAGTGGTGAGCTGGGCTTTGTCTTACTGCTTCCCTTAGAACCATAGAATCAGTCAGGGTTGGAAGGGACCACAAGGGTATCGAGTTCCAACCCCCCCACCGTGGGCGGGGACACCTCACACTAGATCAGGCTGGCATTCTATTCTGAGAAATCACACAGGATCCCAGAAACCTTTAGGATGGAAAAGAGCCTCAGCATCACCAAGTCCAGCCCAGAACTCTACTCTGCAAGGCTCACCCCTGAACCATAGCCCCAAGCACCACAGCCAAACCACCTTGAAACACAGCCAGGCTTGGGGACTCCACCACCTCCCTGCCCAGCACATTCCAATCCATGACCACTCTGGATGGAAAAAATTTTTCCTACTGTCCAGTCTAAACCTCCCTTGCTGCAGCTTGAGGCCATTCCCTCTTGTTCTGTCACTAATTCCCTGTGAGCCACACCAGACTGGGGAAGCTCTTAGCAATGTTGCTAACTGCAGAGAGCTGCTCTGCTGCATGGAGCCCTTGGACCTGTGTCAAAGTCTCTCACTCCCTTCCACTCCCTTGCCCTCACCATGAATGGGACAACAGGAAGACTGTCCTCTGCCTGAAATGTCAGGAGTGGTTCAGCTCAAAAACTCTTTCAAGGACACACAACACAAAAGTTACAGGTGGAAAGAGGATTTTATTATTTTTCTTTTCCTTACTCTGTTTCAGATTTGATGCCTGGGCTGGAGAGGTGCCTTGGATGTGCCAGAGCAGCAGCAAGACCTGAGCCAAAAGGGCCCAGGGAAGCCCTGACAAAAGACTCTGCTCAATGCTACAGAGGATAGGAAGCAGCTCCAGGGGAACCCAAGAAGCTTCCCCGTCCTAGGAGTGTAGAAAGCTTCCTCTCCCTGGATGCAGGGCACAAGAGGCCATCTCCATGGTGAATGAGCAGCAGCAGCAGCAAAGAGCTGAGCCAAAAGGTCTCCAGGGAGTGCTGACAAGGGGCTGTGCTCAGTGCTACAGAGGAAAAGAAGCAGCTCCAGGGGAACCCAAGAAGCTTCCCCATCCTAGGAGCACAGAAAGTTTCCTCTCCCTGGATGCAGGGCCCGAGAGCTCATCTCTGTGGTGCATGAGCAGCAGCATGAACCTAGCCAAAAGAGACCAGAGGAGGCCTGACAAGGGGATGTGCTCAATGCTACAGAGGAAAAAAGGAGATCCAGGGGAATCCAAGAAGCTTCCCCGTCCTAGGAGAACAGAAATTTTCCTCCCCCCAGATGTGGGGCACGAGAGGCCACCTTCGTGGAAGCACAAAGCAGGCTCCTGGCCAGAATGGCCCAAAGGAGGCCTGGCAAGAGGCCATGCTCAGTGCTGCAGAGGAAGGCAAAAATCCCCAGAGGCATTTACCAGCCCCCTTGGGGGAAAAAAAAGCCTTCCTCCCCCCAGCTGCAGGGCACGAGAGGCCATCCTCGTGGTGCATGAGCAGCAGGCAGTGACCCAGCCAAGAGGGACCAGAGGAGCCTTGCCAAATGGTCATACTCAGTGCTGCAGAGGAAGGCAAAAAAAACCCCTGGGGACCAGTGCCAATCCACCCCGGGAGGGAAAATTCCTTCCTGACCCCAGCACTGGCGATCAGCTACTCCCTGAGCATGTGAGCAAGACCTGCTTCCTCCTGCCCCAGGCTGGGCATGCCTCCCAGGAGATGCCCCAGCCCTGCTCTCCCTCACCCTGCAGCCATCTCAGAGTGGTCAAATGCCCCTGGCCTGATGGACCCTGGGGGCAGGAATCTTTTCCTGTGCCTGGCAGACACCATTGGGTGCTCCAAAGCACTGGGGACCCTGGCAACCTCTCTGCATCCCATTTCTTACAGCTGCTGGCTCCAGGAGGGATGCTCTGCAGTGCTCCTCAAAGCTGAAAAATCCTGATTAGCAGCACCTCCAGAAAGTGGTGGTTCTTCTCATCTTCAGCAGCCAACCTAGCTTCTGGGCTGCCTCCCTCAGCCCTCACCACCTCCTTCCCCTGCCTCCTCAAGGGCCTCCTCTGGGATGTGTCTGGGCTGCTCCCAGGCCAGGCTCTGGCAGCAGGCACAGGAGGATGCTCTCTTTTATACTGTCCTGGGGCCCTGGCACTGCTGTGAGGCCGTTGCCAGGTGATGGCATTGTGCCATCAGGGGCTGTGCTCCCCATGCCCAGCCCTGCCCATTGGCAGCCTGCCCTCCTCCCCTCTGCCCAGCAGCCTTCAGGGGAAGCCTTTGGGCTGCTGTCCCTGAGGCAGTGCCTGTGCCTAGGCAGCTTGTCCCTGCCCTTTGCTGGCCATGCCTGGGCCCACTGCTGTGCCCCCCTGATGTGTCCTCTGCCACTTGGCTCTGGAGTACAACTCTTGTGCTGTTCCTCTCTCTCATGTAGCCCAGAGACCACCCCAGAGACCACCACCTGGCCCCTGTCTGCACCACAGCTTCATGTCCATGGGGCCAGGGTGGGCCTGCCCAGTCCTCTGCTCTGGAGAGTGTCAGCTGCAGGAACAGGGATTTGTCTGTTTGTAGACATTCCAATAGTGTCAGCCAAATGTCCCTGGGACCTGATGGGATCATCCCAAGGGACTGCAGAAGCTGGCCAGATGTTACAGCAGCAGCTTTCTCCATCACCTACCAAAGGTCTTGGAAGGTCCCTGCTGACTGAAAGGCAGTCAGTGCTGCTCCAGTGTAGGACTGGGGAGCACAGGCTGGCTCTCATCACTCTGAGCAAGCAGACACCACTCAAATACTTGCAGCTTTGCTGTCACATGCAGCCTGGGGTTGTCCTGTTTAACAGACCAACAGACCTACTGCAGCCTGTGTTGCAGGAGAAGTCTGGAGGTGCTGGAAGGTGTCCACAGAAGGGCCACGAGGATGAGCAGAGGGCTGAAGCTACTCTGCTCTGGAGACAGACTGAGGGAGTTGGGGTTGTGCAGTTTGGATGTGCTGGTTTGAGGCCAGACAGATCCTCTCTTGCCCTGAGAGGGACAAAAGAATGACACTCTCACAAATGGATTGGAGAGTGATGGAAAGTTTAAATGGAAAAGCAATTGGTGAAACTACAGAAACTACAAAACATGGTGACAAGAATAACCCAAAGCATACAGAGTCCCTTACATAACACCCAAAGGACTTGGTGATCTTGGAGATCTTTTCCAACCTGCATAATTCTGTGAGTCTGTGAATAAGGCAATGAAATCCACACAAAACCTTTAGCACCTTTCAGATGTTCAACACCAAGCCCTGAAGACAGCAGCTCAGCTCTGGAAGGCAGGGAGCTGTGCACTGCAGTGTTGTGTCCAAGCTAAAGAAGCAGGGCAAAAATAGCAATAGCCTTCAATAAACATGATTGACTGCACTGTGTGCAGATCTCAGCTCCAAAGGCAGAAATAAAAGCCAGATGTGAGCAGTTCCAGCTCACATTGCTTTATATTTGTATGGGAACTTGGCTTTTTTTTCTCCATATCACTCTATGGAATGCACTGAATTAACCAGAAAAGTCCATCTGGGAAGCTAAATCTTACAGTTGGCGACAATGAGACCCAGAGAGCTCATTCTGGAGGTCATCTCTAGGTACTTGGTAGAAAAGAAGGCTTGTCAGGAATAGTCAGCATGGATTCACCCAAGGGGAATCCTGCTTGGCTAGTCTGATAGGCTTCTGTGATGCCCTAACTGAGTGGGGAGATGCAGGGAGAGCAGTGGATGCAGCCTACCTTGACCTTAGCAAGGCTTCTGACACTGTGTGAGCAAGCTCAGGAGGTGTGGATAGAAGAGCAGACAGTGAGAGGGATCAGGAACTGATGACACAAGAGAGTCCAGACAGTGGTGGTCAGTGGTGCCAGGTCCAGCTGGGGAGCTGTGAGCAGTGGAGTCCCCCAGGGATCAGTGCTGCATCCTGTCCTGTTCAACATCTTCATCAATGACATTGATGAGGGGACAGACAGACAGAGTCTGCTCAGCAAGTTTGCTGAGGATACCAAACTGGGAGGCTTGGCTGAGACACCTGAAGGCTGTGAGGCCATTCAGAGACTTGGGCAGACTGAGAGCTGGGCACAGAGGAAGCTAATGAGGGTCAGCAAGGATGAGTGCAGAGTCCTGCAGCTGGGCAGGAAGAAGAAACTGCAGCAGGACAGGTTGGGAGGGGATCTGCTGGAGAGCAGCCCCAAGGAGAAGGACCTGGGAGTGCTACTGGGCAGCAAGTTCTGCATGGCACAGCAATGTGCCCTGGGGGCCAAGAAGGCCAAGGGGGTCCTGGGGGGCATTCAGAGGAGTGTGTCCAGCAGAGCCAGGGAGGTTCTCCTCTACCTCTACTCTGCCCTGATGAGACCTCCCCTGGAATACTGCATCCAGTTCTGGGCTCCCCACTTCAGGAGGGACAGGGATCTGCTGGAGAGAGTCCAAGGATGCTGAAGGGACTGCAGCACTGCCTGGGGAGGAGAGGCTGAGAGCCCTGGGGCTGTTTAGTGTGGAGAGGAGAAGGCTGAGAGGGATCTGATCAATGTCTATCAATAGCTGAGGGCTGGGGGTCAGGAAGGAAGGGACAGGGACAGGCTCTGCTCAGTTGCACCCTGGGATAGGACAAGGGGCAATGGATGGAAACTGCAGCACAGGAGGTTCCACCTCAGCATGAGGAGGAACTTCTTCAGTGGGAGGGTCCCAGAGCCCTGGCACAGGCTGCCCAGAGAGGTTGTGGAGTCTCCTTCTGTGGAGCCTTTGCAGCCCTGTCTGGATGTGTTCCTGTGTGAGCTGTGCTGGATTCTCTGCTCCTGCTCTGGCAGGGGGGTTGGACTTAATCAGTTTTTGCAGGTCCTTTCCAACCCCTAACATCCTGTGAGCCCATGAAAGCAAGTCAAAGCAAAGCTAAAACTTCCAAAAGCAGGGCACCCACAGCAGCTTGCCCAGCAGCACAATGCCCAGGGGGGGTTGGAAGCTCTCCACACAAGGAGACTCCACAACCTCTCTGGGCAGCCTGCTCCAGGCCTCCAGCACCCTCACACCAAACAACTTTCTCCTCCTCTTCAGATGCAACCTCCTGGGGTCCACTTTGTGCCCACTGCCCCTTGTGCTGTCCCTGGGCACCACTGAGCAGAGTCTGGCCCCAGCCTCTTGCCCCCCACAGCTCCTTTAGCTCTTGCTGAGCATTGCTCAGCTCCCCTCTGGGGCTGCTCTTCTGCAGGATCTCAGCCCCAGGGCTCTCAGCCTTTGCTCCTCACAGAGCTGCTCCAGGCCCTCAGCAGCTGTCTTTCTTGATCTGGGGGGCCAGAAATGGACACTGTACTACCCTTTATCAGAGCCTCTCTTTTTTTATTGTCATGCAGAGAAGTCAAAGTCCTGTGCCAACTGTTTCCATGGAGATGATGAACATGTCCATAACTCCACAATAATTCATTCACTGCAGGACCACAGAGCACAAAATGATGGTGGTAAAAAACAAGAAAATGCCCTTAAAACTAGACATGATGTTTTCTTTTGAATCCTAATTAGAAGAAAGAAAATAAAGAACTAAAAGCAAGTGAAATCAAATGCACTTGTATTTTGTATTGTTGTGACTCCTCTGTCCTTTGAAGGGGGCTACAGGAGAGCTGGGGAGTGACTTTTGGCAAAGGCATGGAGTGACAGGATGAGGGTGATGGCTCCAGATTGGAAGGAACTGAATTTAGATTGGACATTGGGAAGAAATTCTTCCCCCTGAAGGTGGTGAGGCATTGGAACAATGAAGCTGTATAAGCTCCAGGGCTGTAAGTGTTCAAAGCCAGGTTGGATGAGGCCTTGAGCAACTTGGTGTAGCAGGAGATGTCCCTGCCCATGACAGGGAGATTAGAACTGGATGATTTTAAGGTCTCTTCCAAGCCAAAGCACTCTGTAGTCCTGTATGGTGCTCAGGCATTGCCTCAACACAGAAGGTAGGCTTACAAAATGCTGAAGAACAGACAGTCATGAAACCTTCCAGTATCTAGAAAGTGAAACAAGTTCACTCAATGATATTTGTTGCCATTCCCATCATGTACTTGGCACTGTCAGGCAGCTGGCATGGAATAATCACCATCCAAGGTCAGTCCTGGTCTGTCAGCCTAGGGATGACAAGAGTCATCTGCTGGCTTGTGAATCTGCAGAGGGTAACAGCTCTTGACCAGTGCTGACTTTTAATGGACACCAGTGCAGACAATCAACTCCTTAGCCACTACTGAGCCTTTCCAAAGAGTTTAATGCAAACTGGAGCAGCTGTCAATCAGTTTGACCACTTCTATTTGTAGATGAAGCCATGGCTTTACTTTAGACTTAAAATGAATCTATATACAAAAGGATAAAGATGGAATTTTCACTCTATTTGACCCCAAATTCATAAGAAAATATTAACAGGAATGTGTAGGAAGCCAAAGGTCATGTTCACACATTAAAGAGGAAGAAGAAGAGCTCCATTATGAAGAAAAGGCCTTGGAGGTGCTGGGGGATGAGAAGCTCAGCAGGAGCCAGCAGTGAGCACTTGCAGCCCAGAGAGCCAAGCAGAGCCTGGGCTGCAGCAAGAGAAGTGTGGCCAGCAGGGCCAGGGAGGGGATTCTGTCCCTCTGCTCCACTCTGTGAGACCCTACCTGGAGCTCTGTGGTCCTCAGCCAACCACCCTGGGCTGTGACAGACCAGCAGAACTTTTCCTCTTTCTTAATACAGCCCTCTAAGAGAAAGTCAGTGTTGTAAAGGCTCACTTCAAAGCCAGTGAGGAGAGCTGAAGGGCTAGCTCTGGAAGATGAAAATACTCATTCCAGTCTAGGCTCTCCAAAGAGGCAGAAGCAATGAATTTTAATAAGATTAATTAAAAACAATTTGAAATTGGGAGTTCTGTAGAGGCAGCTGTGTCACCCTGATTCATCATGACCCATTACCTGTTTTTACCCTACTTAATCTCAGTCATTTCAAGTGCTTTGGGAAAGATGCAAAGCTGGGGACCAGCAAGGCAGAAAACAAACTCATCTGGGCATCAGATGTTCTGGAGGACAAAGAGCACCACAGTGTGGCCTCTCAGGGGTCCACTGTCCTCTCCAAAAGCAAGTTGTGGTGCCTCCCCATGAAAGGTTCCCAGGGATACTCCCTTTAGGGCAGTGTAAGGAAAAAATTTCTGCCCTGTCAGAAGGTTACAATGAATGTCTCAGAGCCATTAGTGTTGGAGCCAGCTGTGAAGTCCTTATGCTTTCTGGGGGTCTGAAAGATGGTTTTGAAAAGCCTGGTCCTGAGTTTACAAGTTAAGGCCATGAGAACTATGGTAAAGCTTTCTGTCATGCTGTTTTGTACATACAATCATAGAATGGTCTGGGCTGGAAGGGACCTTTCAAGCTCATCCAGTCCCACCCCTTTGCAGTCAGCAGGGCCATCCCCAACTAGGGCAGGATGCTCACAGCCCCAAAAAAACCTGACCTGGAATGGTCACCTCTCTGAACAACCTGAGCCAATCTTTTACCGCCCTTGTGGGAAAAATATCTTCTTTCTGTCTAGTCCCAATCTCCCTCTTTTAGTTCAAGCCATCACCTCTTGTCCTCTCAGGCCCTTTTTCCTGATAAAAAGTCCTGCTTAAAAGTCTGTCCCCAACTTTCTTACCACTCCCTTTAAGTCCTAAAAAGCCACCAGAAGGTCTCCCTGGAGTCTTCTCCTCTCCAGGCTGCACAACCTCAACTCTCTCAGCCTGGCTCCCAGCAGAGGGCTTCCAGCCCTGCCAGCATTGCTGTGGCCTCCTCTGGCCCTGCTCCAACAGGTCCCTGTCTGTGCTGAGGACTCTAGAGCTGCCCCAGCACTGCAGGGAGGGTCTCAGCAGAGCACAGCAGAGGGGCAGAATCCCCTCCCTGCCCCTGCTGCCCACAGTGCTGGGGATCAGTCCAGGACATCCCATGGGCTGGGAGCACTCACTGCAGTCTTATGTCCAGTTTAATTACAGTAATTATAATCTAGGGCTCTGGAAGCCTAAGGAGTGGTTGACAACCCGGAGAAACTTTGCCATTCAGCTTCTACAGGAGGAACTGCTACAGAAATTTTCTAGCATTGCCACCCCTTCTGTAGTGCAGTGCAGGTATCTGCAGCAGTTGGGGATCCCAGCCCTGTTTGATCAAATGGTGAGAGCAGTCTGGAGCTGGAGGTGCCTCTACTTTGGGAGAAATATTTTGTCAGTGCATGGGCATGCCATCACAGTGAAATACATTCCTGCTGGCATCTTCCAGCTCTTGCTTTCCAAGGACTGATTTCATACAACAGTGGCAGGTACAGCTTGCACCTAGCAGAGTTCTTCCCAGCACTGGAAGCAGATTTTCTACCTCCAAATGTGTTTCCATGGTCCTGTTGAGTGTGCATAGCTGCCTGTTCACATGCACTGCAGAGATCCAGGGAGTAGCTGGGGAGGGGAGGAATAAATCCAACAGTGCCTCAAAGTCAGGGAGGGTAACAGATGCGCTGGCTCCAGCACTCTTCTCACTGCAGCAGAGCAGAGCCAGGGAGGCTCCTGCTTTGCCCATGTGTGTTCAGCCATGAGGGCTGGATCCATCCCCTGAACTGCTGGTGGCTGGTTGATGAAAGGAGAACCCGAGCCCCAGGCAGCAGCTGCAGCGAAACGCTGCGATGGGAACCCACCCGCGGAGCAGTGCGAGCTGGCTCTGCCCCGCCGGCAGCAGGGAGGCTGCAAAACACAGCTCAGAGGGGGTTGTCCCTTTGCCACTGTGATTTATGGGCATCCCAGCTCCTGGAGATACAGCTCAGGGCTGGGTCTGGATGCTAAAATAAGCTCCAAATCAGGCAGCTTATGAAACACTGTAAATGTTTTTTTTGCTTACACTTTCAATTCCTCCACCTGGACCTTACCTTCCTTACCTTCCGCCTGCCAAGGTTATTTCTTTTGGGTTTTCCTAAACCTAAAGATACTGGGGAGGAAAAAGCTTCTTTGATGTGAGGGTGCTGGAGGCCTGGAGCAGGCTGCCCAGAGAGGTTGTGGAGTCTCCTTGTGTGGAGAGCTTCCAACCCCCCCTGGGCATTGTGCTGCTGGGCAAGCTGCTGTGGGTGCCCTGCTTTAGCAGGGGGTTGGACTGGGTGAGTCCCAGAGGTCCCTTACAATGGCCACCATGCTGGGATGCTGGGATTCTTTATCTTAGGGTCATATGACACCAAACTGGGTGGAGTGGTGACACAGGAGGGTTGTGCTGCCATTCAGCCAGACCTGGACAGGCTGAGAGCTGGGCAGGGAGAAATGGAATGAAGTTCAACAAGGGCAAGTGTGGAGTCTTGCACCTGGGAAAGAACAACCTCATGTACCTGTATAGGCTGGGGACTGAGCTGCTGGAGAGCAGTGAAGGGGAAAAGGCCCTGGGGGTGCTGGTGGATGGGAGGTTGAGCATGAGCCAGCAATGTGCTCTGGTGGCCAAGAAGGCCAAAGGCAGCCTGGGGTGCATCAGAAGGGCTGTGGGGAGTAGGTCAAGAGAGGTTCTCCTGACTCTCTACTCTGCCCTGGTGAGGCCACATCTGGAATATTGTGTCCAGTTCTGGGCCCCTCAGGTCAAGAAGAACCTCAGGGAACTGATTGAGAGAGTCTAGCACAGAACCACAAAGATGCTGCAGGCAGTGGAACATCTTCCTCAGGAGTAGAGCCTGAGGGAGCTGAGGGCTCTGTAGCTTGGAGAGGAGGAGCCTGAGAGGTGACCTCATTGCTGGGGATAAAGATGTGCAGGGGGAGTGCCCAGAGGCTGGAGCCAGGCTCTGCTGGGTGATGCCCAATGCCAGCCCAAGGGGCAGTGGTGGAAGCTGAGCCATAGGAAGTTCCATGGAAACAGGAGGAAGAATTTTTTTCCCTGTGAGACAGAACCTGGAAGAGGCTGCCCAGGGGGGTTGTGGAGTCTCCCTGTCTGGAGATATTCAAGACCTGCCTGGATGAGTTCCTGTGTGACCTGCTCTAGGTGACCCTGCTCTGGCATGGAGGTTGGACTGGATGATCCTTTGAGGTCCCTTCCAGCCCCTAACATTCTGTGATTCCAAAGAACTGATTAATGAGGGTATACTCATTATTGACAGGCACACAGTAAGAAACACTCAGGCTGGCCATCGCCTTTTAATGCTCAGCTTGTGAATGACTCTGGGAAGTGCCTCAGCTCCAGCTCTCACTGTTTGTCCTTCTGCAGCTCAAACATGGCAGAGAGTAGGCAGTACAACCACAGGCACCGTGGGCTTCAACCATGAGTGGAAATCAATTCTTGGCAGTGCTCAGCTGCTGTGGGGTTCAGGACCATAAAACTACGTCAGCTAGTCAATAGCACTTAATTAACAGCATTAAGAGTTACTTCTGCTAGCAATTGTTTTCAGGTTCTGGGTGATCAACTATGTGAAGGAAAAATGCAGCACCTCTGAGCTGCTGAAATCAGCTGAAGCAGGGCAGGCTCTGAAACACTTTGTCCTAAGCTAGACTGCTTCTGCATTTGACAGCTCTGGGGTTCTCCTCACAATCTGGGAATCCAGCTTCTAGGATAATGGACTTGATGGTCTTAACGGTTGGACTCAATGATCTCAAAGGTCTTCTCCAACCTAAACCAATTCTGTGATTCTACATTTTCTAAGTCCAAGTCTTCAATTCAAGTGGCACCTGGTAAATGCCTTCCTTACTGGGAAGGTTTTCTTAGATCTCCTGGTGCTGTCTAAATCTGATTTCTACTCTTAATTCAAAGGTTCACAGGATGTTAGGGGTTGGAAGGGACCTCTGGAGATCTTCCAGTCCAACCCCCCTGCCAGAGCAGGACCAGAGAATCCAGCACAGCTCACACAGGAACACATCCAGACAGGGCTGCAAAGGCTCCACAGAAGGAGACTCCACAACCTCTCTGGGCAGCCTGTGCCAGGGCTCTGGGACCCTCCCACTGAAGAAGTTCCTCCTCATGCTGAGGTGGAACCTCCTGTGCTGCAGTTTCCATCCATTGCCCCTTGTCCTATCCCAGGGTGCAACAGAGCAGAGCCTGTCCCTGTCCCTTCCTTCCTGACCCCCAGCCCTCAGCTATTGATAGACATTGATCAGATCCCTCTCAGCCTTCTCCTCTCCACACTAACCAGCCCCAGGGCTCTCAGCCTCTCCTCCCCAGGCAGTGCTGCAGTCCCTTCAGCATCCTTGGAGCCCTCCCTTGGACTCTCTCCAGCAGATCCCTGTCCCTCCTGAACTGGGGAGCCCAGAACTGGATGCAATATTGCAGGTGAGGTCTCAGCAGGGCAGAGTAGAGGGGGAGGAGAACCTCCCTGGATCTGCTGGACACACTCCTCTGAATGCCCCCAGGATCCCATTGGCCTTCTTGGCCACAAGGCCAAATTCATCATTTTGTTGTTTTGTTGTTTTTTTTTTTTTTTTTTTCCCCCCTACCTGCATTAAATACCAGCATGCAGGTAACAAACCCACTCCTGGCATGTAAAATTTGGCTATATTGAAGACAGACAAGGATGTTACTTTCCCTTTCTAGAAAAAAATAGAGACCCTGTGATTGTTTGCTTGACCTTTAGCTGGTAAAATAAAATCAGGAATTGAGTTAAAAGGCTCAGAACAATTTAATTTCTGCTCTTTAGTGTATTATTATTAGTATTATTAATTCATGGATGACCAAACCAGTTGGCCATCATCATTTTCCTAATCTGTTTCTAGGCTTCATCCTGTGCCCATCAGTTTTAATGAGGTGTTAGAAATGTTCAGGAGACAACAGCTGTCAGCATCCCACAAGGTGCAATATCCACAGGATATTTACATGCAACAGTTTCCTCCTCCTTTGGAAGGAGCCAGTAAGCATCACTCACAGTCAGGAGGTCCTCTGCTTACCACAACCCAGGGAAAGGCAGAAGGAATGGTCCAGTCTGGTTTCAAAGGACTCAGGAGGAAAATCCTCTTAAGTACTTTGAGCCCCATGGCTAAGGACAAGCCCTGAGCTCAGAGGGATCCTCATTGAATAATTTCAGACCATCAGATACTCTAAAAAGACCAAGATGTATAACCCCTGACTGCCTCTGCTCTGAAGGAAGCAGGAAACACAATTTCCAGCCTAGAGTGGTTATTACCCCAGAGCTGGGCACAGCAGCCCCCCTGCCCAGGAGGATTTCATAGATTCATATTTGGGTTGAAAGGGACCTTAAAGAAAATCTAGTTCTGACCCCAACACTATGGGCAGGGACACCTCCCACTAGCCCAGGGAGCTCAAGGCCTCCTCCAACCTGCCCTTGAACACCTTTAGGGAGGGCACATCCACAACATCCTTGGGCAACCTGTTCCAGTCTCTCACCACCCTCACTGGAAAAAAATTCTTCCTAATTTCCAGTCTAAATCTGCCCTCCTCAAGCTTATATCCATTGCCTCTCATCCTATCACTACAAGCCCTTGTAAAAAGTCCCTCCCCAGCTTTCTTGTAGCCCCCTTCAGGTAATAGAAGGCCTTCAAAATGTCTTCCCCAGAGCCTTCTTTTTTCCAGATGGAAAAATCCAGGAGGACCTTTCTGAAAGCCTCTCCACCCAGGCTGTGTGTGGACTATACAATGCTGAATTCCCTGCTTAAGTTTCTCAACAAATCTTAATAAAACCCAGCAGGAAAAGAAAGAAAAAAAAAATAAAAAAAGAAGTTTTAAAGTAGTACAAAAAATGTAACAAATCAATAAATATAATTCAAGGCCATTTTCCACTTCTTTTCTACTCCTGTTTCATTTAGGTAGATGCTATCTGTGAGCCTACTGCAAAGTGAAGTCCTCTTGGCAATGAGCAAAATGGAATTCAAGATTTTTCTATTAGTACCTCCAGCATTTTGTGAGCTGTGGAGAATCTGTTCTGGAGAGAGAGAAAGTCTGAGGTCTAATTACCTCCATCAAGAGGAAAATGGGCCCTGAGAGGCAGAAACCAAAGCCAACAGCAAACACATTTATTAGGACTTACCATCCAGTAATATTAACAGCACAATGAGATCTGGTGCTGTGGTGACATCAGATCCCTTCAGACAGATGCCTGAAGGAGAAGGAAAGGCAGTTTTTAGCACAGCAGCTTCTCAAGCACATTTCCTGATAAGGACAAACTGCATAAAGCAAGGAGCTGGCACTCTTGCTGCTTCTCACCTATTTTATTTAGAATCATAGAATCAAAAAATCAGTCAGGGTTGGAAGGGACCACAAGGCTCAGCCAGTTCCAACCCCCCTGCCATGGGCAGGGACACCTCACACCAGATCAGGCTGGCCAGAGCCTCATCCAGCCTGGCCTTAAACACCTCCAGGGATGGGACCTCAATCACCTCCCATGGACAAGCCAATTAGGGACTGCTCAATTTGCCAGTTAATGACAGGAGCTGCCCCAGAAATGGAGGCAGCTTCATGAAGCTGCACTTCTCTCAGAGTTCATTTTGCTGGCTAAAATTCCTTCCATTGCACAAAGGTCCTTTTGGCTCATGAAACTGGGCATCAGACTCATGGAATGGCTCAGGTTGGAAGGGACCTCAGAGCTCATCTGCTCCAACCTCCCTACCATGCCCAGGGACACCTCTCAGCCAGATTCAGCTGCTCAAGGTCTCATCCAGCCTGGCCTTCAGCACCCCCAGCAAGGAGGCAGCCACAGCCTCCCTGGGCAGCCTGTGCCAGAGTCTCACCACCCTCCTGCTCAACAACTTCTTCCTCAGCTCCACTCTACCCCTGCTCTGCCTCAGCTTCAAACCATTGCCCCTTGGGCTGTCTCTAGACACTCTCAGCAAAAGTCCCTCTGCAGCCTTCCTGCAGGATCCCTTCAGGTCCTGGCAGGCAGCTCTGAGGTCCCCCCAGAATCTTCTCTTCTGCAGGCTGAACACCCCCAGCTCCTCACAGCAGAGCTGCTCCAGCCCTTGAATCATCTTTGTGGCCTCCTCTGGACTCACTCCAGCAGCTCTGTGTCCTTCTTCTTATGAGGAAGTTCTTTGGACAGTAGGGTGAAGTTCTTCACAATGAGGGTTGTGGAACACTGCAACAGGTTGCCCAGACCGGTGGTGGAGGCCCCATCCCTGAAGACATTCAAGGTCAGGCTTGGTAGGTCTCTGATCAACCTCACCTAGTGGAGAATGTCCCTGCTGACTGCAGGGGCTTGGACTGGATGACCTTGTAAGGTGCTTTCCAACCCAAACCCTTTCATAATTCTATTATCCTATGATTTATTATGGCAATGGCCACGTGCTGCTCACCTAGAACATAGCAGAGAAAATAATTGTTATTCATTTTTATGATTTAATATTCCCCTCCCCCCCTCTCTTCTAGTACTATCACCTAATGTATTTTAAAAATAGATCATTTTAGTAATGGAAAGATTTATGATCTCCTGTCCAAGGAGTGATATTGAAATGTGTTTAATGCTCCCAAGTTCCACAGGGGGAATTAAAGATATCTCTCAGTCCTACATCTGGGACCTGGCTCTGGTGTAATTATCCTCTCCGATGGCTTTTGAAAGACTAAATGAGACTGCACCAAAAATATGATCTTTTTAATCAATGCTTCACAAGTTTTAATGCAGTCATGAGCAGTGTCCCTTCTGTACTGATAAGGCAGAGAATGAATTCCTGGCTTAGAGAGTCACACAGAACCACTGCATGGCTTGGGTTGGAAGAGCCTTTTAAGATCATCCAGTCCAACCAGCAACCCAACACCACCATGGCCACTAAACCACGGCCCCAGGTGCCATGCCCACAACTTCCTTGAACACCTTCAGGCATGGGGACTCCACTACCTCCCTGAGCAGACTGTCCCAATCCCTGACCACTCTTACAGGAAAGAAATTTTCCCTAATCTCCAATTTAACTCTCCCCTGGCACAATTTCAGGCTGTTTCCTCTTGCCCTGTCACTTGATACTAGGGAGAAGAGCCCAACCCCCACCTGGCTCCAGCCTCCTTTCAAGGAGTTGTAGAGAGCAATGAGGACTCCCCTCAGCCTCCTTTTCTCCACATGTAACAGTGTGAGAGCTGAAATCCCCCTCCCACACCCACAATACCCAGGCTAGCTCAGCCTGGCAGCAAATGCAAGCTGTATTTACAAGCAGATCTACAATCTCTGATGCAGTGCAATGAATCTGTACAAACAGACACTGGTCACAACATTCACAAATAGGTACAATCAACAGAAAAGCACAACCAAGCTCCCTTTGCTTCCCCCAAGGGGCCTCTCACCCCAGACCAGAAGTAATCCCCCCAGACCTCCCTGGCAGAAGGCAGAGAGTCAAGAAGCAGAGAGGCTGTTAGGCTTAACTTGTCAAGGTCAGTGTGTTATCTTCAGCCAGAAAAGAAGCAGCAGCAGCCTGACAGCACAGCAAGCAAGCTGAGAATGCAGACTGCCCCAACTTTGTTTTGAGTAGTAGATTCTTAAACATTTCTATCATCTCTCCAATGGAAGTGTTTGGAAGAATCATTATTTTGCTTTCTTACACCCAAGAGTGACTTATGTACATTCCTTCACTATTCCTGCTTGAACTTTGTAAAAAAAATTAAAAAGACAGTTTTAAACCATCACACCACACTAAACACCCCCAGGTCCCTCAGCTGTTCCTCTCCAGCCCTGCTCTCCAGACCCTTCAGCAGTTTCATTGCCCTTCTCTCGACATGCTTGAGCACCTCAGTGTCCTTCAGCTATTGGAAGGCAGCTCTAAGCTCCTCCCAAGAGCCTTCCCTTCTCCAGGCTTGTAATAAACTGCATCCCAGAAGAACACCTGTGTCTTTGAATTCCAAACAGTCCCAGCTATCCCACAGTTTGGTTCAGCCAATGAGTTATGAACACTACCTCCCCTGCCCCCAGGAGTCATTGAGGTCCCACAGCTACTGCAGTGGATCACAGCCAATAAAGGGGAAAGCCTGATGGTGAAACAAGTTCCCTCTGCAGCCAAGAGCAGTGTGAGGACCATGATTACCAGAGGTGGACTTCTAGTTCATGCTGCTACCCCCCAAATCTTTATGGTCTAATCCTAAAGAGGGTTATTTTTCCTCTAACAAATCCCAGCACCTTCACTGCTCTGCAGGAGATGGGTGAGTTTCCTAGATCAAATTCCAGCAAAAACTGGACCTTAGCAACCATGATTTTCATTTTTTGTTCTACAGATCTTTAAAGAATGGTTGGATTAGCCTGAAAGCAGCAGTTGGAACAGGAAGCCAAGAGAGCTGCTTGGCTTTTTTTCTCCTTTTTTTTTTTTTTTTTTTTTTTTTTTTGGAGGGGGCAGAGTCTGAAGTGGGTCTCAGAAACTCAGGGCCAGCCCAGAATAAAAATACGACGGCTACATCATGCACTGGAGAGAAAAAGGCTTTCAGATTCCTTTTGGTAGATGTGATAGGTGATGATGATGATGATGATGATGATGATGATGATGATGATGATGATGAAATGAAGGAGAAGGAGAAGGGGAAGGAGAAGAAGGAGGAGGAGGAGGAGGAAAAGGAGGAGGAGAAGAAGGAGGAGAAGAAGGAGGAGAAGAAGGAGAAGGAGAAGGGAGAAAGAGGAGGAGAAGAAGGAGAAGGGAGAAAGAGAAGGAGAAGAATGAAAAGAAGAATTGGAACGAGAAGGAGAATCAGAAGAAAAAAGAAGAAGAAGAAGGGGAAGACAAGAAGAAGAAAAGAAGAAGAAGAAAAGAAGAAGAAGAGGAGAAGAAGAAGAGGAGGAGAAGAAGAAGAGGAGAAGAAGAAGAAGAAGAGAAGAAGAAGAAAAGGAGAAGAAGAAGAAGAGGAGAAGAAGAAAAGAAGAAGGAAAGAAGAAGAAAAAGAGAAGAAGAAGAAGAGGAGAAGAAGAAGAAAAGGAGAAGAAGAAGAGGAGAAAAAGAAGAGAAGAAGGGAAGAAGAAGAAAAAGAGAAGAAGAAGAAGAAGAAAAGAAGAAGAAAAGAAGAAGAAAAGAAGAAGAAAAGAAGAAGAAAAGAAGAAGAAGAAAAGAAGAAGAAGAAAAGAAGAGAAGAAGAAGAAAAGAAGAAGAAGAAGAAAAGAAGAAGAAGAAAAGAAGAAGAAGAAGAAAATAAGAAGAAGAGAAGAAGAACAACTTATTTGTCTAATGCTTTTTCTTATTCTTTGGGGTTTTACTGGTTTGCCTCACAAACATCTGGTTTTCAGTTGTGCTTGTTAATAGTTGGAAGTACAGCAATGGAGATAAGGAAAGGATTTACTGCTTTGGTAGTAAGGCTGCCTAAGAGCATGAGCATCAAGAAAAGTGGTTATAAATCTGAGGAGGGTATTTTAAAAGCATATAAATTGTAGAATATATGTAAACAAAGTGTTAAAATCTATAAATTTGGGACAACATTATTCTTTGGAGAGAGGAAAACAGGGGGAAAGAGAAAGAGGAACAAGCAGGAGAAAGAGAGAGAAAAAGAAATGGGGATGTGGGGGAGGAGGAAGAGACAGTAAAACAAAAAGGGGGAAGAGAGCAAGACAGACAGGGAAAGAGAAAAACAAACAGGGAAAGCAAAAAAAAAAAAAGGAAAAGAGAAAAACAAACAGGGAAAGAGAAAAAAACAAATGGGGAAAGAGAAAAAAAATGGAAAGAGAGAGCAAAACAAACGGGGGGAAGAGACTAAGACAAACAGGGAAAGAGAAAAATAAACAGGGGAAGAGAGCAAAACAAACAGGAAAAGAGAAAAACAAACAGGGAAAGCAAAAAACAGGGAAAAACAAACAGGGAAAAACAAATGGAAAGAGAGCAAAACAAATGGGGGGAAGAGAGTAAGACAAACAGGGAGAGAGAAAAATAAACAGGCAAAGAGAGCAAAACAAACAGGAAAAGAGAAAAACAGGGAAAAGAGCAAAACAAATGGGGGGGAAGAGGAAAAACGGGGGAAGAGAGAGAGAAAAGGGAAGAAGAAAGAAGGAAATGGGGGAGGAGAGGACAAAAGGGGGGAAGAGAGAGAAAAAGAGGGTAAGAGAAACAAAGGGGGAAGAGAACAAAAGAAGGGAAGAAGAAAGAAGGGGGAGGGGGAAAAGGGAAAGAAAAAAACAGGGGAAGAAAAGGAGAAAGGAAAAGAGAAGAAGAAGATTTCAAGTAAATAAGAGACTCTTTCAACACGAAGATGTTAAAACCACTAAACAATAACCAGCAGGAGTCACTTAGTGCTACCCACACCACTCCTTTGAATTACAAAAGGTTTATCACCAGATGATGTTGCTGGTCTGTGCCATCCTTGCTTCATCAGTGCTAAGTGACAACAGCTCTGAGCGATCTGTGAAATGTTTCCTTCAAAGCTGTGTCTCCTCCTACTGTCATGGTTCTGGCCCATGGAGTGCAGCAGCAGCAGGACCATGCTGCTACCTCTGGACCTTCTGCAGGCTTAGCAACATCCTCTGTCTCTTCTCATCATCAGCCTTCCCCTCAAGAAATCAACCCTCTGAGAGCAGCAATGGGCTGTTCTCAGCCTGGCTCTTGGGAGATAGAGTCAGTAGCTTGGGCATCTCCCCCTCCAGCACTCTCCTTTTCTTCCATTTGAAGTCTTAAATCCAGCTCACCTAGAGTGGACAGAAGATAACATTTCTTTCCTCCAGGTATCATGAAACGTCAGGTTTGGGTAGAAGAAAGGGATGTAGATCAGTGTCCTGCCTCCTGAGGGCTATTCCCTGTGGGCTGAGGTCTTATGCTCTCCCTGAGCATGGGTCACAGCCAGGAACACTTACCCAAGCAGAAGGCTTTTGCCCACACTCTCTTCACACAGTGGATTCTCAGGTTTGCTTTGCCACATGTTCATCTTTCTAAGGCAGAGCAGAGAGATCCACAAGTGTTTAATAATGATACTGTCTGACTGCACAGCCCAGGAGAGACAGTCTGACAGTCCTGCTGTGAGCTGCACCAGCACCAATTCTGCTCAGGGCTGTGAATGCCCAGCTCAGGCTCTGCTCACTCAGGCTCTTGCTGAAGCTCAGGGCAGCTTGGCACAGCCAGGGGCTGCTGCTAGCAGGCAGAAGCTGATGGGCAGAGGTCCTGCCAAGGCCTGGGGGGCACAAAGCCTCTGCCTCACACTTGCTGCTCTGCACCCCAAGGGCACTGCCACAGCTCTGCCCCACCTTGGGGGGCAGGAAGGCAGAGGGGGCAGCTGTGGGGAGGAGCAGACAGCACAGCTGAGCCTCAAGTGCCCACCAAGGGATTGCAGCCCATGGAGGCCATCTGCAGCAGCAAGCTGAGGGATCCCCAGGCTCAAGCCTCTTCTTCCCTGGCTGCTGTCCCAGCAGGACTCTGTCCCTTCTGCCTTCCAGCCCCATCCCTGTCTTCCTCAATCCAGCTCCAGAATCCAGCTCCTGAATGCGGTTCCCATCTGCTGCTGAGCCCAGGCTGGTACTTGCCCAGTGCCTGTCCCCAGCAGCAGTGGTGCCAGTGGTGCCATCCTTGCCCACAGGGCTTGGGTTCCATGTTGCTTTGTGTCTCTGTGTCTCTATCCCCTGGCATTGTTCTTCTTTCCATCCCAGCTGCCTTAGTTTCTTTCCCAGCCCCTCAGTCTCTCTCCCTTCGTCCCTTTCGCTTCCCATAGAGAAGGCAAAAGGCTTCCTGGAGAGCCTCTGGCACTCAGCTGGGGGTGGCCCAGCCCTGACCCTTGCCAGTGACCGAGGAGAGAAGCATTTTGGATGTCTCTGCAGTCAAGGTAGTCCCCTGGACATGAAGGTCTTCATCAGGCACCTGGGTAGCTGATGCCTCCAGACCTCTGAACCACAAAACTTTCAAGATTCATAACAACCTCAGCTAGATCTACAGGAGGGAAAGCAAAGCTGGTGGCTCAAAGTCACACTTTCTCATTTTACAGTTCTCTTTTCCCCTCAGTCCTGACAGAAACAGTGAAAAATAGGTTCTGCTCCATTAACTCCACAATCACTGCTCTATTTCCCTTGCTACCAGCAATGCCTCCTGTAAATGGTGCTGCAGCTGCCAAGGGTGAGGACAGCAGTAGGGTATTGGTGCCCAACAGCACAGGAGCCATCACTGCAAGGCCCTGGTGAAGTCTCCATCAGTTTGCTCCTGCATGGAAAAGCAGCATAAGCCCAAAGAAAAAAAACCCTGAGAGCTTCATGGCCTAAATTGTGCTGGATTGAAGGGCTCCCTGTGGACAAGGAGCTGTTTTTTTTCCACACTAATTGCTGGCCAGAGGGCTCCATTTAGCCCATGTCTGGGGTTAGTCTCTAGCAGCTGTTCTATCACCCAACCCTACTCAGCTGGGAAGGGGGAATCAGGAAAAGGAGGTGATAGGATTCAATGAAACAGCAAGACACATTTATGTTAATGCCACCTGGAATGGGGCCAAAGTTAGACTGAGCCCAGAGAAGGTACAGATGGTAGAGTAAATGGGAAAGCAGTTCTTGGGAGCAGAAAGGTAAGGGAGTTCCTCCAGGGATGGGGAGGAGGAAGATAAAGAGTGAGCAACTCCAGGGATAGGAAGGAAAAAATAGGGACAAGGAACGGAAAAGAAAAATAAAAGAGGAGGAAGGGGGGGACAAAAGGAGGAAGAATGAGCCCCTCCAGGGGGAGGGAGGGAGAGCCTCTCAATTTAAGAAAGATTTTGAGATGTCCAGAGAAGGCACCAAGGCTGGGGAGGGGTCTGGAGCACAGCCCTGTGAGGAGAGGCTGAGGGAGCTGGGGGTGTTTAGCCTGGAGAAGAGGAGGCTCAGGGCAGACCTCATTGCTGTCTACAACTACCTGAAGGGAGGTTGTAGCCATGTGGGGGTTGGGCTCTTCTCCCAGGCAACCAGTGACAGAAGCAGAGGACACAGTCTCAAGCTGCCCCAGGGGAGGTTTAGGCTGATGTGAGGAAGAAATTCTTCCCAGAGAGAGAGATTGGCCACTGGGATGTGCTGCCTGGGATGGTGGAGTCACCATCCCTGGAAGTGTTCAAAAAGAGCCTGGCTGAGGCCCTTGGAGCCATGGTTGAGTTGGTTGGATGGTGCTGGGTGATAGGTTGGACTGGGTGATGTCAAAGGTCTTTTCCAACCTGGATAATTCTGTGATTCTGTGAAAGGGAGGAAGAGAGAGGGAGGGAGAGAGAGAGGGGGGGGAGAGAGAGAGGGGGAGAGAGAAAGGGAGGGGGAGAGAGAGGAAGGGAGAGGGGGAGAGGGAGAGAGAGGAAGGGAGAGGGAGAGAGAGGAAGGGAGAAGGAGAGAGAGGAAGGGAGAAGGAGAGAGAGGAAGGGAGAGGGAGAGAGAGGAAGGGAGAGGGAGAGAGAGAAAGGGAGAGGGAGAGAAAGGGAGAGAGAGAAATGAGTGAGCCCCTCCAAAGAGGAAGAGGATTCCACCCACTCATCAAACTTCCCCTTTTATACTGAACATGACATTCATGGTGTGGGACACAACTGCAGCCAGCTTGGGGCAGCTCCTTGGGTTTTGTTCTCCCAGCTTAAGGTCCTGGCTGACCTCAAAATGCCAATGGCCTGCAGCCCAGGACTGGCCTTAGGCTTCTAAGAAGCCTCATCCCTGGAGGTTTTTGCAGCCAGGCTGGATGTGGCTGTGAGCAACCTGCTGTAGTGTGAGGTGTCCCTGCCCATGGCAGGGGGGTTGAGCCTTGAGGTCCCTTCCAACCCTGACAATTCTGTGATTCTATGATTGTGTGCCACCAAACCAGGACACCACACGATTTATCCTGATGCAATCTACCACTCCATGCTCCTGTCCCCTCTGTCACCACCAGTGTCAGTTATGCTGGGCACATCCTGAAGGCTCCACTTGGAGCCAGGACCTTTTCTTTGTGTTACAGCACCAACAACTTCACATAAAATGTTTTGGGTTTTTTTTCTATCAAAGCCTTCCCTCCATTCCATATATCCTGGGCACAAGGCACTGCCAGGCTTTAGCCACTGCCCTAGCCTCAAAATGAAGAGTCTGAACTATCAGACTGCCCAAGCTCAGGCCCTTCACAGACCACCAAGGGCAAACTGCCTTTTAGAATCTCATAAACTGGGAGGCTGAAATTACCACTGCAGTCCTCAGGAGTTTTATATAGATTAAATCTCATCTGTGATAGACTGCTAGCAAAGCTGAGGGTTTGCTTATAAGAGCAACCATAAAAAGAGAATGAGCTTCCCTTGCTCTCCCCAGACCTTCTTTGAGAACTCTTCCTGGCAGTTCTACAACAAAAACCCAACAGAAAGACACCAAAATTGAACACTTGTCCTTCTTTCTTACCTACAGTGCTCCAGTGAGCATCTGCTTCCTCTGAATGAAATGCTTTCAACAGGAGAGGTTCCCAGCTAAGGAAATTCCTAACTAGGGAAATTCCTAACTAGGGAAATTCCTAACTATGGACATTCCTAACTAGGGAAATTCCTAACTAGGGAAATTGCTAACTAGAGGAATTCTCAGCTATGGATTGGGAATAGTTCTGAGTGAAGTAAATGCACAAACATTATTTATAAAATCCTAGAGTGGCTCAGGTTGGAAGGGAGCTCACAGCTCATCTGCTCCAACCTCCCCACCATGCCCAGGGACACCTCTCAGCTAGACTCAGCTATTCAAGGTCTCGTCCTGCCTGGTCTTCAGCACCCCCAAGGAGGAGGCATCCTCAATGCAGAATCTCAGAGTGTCAGTGGTTGGAAGGGACCTCCAGAGATCATCCAGTCCAAGCCCCCTGCCAGAGCAGCATCACCCAGGGCAGGGCACACAGGAACACATCCAGCTGGGCTTGGAAAGTCTCCATGGAAGGAGACTCCACAACCTCTCTGGGCAGCCTGCTCCAGGCCTCCAGCACCCTCACAGGGACAAAGGTTTCCCCTTCTGTTCCCATGGCACCTCCTCTGCTCCAGCTTGCCCCCAGTGCCCCTTGTGCTGTCCTTGGCCATCCCTGAGCAGAGCCTGGCTCCAGCCCTGCACATCTTGATCCCCAGCAGCCCTCAGGCTGTTCTGCTGCAAGCTCCAAGCCTCAGCTCCCTCAGCCTGGCCTCACAGGAGATGTTCCACTGCCTGCAGCAGCTCTGTGGCTCTGGGATGGACTCTCTCAAGCAGTTCCCTGAGGTCCTTCTTACCCTGAAGGGCCCAGAACTGGACACAATATTCCAACTGTGGCCTCACCAGGGCAGAGTAGAGGAGGAGCAGAACCTCTGTTGCCTACTCCCCACAGCCCTTCTAATGCACCCCAGGCTGCCCTTGGCCCTCTTGGCCACCAGAGCACATTGCTGGCTCCTGCTCAACCTCCCATCCACCAGCACCCCCAGGGCCTTTTCCCCTTCACTGCTCTCCAGCAGCTCAGTCCCCAACCTCTCCTGCACCATGAGGTTGTTCTTTCCCAGGTGCCAGACTCTCCCCTTGCCCTTGTTGGATTTCATTCCATTTCCCCCTGCCCAACTCTCAGCCTGTCCAGGTCTCACTGAATGGCAGCACAGAACTCCCAAACTCCCTTCTCAACAGGTTTACCTTAGAACATAACTTCTTGCAATCAAAGCACCTGTGATTTTGGGACAGAATTGACACCAACCATCTGTAAATCATAGAATCCTAGAATCAGTCAAGGTTGGAAGGGACCACAAGGATCAGCCAGTTCCAACCCCCCTGCCATGGGCAGGGACACCTCACACCAGATCAGGCTGGCCAGAGCCTCATCCAGCCTGGCCTTAAACACCTCCAGGGATGGGGCCTCAACCACCTCCCTGGACAACCCATTCCAGGCTCTCACCACTCTCATGGGGAAGAACTTCTTCCTCATGTCCAGTCTGAATCTCCCCACTTCCAGCTTTATTCCATTCCCCCCAGTCCTATCACTACCTGAGATCCTCCAAAGTCCCTCCCCAGCTTTCTTGGAGCCCCCTTCAGATCCTGGAAGGCCACAAGAAGGTCTCCTGGGAGCCTTCTCCTCTCCAGCCTGCACAACCCCAACCCTCTCAGGCTGTCTCCACAGCAGAGCAGCTCCAGCCCTCTGCTCATCCTCATGGCCCTTCTCTGGACACCTTCCAGCACCTCCAGATCCTTCCTGGAACAGAGGCTCCAGAACTGGACACAGAGCTCCAGGTGTGGTCTCACAGAGTGGAGCAGAGGGGGAGAATCCCCTCCCTGGCCCTGCTGCCCACACTTCTCTTGCTGCAGCCCAGGCTCTGCTTGGCTCTCTGGGCTGCAAGTGCTCACTGCTGGCTCCTGCTGAGCTTCTTGTCCCCCAGCACCCCCAAGTCCCTCTCCTCAGGGCTGCTCTCCAGCCAGTCCCTGCCCAGCCTGTATTTGTGCTTGGGATTGCCCTGACCCAGCTGCAGGACCTTGCACTTGGTCTGGTTGAACCTCCTGAGGTTGGCTTGTGCTCACCTCTCCAGCCTGTCCAGGTCCCTCTGGATGGATCCCTTCCCTCCAGCTGTCAGCCACACCACACAGCTTGGTGTCAGCAGCAAACCTGCTGAGGGTGCACTCAATGCCTCTGTCCATGGCACCAACAAAGATGTTGAACAAGCCTGGTCCCAGCACTGATCCCTGAGGGACTCCACTTGTCCCTGGCCTCCACTGGGACATGGAGCCATTGACAGCTACTCTTTGGGTGCAGCCATCAAGCCAGTTCTTTATCCATCAAACCCATGTTTCACCAGTTAAATCCATACAACAAAAAGAAGTAAAAGAAGTTCTTTTGCCCAGTTAGTTCACATTTGGGTTTCTTTTCCTTCATACTAACTTCCAAATAAAGCTCATTCCCGCATCCAGCCTAAGCCTTTACTCTGACATTGCCTTGAGATTGTTCTTGCTGTTAGTAATAATAAGGACAAGTGAGAAATTATTGAAAGAGATTTATTGAAAGTGACTGAAGGCTCCAGGGTAGCATGGGAGGGAGGTTGGATCCTCAGAGCAATTTTCTGCAGCATATTGATGCTGTTTAGTCTTTCAACTGCAGCGTCTGAGCGCAGCTCCTGATTCACAGCTGCTCTGACACGGCTTCAAAGCTGATCCAGCTCAAAGCAGCTTCACAGGGAAAGTGGAAATATTTTTCAGTGGCAGCTCTGATACCCCAGCTCGTCCCAAAAGCTGTCAGGTAAATGAGGAGTGAGCTGGCACTTCTGGGAGGGAAGCTGCCTGTGCACAAATGGCCTTGGGTTCTTAGGTGACTTTGGCAGCGCAGGCGTCTGTGGGTGAATGTAGGAAGTGCTCATGTGGGGTTCCATCCCCCCCACTACTGTCACTCCCTGACACCCTCAAAAGTCCCTCCCCAGCTTTCTTGGAGCCCCCTTCAGATCCTGCAAGGCCACAAGAAGGTCTCCTGGGAGCCTTCTCCTCTCCAGACTGCACAACCCCAACTCTCTCAGGCTGTCTCCAGAGCAGAGCAGCTCCAGCCCTCTGCTCCTCCTCATGACCCTTCTCTGGACACCTTCCAGCACCTCCAGATCCTTCCTGGAACAGAGACTCCAGAACTGGACACAGAGCTCCAGGTGTGGTCTCAGCAGAGTGGAGCAGAGGGGGAGAATCCCCTCCTGATGAGGTTTGTAAAAGAGATGTGCTGCAGTTGTTATCAGGAAGGGTTCCCAAGACCAGCTGCTTACAGAGCCTTAATTCTGAGGCCACTTCAACTTGTGGGGGAATTTATGTCTTTTCAGAAGTAACCTACAGCACACTGGGTGTCAGCTAGAAGGGATCACAGCTCACAGGATGTTAGGGGTTGAAAGGGACCTCTGGAGATCTTCCAGTCCAACCCCCCTGCTAAAGCAGGGTACCCACAGAACCTTGTGTGGTGAGGGAGCAGAAAGGAATCCACTCAGGAACTCTTAACTATGAAGTAATGTGCTACAAACATTTAAAAATATATTCCTCTGTCAAGGGTCAGGGCTGGGCTGGCCATTAATGAGTGCCAGAGGCTCTCTGTGAACCCTCTGCTTTCTCTAAGGGAAGAGAAAGGGAAGAAAGGAGAGAGACTGAGGGGCTGGGATGGAAACCAAGGCAGCTGGGATGGAAAGAAGAACAATGTCAGGGGATAGAGACACAGAGACACAAAGCAACATGGAACCCAAGCCCTGAGGGCAAGGATGGCACCACTGGCACCACTGCTGCTGGGGACAGGCACTGGGCAAGTCCCAGCCTGGGCTCAGCAGCAGATGGGAACCGCATTCAGGAGCTGGATTCTGGAGCTGGATTGAGGAAGACAGGGATGGGGCTGGAAGGCAGAAGGGACAGAGTCCTGCTGGGACAGCAGCCAGGGAAGAAGAGGCTTGAGCCTGGGGATCCCTCAGCTTGCTGCTGCAGATGGCCTCCATGGGCTGCAATCCCTTGGTGGGCACTTGAGGCTCAGCTGTGCTGTCTGCTCCTCCCCACAGCTGCCCCCTCTGCCTTCCTGCCCCCCAAGGTGGGGCAGAGCTGTGGCAGTGCCCTTGGGGTGCAGAGCAGCAAGTGTGAGGCAGAGGCTTTGTGCCCCCCAGGCCTTGGCAGGACCTCTGCCCATCAGCTTCTGCCTGCTAGCAGCAGCCCCTGGCTGTGCCAAGCTGCCCTGAGCTTCAGCAAGAGCCTGAGTGAGCAGAGCCTGAGCTGGGCACTCACAGCCCTGAGCAGAATTGAGGCATGTCTAGATATAGCAGGACATGATCCAATGTATTGAAATATTCCCAAAGGACAATGAGTTTGTGCCTAAACAGTGTCTGTAGCCAGGGAGATGCAAGGAGCAGAAGCTGACTTTTAACACCACTGTTTTTAAGCAATGTTTGCTTTGATAAGATACAAATTTTTTGCCTCTCTAAATGGTAGAAATTCCAGGGCAGAAAGAGATGGAATTTGACTTAATTTCTTCAAAAGAGAAGAAGATGACAGCAGACAAGAGCTGTAGAAAAGCTGAACTTCTCACTCTGGGGTGTTTTTTTTGTTTGTTTGTTTGTTTGAAGGTTTGATTTTAGATGAGGTGAGATGTTGTGCTCACATTGTGTTTTCTTTTTTTTCATTTCAGGCAGTGATGTGCTCAGAGGGACCAAAAAAACCAACCAAAAAAACAAAGCCATAAAAATAATTTCAGAACAAAACTATCCAGACATCCCTCTCAGTAAAGATAAACTGGCTTTTATTTTCTTTTCCTCCTACAAAACAATACTTCTGCTCCATCAACCTATTATTCTTCAGGTCTGCCAGTGGATCAGTAAAAGTCTTTTTCTTTCCCCATCAATAAAAGAGAATCTGAGCCATCTCCTGCAAGCTGCATGGGCTGAAAAATCAGGGTTCTGTTCATTGGGGTTTATTTGGTCTTTCTCTAGCTTCAAAGGTTGTTTTGTTTTGTTGTGCCTCTCACAAAAGTTGAATTGCAAATAAAGTTGCTGTTCTTTCCCTTTTTTTGTTGTTTTTATTTCCCCTTTGCTCTAAGTGAGGCTTTTGCCTGCTTCTTTCAATCATCAAATCTTAGAAAGAATCACAGAAAGCTGGGGGTTGGAAGGGACCTCCAGAGATCATCCAACCCAACCCTCCAGAGCAGGACCACCCAGGGTAGGTCACACAGGAATACATCCAGGTGGGGTTGGAAAGTCTCCAGAGGAGACTCCACAACCTCTCTGGGCAGTCTGCTCCAGGCCTCCAGCAACTTCACTGTAAAGATTTTTTTTCTCATGTTGAGATGGAACCTCCTGTGATTGAGTTTATGTTGTCCCTGGTCCTGTCACTGGATATCACTGAGCCCTCAGCTATTGATAGACATTGATCAGATCTCCTCTCAGTCTTCTCCTCTGCAGACTAAACAGCCCCAGGGCTCCCAGCCTTTCCTCACAAGAGAGATGCTCCAGTCCCTTCAGCATTCTTAGAGCTCTCTGCTGGACTCTCTCCAGTAGTTCCCTGTCCCTCTTGAACTGGGGAGCCCAGAAATGGTTGCAATATGCCAGATGTGGTCTAACTAGGGCTGAGTAGAGTGGAAGGAGAACCTAATGTGGGCAGGTCTCTGGTTTTCCTGCAGCTTGCTCCCCCCATGATCATAGAATCCTAGAATCAGTCAGGGTTGGAAGGGACCACAAGGCTCAGCCAGTTCCAACCCCCCTGCCATGGGCAGGGACACCTCACACCAGATCAGGCTGGCCAGAGCCTCATCCAGCCTGGCTGCAAACACCTCCAGGGATGGAGCCTCAACCACCTCCCTGGACAACCCATTCCAGGCTCTCACCACCCTCATGGGGAAGAACTTCTTCCTCACATCCAGTCTGAGTTTCCCCACTTCCAGCTTCATTCCATTCCTCCCAGTCCTATCACTACCTGAGATCCTAAAAGCTCCCTCCCCAGATGTCTTATAGGCCCCCTTAAGATACTGGATACATGGCTCATGATTCATGACTCTTCTTTTGGTGGATCATTCCTTTGTCTTCTCACCAGTTTGTTTCCTCAAACCATTTAAAAATGTCCTTACACCTTTTGGTAGGAAGCAAAGTTAATTTATTAGCCAGGTCTTCACAACTGCCCTAGGATCATTTGGCCATGGATCCTGTGAACATGTGGCCATGGCACTTCTTCAGGACATGGTTTAATGGCCATGGTGGTCTCAGGTTGATGGTTGGACTTGATCTTAGAGGTCATTTCCAACCAAAACAATTCTATGTGGCATGAGCCAGTTTAGCCATTCTATGATTCTCTGATTCTTTCTGTCCCTTCCAGCCCCTAACATCTTGTGATTCCTGTGGTATAAGCAGAAAAAAAAAAATGTGATCTCTGGGCATGGAAACAAAGTAAAGAAATGAAACAGCACCATTCAAGGGTTGGGCTTGATGGTCTTAAATGTCTTTTCCAAGCCTGGTGATTCTGTGACCACTTGTATGAGGCTGGGGCACTGAGGACAAGCTGAGTGTGACTGCCACCAGGCAGCACAGGGCATAGAGGAGATACCATTGCCCTGATAAATTCCTCCAGGAAAGGTTTTTGTCTGTTATATTGAGACAGCAGATCTGTCAAAGAGCAGCTTCACCTATCATTAGAGCAAAATTATTTCTATGCTGGAAACTCACTCAGCTTCAGCAAAGCAGAATCTAAAAGCAATTCTTTTTCTCCTCGAAATGTTTCTGGGTTACTTCTCTGAATTGATTTCTGTTACAAAAGACCACTCCTGGCTCCCTTTTTTGGCACATCCATAGCACTCTGCTCTGGAGCTTCCCTCACCTTGAAACAAAATACATTTAGTCTTCCCTTTGTGTGTGTGTCTGTGTGTACTACTGATCAATAAAATGTGTATCAAATGGAATCAAACCTTTTATGAAAATAATGGTGCAGAAAGAAAAAAGTCAGGAGTGTGGTCCATGAGATTAAGTTAGGGAGTTCTCTGGACACTGCCTAGTCCAATCCCCCTGCTAAAGCAAGGTCACCAGAGCAGGGTCCTGAGCAGGTTGCCCAGGATCATGTCCAGGTGGGTTTGGAATCTATTCAGACAAGGAGACTCCACGACTTCTCTGGGCAGCCTGTTCCAGGCCTCCAGCACCCTCACAGCAAAGAAGTTTCTCCTGTTTTCACATGATGCAAGCAGTGGTGAGGATGAAGGTCTAGTGCTGCACGTGGAAAAGAAACTCTCCCTGCCCTAGCTCCTGGTAGCTAGCTGGAGCACATAATTACTGAGCTGATTATGGGCCATGTGCTGTAATTTCCTGCCATTTAGCAGCTTGCAGGGGGTTGTTTTTCAGGGTTTTTGCTCTGGACCATTTGGATGATAACCTTGAAAGCCAATGAGCAGATGGGGGTTATCCTTGCATCCATTCCATCATAGAAGGAGCCCTTGTGTTTGGACAGGTGGGAACTACTTTAGGAGAGTTTGAGTAGCAAAATGCAGAGCAGGTCCAGTATGGCTTTGGCTGGACAATTCCAACATCCTGCTTGTGCACTGTCAGTGAGGGGGTTTTGCAGTCAGCATTTACTGCATTGGTTTGGAACTGGATGGTTACAGAGCCAGGGTTTGGTGTCTGGATGAGCTGAAGCCCTTCTGTTGGTTGATGGCAGAGAAGGATGAACAGGATCATGAACTGGAAGGGGAAGAGGTAGCATGGATCCATCCAAGCAAGTGGGGTTTTTGGGGGGGGGCAACTTAGAAGGAAAGCACAAATATTACTTGGTTTGAAAGGGGAAGTGTTCAGGTCACCTCTGAAGGCCTAGATGTGCCAAGGAAGATTGTTGATGATGCTCTTTGTGGCACTATGGCCTCAGCTGCAGACAGGTGGAAGAGAGAGAATCAGATTGCCCTGCTGTAAAGACAAGAGAGTGCTCACAGCAGGGACACGCACCTGAGAGAAACATCCTGCAGCTGCTGGCAGGACAGGTTCCTTTGGGCTGGGGGTTCACCACCTGCAGAAGCACAATTCACCAGAATCTACCAAATTGCTCACATGTGGTAGCAAAGGACAGAGCCACTGCAGCTGCTGGCTGGGCACCAGATGAGGTTGTCCACTCCCTGTGACAGGAGATGAGCACCTTGGACCTTCCTTGTCAACAACACAAGAGCCTAACTCTAACACCCCACTGAGCAGACGTGACAAGATCCTGACCTTTGCAGGAACCAAAGAGTCAGACAATCATCTTGGTATAGAAGAGACCTCCAAGATCATCCAGTCCAACCATCAACCCAGCACTTACAGGTCACCACTAATCCATGCCCTTCAACACCACATCTAGACAGATTTGAAACACCTCTAGGGATAGGGACTTGACCACTGCCCTGGGCAGCCTTGACAGCTCTTCTGGGGAGGAAATTGTTCCTCATGCCCAACCTAAATCTCCCCTGGCTGCAAGCCTTTTGCTGTGAGGCCAGGCTGAGAGAGTTGGGGTTGTTCAGCCTGGAGAAGAGAAGGCTTCAGGGAGACCTTCTGGTGGACTTTCAGTACTTAAAGGAGCTGAGTAGAAAGCTGGGGACACACTTATGAGCAGGCCCTGTTGTGACATGGCAAAGGATGATGGTTTGAACTGAAAGAGGGAGATTCAGACTGGAGAGAAGGAAGAAATCATTTACACTGAGCATGTTGAGACACTGGTAGAAATTGAACAGGGAGGAGGCAGAAGCCTCATCCCAGGAACCATTGCAGGTCAGGTTGCCTGAGAAACCTGCTCTGGTTTGGGATGTCCCTGCTGACTTCAGGGAAGTGGACTGGATGACCTTGAAAGGTCCCTTCCAACCCAAACCATTCTTTGATTTTTGCTGGAGGAATGCCCCTGAACATTTATTAGAGGAACATTGCTCTGCAAGTCCTCACCCAGATTAGAAAAAACACAGATTCCCAGAATATAGCTGGTTGGAAGAGACCTCCAAGCTCATCCAGCCCAACCCTTGACCCAGCACTGAGGGGGGTCAACACTAAACCCTGTCCCTAAGTGGCAGCTCCACAGGAACACCCCCAGGGATGGTATTACAGTATCACACAGTCTCACAGTATATCAGAGGTTGGAAGAGACCTCCAGAGATGATCAGGTCCAACCCCCCTGCCAGAGCAGCATCACCCAGGGGAGTCTGCACAGGAGTGCATCCAGGTGGGGTTGGAAAGTCTCCAGAGAAGGAGACTCCACAACCCCCCTGGGCAGCCTGCTTATGGCAGTTTAGGCTGGGTGCCCCCTCCTACTGCCACATAAATTACACCTCTGGTGTCCCAGGTACCCACCCACAGGGCTGGACACAGGAAACGACGTATTTCTACCCATAAATCCTGCACCCTATAAAGCCATCTGCAGAGTCATCCTCTTCCTCTTTCTTCCCTCTCTGCTCCCATGGGAGATGTCCTCTCTTATCGGGTAATGCCGGGGGAGTATCCTCAAGGCCTCTCAGGCCTGACTAGGCCTAATGCCAGGAGGAGAATGGAGGGGAGGGCAGTCTCAGACCTGGCCAGCCTGAGACTTGCCTAGCAGTGGGAGGGGGAAGAAAGAGCCCTGGGGGTTTGGGTAGACCCTCAGGTGGGAGGAGGGAAGGATTAGGAAGCCTCTGGGTACTATGTAAGGGACTCTGTATGCTTTAGGATGTTCTTTGCCACTATGCTTTGTAGTTTTCTGTAGCTTCACCAATAGCTTTTCCATTTAAACTCTCCATCAGTCTCCAATCCGTCTGTGTGTGTCATTCTTTTGTCCCTCTCGGGGCAAGAGATGTTCTGGCTAGCCTCAAACCAGCACACTGCTCCAGGTCTCTGGCAGCCTCACACCAAAGAAGTTTGTCCTCATGTTGAGATGAAACCTTCTGTGTTTAAGTTTGTATCCATTGGTCCTTGTCCTATCACTGTGCACCACCCAAAAGAGCCTGGCCCCCTCCACTTGACCCCCACCCCTCAGCTATTGATAGACATTGATCAGATCCCTCTCAGCCTTCTCCTCTCCACACTAAACAGCCCCAGGGCTCTCAGTCTCTCTTCACAGGGAGATGCTCAAGTCCCTAAATCATCCTCATGGCTTTCTGTTGGACTCTCTCCAGCACTGACTCCAGCACTGCCCTGGGCAGACCGTTCCAATGTCTGAGAAGCCTTTCAGTGAAGCAACCCCAGTGCCAACTTGCCTCCAGACCGTGCCATGTGAGTGCACTCTGGCCTGGTGTTGGGAACTGAGTCATTGCTTCGAAGTTAGGTAAATCATTCATCAACAATTCCTTTTCTGCGTCACTGCTGGAGGTGGGAAAATGCTAAGTGGCAGCTACCTAACAGAATTTGCACACAGATTAATTAACAAGGGTGAGATTTTAATCACGTGGCCTGACTGAAACTTTGGGGAATTTATGTCCAAAAGCCCTTTTCACTTCCAGAGGAAGAAGGGGAGAAAATCTCTGCCGTTACCATCCGTGCACTTGCTTGCAGAGAGAGAATCCGCCGCTCAGATTTTCCTCCAGGGCTGCACCAGATTTAGTGCAGCCACAAATCAGTTCCTGAGTTGTTGACATCCAGTATAAATTCTGTTGTATCAAGACTTCGGGAGCTCTGCAGCAGGCTGTTGTAAGAAGCTTTGAGGATTATTTGGGCGTTCTGTGATTCATTCGTACCTCCCAGCCGCGCTGGAGCGCAGCCGGCCAAGGGAGAGAGCTTGCTGAAAGCTCCTGGTGTTTGTTGTGTTCATGTGGAGGTTACTTCAGCAGAGTAAATCCTCCCAGTGCCTGCCACTCAATCCCCACAGATCTGAGCTGCAAAACTTCTGAAGTTCACAGGGGGGGAGTCAGTAAGTGATGCCAGAGTCCCCAGTTCCCTTCAACATCAGACTCTTTGCACACTTATGAGCAGGAGCTGGATGGTTTCCTCAAGACATCTTGGAGCTCAGGGGGGATTTGGAGCTCACACCTTCTCTGCTGGAAAAAACAGCAGCCCACTAAATCCTAACCTGTCTCTGGGCACTTGTTCTCCTTAAACTTTACAAACCACGCCAGAGGATTTGCTTTGCTGAATTTTATTGCTGGGAAAATTCAGCTGTTGGAGGTTTAAAATGTATCCAGCTCCTGCTTTCAGCAAAGCCCCAGCTGGGCTAAAATGTCATTGCTGCAGAGCTGGCCTCCCCTTGGACCTTCTTGGTTAATCCTGATTTATTCATCAGCAATGCTTATCGATACTTAAAGGGTGGAGGGCAAGAGGCTGGGGCCAAGCTCTACTCAGTGGTGCCCAGGGACAGGCCAAGGGGCAGTGGGCACAAAGTGGAACCCAGGAGGTTCCATCTGAACAGGAGGAGAGAATTCTTGGCTGTGAGGGTGCTGGAGGCCTGGAGCAGGCTGCTCAGATAGGTTGTGGAGTCTCCTTGTGTGGAGAGCTTCCAAACCTTCCCTGGCCCTTGTGCTGCTGGGCAAGCTGCTGTGGGAGCCCTGCTTTAGCAGAGGGACTGGACTGGATGATCTCCAGAGGTGTCTTCCAAGCCTCACCATGATGCGCTTCTATGATCTTCTGCAAACACACACATGCAGCTTTGGGACTACAGGTGCTCCTAAGTGTTGTTCCCCCTGGCTTTGGGGCCATTGGGTGAAGAAGGAAGGCAGGAACCCTGTTGCTGTATAGTACCAAGATTCCAGACATGCAGAGAGCAGAGAAGCTCAGAAATTCTCCCCAGAAGTCCTTTATTGCTGTGTTGTGGAATCCCCAGCATTAGAGAGTCTCCTTAACATTAGAGAGTATCCTTAACAGCAGAATTCCTGGAAGCCCTTACCAGAGGAAGCAGCTAACAGAAGTCCCAAGCATGTCTCTAGCAACATCCCTGCACCCAAGCCCTGCCCAGAAGTAGCGAACTAACAGAAGCAGAAGTCCCCAGCAGCCCTAACTCCAAATCTGCTCCTAACCAAAGTCCCTAACCCAAGAGGGCTTGTTTGTATCAATCCCTAAACCAGGAAATTACAACCACATCTATAAGCTAAAATCTCCTCCCAGTCAGAGGTGCCAGCATGTCAAGGGGGTGGCTTCTGCAGCATATGCCAATCCAAGGGTGCCAAGGTGAGGATGATGTTCTTGGCACCCATGGAATGTGATTGCTTTGCTCTGGGCAGCTAAGGAATTGGTCAGCTAAGGAATCCTGCACTCTGCAGGTGGCCAGCAGCTGCCCTCAGAGCAGTGACTGCAACCCCTAACCTTCACTTTCACTTATTTTGCCTCCCTGATCACCTCCAAGCACAATGTCTGAAGGAATGTTCAGGATGAGCTTGAATCCTGGCATGGAGAGCACAGCTGTGGTCCTTCATGGTACAACCTGAACCTCTTCTCCAATCCAGCCTGCTGAGACAACCTTTTCAAACAGATTCTCAGGAGACAAATGACCTCTCTTTGGAATGCATTTTGCCTCAGTTTAAAACAAAATTCTTCTCCAATAATTTACTGAAGTGACCCTCTGCAAACAATAGTACCTGGAATGGCTGCAGGTCTTTAGAATATCTAAAGATAAGAATATCTTTAGAATAACTACATGTGGAATTCAGTGCTGCTTACAAGACATGGCAACAGCATGGCCCTGTGCTAATAAGAGGATATGAAACCATTGTTTGGGATTCCATTTATCTCTTAACCCAAACTGAACCACTCTAGGTTACAGCAACTAAAGACCAAGAAAGGAAGGATGGGTTTGAGGGGCTGGGGCCCTTCTCTAGCTCTGCCACCTGAACACTCCTTCAGTCAGAAAAAAGCCACTGATGGCTCATGAAAAGTCACAACTCAACTAAGCACAGCAGTGGGCAACCCACAGTCATAGAATCATTATGGCTGGAAGAGGTCATCGAATCCAACAAGTTCTGCACCATGAGGCTGGTGGAACACTGCAACAGGTTGCCCAGGGAGGTGGTTGAGGCTCCAACCCTGGAGATATTCAAGGTGAGGCTGGACAGGGATCTGGACAACCTGATCTAGCTGAGGTTGTCCCTGCAGGGAGGTCAGACTGGATGGGTTTTGGAGGTCCCTTCTAGCCCAGCCCATTCCATGATTCTGTGATTAATCCAAAACTGTCAAGTCCACCACTAAACCATGTTCCTCAGCACCACATCTACACAGCTTTTAAATACCTCCCAGGCTAGTGGGAGGTGTCCCTGTCCATGGCAGGGGGGTTGGAACTGGATGATCTTCAAGGTCGCTTCCAACCTGAAGCATCCTATGAATCTGTGGTGACTCCACCACTTCCTTGGGCAGCCTTCTCCAAGCCTTTACTACCCCTTTGGGGAAACAATTTTTTCTGATATCCAACTCCTTCCAAACCACCAACCCCACCACCCTCCTCCCCACCCCTCATGCTGGAATTCTCTGCCAAGAGCCTCCACAGTGTCCTTGTGCTTGCTTTTCCAGCCTTGTCATCGAGTTTGAGACTCCCTGCTGTTATTTTGCCTGATATATGTTGGTAGGACTTTGACTCATCGTTTTTGTCAATCAGGGAGGATTGTGAAGGATTTCCTCCACAGCTGAGGCAGTAGCTGGAGCCCAGAAATGAGCTTGCAGCCAGCTGGGTTGTGAGCAACTGCCTGTCTGTTGTGCACATGAGAGTGAAACCCCTCAGCTTGATTTTCACTTATTAACAACATTTGTTTAAATACCAAACAGCACTGAAGAGACAAGGGGCCTGAGATTGCACACAAAGAGAGGCTATTTTCTCTCTTTGGGGGTGGATCTAGCTCTCAAGGCTGCTATTTAAGCTGATAGTTGCCTTTCAATCCTACTGAGCCTCTCCAGGGTCCCTGGTGTCCTACTGCTCTTGAGGCAGGCAGTGGTCTGAGGGGTGCTGTGCTCAGGCAGAGGGAGAATCTGCTCTGCAAGAGAAGGAAGGATTCCTAACAGGGGTGGATTTCAACTCAGTTTGACATTCCAGCAAGGGGGAATGTTGACAGAGAAGGGTAAATGTGGTAAAGCAGTGGAACCCTTTCTTTCAGAAGGAAATAAAAAAGCATCCCTGTGTGTTTTGGAGGGTTGGAAGGTCTCAAGATGTGGTTTTAAGTCAAAAATTGGGAGGGTTGAAAGGTCTCAAGATGTGGTTTAAGTCAAAAATTGCTGGTTGGATTTGGCAAGGGTTTGAGGGAGAGTGAAAAATCTGATTCTAGCCCAGAAAAAAAAAAAAGGTATGGAGATAAGCTGCAGCACAGGAGGTTCCACCTCACATGAGGAGGAACTTCTTCCCTGGGAGGGTCCCAGAGCACTGGCACAGGCTGCCCAGAGAGATTGGGGAGTCTCCTTCTCTGGAGACTTTCAAGACTCATCTGGCTGTGTTCCTGTGTGAGCTGTACTGGATTCTCTGGCCCTGCTCTGTCAAGTTGGACTGGAAGTTCTCCAGAGGTGCCTTCCAACCCCTAACATCCTCTGAGCCTGGTCTAATAGGAGGTGGCAGAGGCATTGGATCTATATGGTCTTTGAGGTCCCTTTCAACTCAAACCATTCTATGAGTCTGTGACAGAGGATGTGAGGAGTGGCTGAGAGGATTGGGATTGTTCAGTCTGGAGAAGAGGAGGCTGAGGGGAGACCTCATTGCTCTCTACAACTACATGAAAAGAGGCTAGAGTGAGGTGGGGGTTGGTTTCTCCTCCCTAGTATCTGGTGATTAGAACAAGAGGAAATAGCCTGAAACTGTGCCAGGGGAGGGTTGGGTTGGAGATTAGGAAAAATGTCTTTGCTGCCAGAGTGGTCAGGGATTAGCACAGGCTGCCCAGGGAGGTGGCGGAGTCCCCATCCCTGGGGGTGATCAAGAAACCTGTGGCCATGACACTGTGGGACATGATTTAATGGCAATGGTGGTGTTGGGCTGATGGTTGGACTCAATGATCTCAGAAGGCTTTTCCAACCCAAACAGCTCGAGGATTCTCTGACCCTATGGCTCTCTCAAGGTATTTTCTGGAAGGGGACAGGCATTACACAAACCCTGTCACAGGAGCAAACATCAGGGACTGAGTCCCCTCAATATGTCCCCAGACACTTTCTGCTCCATACAGTTCCTCTTCATCAGGCAGACAAGAGCTGGGGGCATTACCAGCTGAACCTTGGGCAGTCTGTGCCACAGCCTCAACATTCTCCTCATGCAGAAGTGTCCATCCTGAACGTAGATTAGCACTGAGCATCCAGCCTGGGGTAAATCAATAGAGCCCTGCTAGTCTGTGCCAAAGGCACTGATGGAAACTGGAGAAGAGCTCAATAATGAAGTTCTCCCTGGAAGACAAAGCTACCCCTCAAAGGCAGAGCCTCCCAGGCAATCCTGTAAGGTGTGACTAAAAACAGGGATTTGAAACTGGCTTTATTAATCACTCAGCTAATCTTAGTTGACCTCCAGCTAAACAGCTACCTGCATTCACAAACTACCAAAGGCAGCTTGAAAATTCCTTGCCAGATTCTGCTCTCTTTGCTCAGGAGCAGGGGGTGCCTGATCCACACCCAAACCAAACTCAAACCAGGGCAAATGTTGAAATGTGCTTCTAAAAAGAGAATGTTAGAACTCAAATGCCAGGCAGCCATCTGCAATCCACATGGCTCTCCCTACACCATCTGTGAGACTGAGCAGCAAGAGAGCCAAGCATTTAGGATCCAAATCAGTTCTTCAAAAAGAAATGGAGCTTGGACCAGACAAATCAGGTTACATCCTGGGCTGCAGCAGGAGAAGTGTGGCCAGCAGGGCCAGGGAGGGGAATCTCCCCCTCTGCTCCACTCTGTGAGACCACACCTGGAGCTCTGTGTCCAGTTCTGGAGCCTCTGTTCCTGGAAGGATCTGGAGGTGCTGGAAGGTGTCCAGAGAAGAGCCACAAGGATGAGCAGAAGGCTGGAGCTGCTCTGCTCTGGAGACAGCCTGAGAGAGTTGGGGTTGTGCAGTCTGGAGAGGAGAAGGCTCCCAGGAGACCTTCTTGTGGCCTTCCAGGATCTGAAGGGGGCTCCAAGAAAGCTGGGGAGGGACTTTTGAGGGTGTCAGGGAGTGATAGGACTGGGGGGAATGGAGCAAAACTAGAAGTGGGGAGATTCAGATTGGATGTTAGGAAGAAGTTCTTCCCCATGAGGGTGGTGAGAGACTGGAAGAGGTTTCCCAGGGAGGTGATGGAAGCCTCATCCCTGGAGGTTTTTGCAGCCAGGCTGGATGTGGCTCTGGGTCTAGTGGAAGATATTTTTGTCCATGGCAGGGGGTTTGAAACTGGATGGTCCTTGATGTGCATTCCAACCCTGATAACTGTGATTCTGTGAACTTTGTGTTTTCCCTCAAATGGCATTCAGATTCTCATCAGAAAACTGTCTGCTTGGCAGCATGAAAACTCTTTGCTTTGCAGGCTGAGATATAAAGCAAACCAAGATCAACTTCTTCATCCTAACCCCTTCTCTGCCTCTGGTAGTGCTGTGTGACCTGTCCAGGTGTGCCATGCTGGGGGATCCTGGAGAATATCTACAAGCCTGAAGGAAACCACTCACCTTCCATCACTGTGCTTCTGTGGACCTCAGCACCACCTGTCCTTCCTCCCAGCCTGCTGCATTGCTGGGACAAATATTCACCATCCCTGGAAGTGTTCAAAGAAGGTGACATTTTGGGATATGGTTTATTGGGCATGGTTGAGTGTTGGACTTGATGAGCTTAGAAGTCTTCTCCAAATGTCATGATGCTATAACTTTCCACCATTTCTGTGGTTTATTTCTTTCAATCCCTTCTGCAGCCACATGTTACTCTTCTAATCATCTTTTAGAATCATAGAATCAACCAGGTTGGAAGAGACCTCCAAAATCATCCAGTCCAATTTATCCCCCAGCCCTATCCAATCAACCAGACCATGGCACTAAGTGCCTCATCCAGGCTTCTCTTGAACATCTCCAGGGATGGTGACTCCACCACCTCCCTGGGCACCACATTCCAATGGCAAATCTCTCCTTGTGAAGAACTTCGTCCTAACATCCAGCCTAGACCTCCCCTGGCACACCTTGAGACTGTGTCCTCTTGTTCTGCTGCTGCTTGCCTGGGAGAAGAGCCCAACCCCCACCTGGCTACAACCTCCCTTCAGGGGAGAGCAATGAGGTCTCCCCTGAGCCTCCTCTTCTCAACCCTCCCACCCAGCTTGGTGTCTGCAAACTTACTGAGGGTGCTTCAGTCTCCTCCTGCAGATCATTGATACAGATGCTAAAGAAAAGTGATGCCTGGGGAACATCACTTGTGACTGGTCACCAACTGGATTTCATTCCATTCTCCACCACTTTTTGTGCCCAGTCAACAAAAGCAAAAAAAGCAGAAACCAGATTCTAGAGGTTGTCTAGGCAGAGGTGTAAACTGCATGTTGCTAATTTGGGAAGCCACAGGAGACCACTGCTTGGACACTGCTGTGGTTTAAGCTTTCCCAGAGTCCAAAAGCCCAAATGGAATAGATTTAGATTGCCTCCCCTCTCCCTTTCACCCACTAGGGGAAAGCAAATTAGGCAGGAGAAGAGAGAGGTAAAACTAAGAAAGAAACAGTCTGGAATCGATTTGGAAGTCAAAGGTAAGTTTAACAAAACCTAAAAGGCATTTGAGCAAAAGGAAGGTTATAAAGGTATAAAGGAAAAGGGTAAATAAAAATATCAACAAAGCCAGGCCCAGCTGGCAAAGGATTCTCTGGATTCAAGAAGGATTCTGTGCAGATGCAGTCCTTAGGAGTCTGGAGCAGCATGGAACAGGCTCCCCCCAGGGTTACAGCAACAGCAGGGGCAGCAAGAGGGCTGCTGGGCAGTGAGGGGCAGGAGGGGAGAGAGAGAGAGGAAATGGTTCCCCTTAAGTAGGCTTTGTGGACAGGAAGGGGAAGTGACTTTGACCAGGGTATCCCTCCCCTGGGAGGGGGCACACCAAGTCTCTCTGCCCACCTGGGTCAGGTTTCTTTGTCCACCTGGGGCTAGGTTCTTCCCAGCCCACTCCCTCCTGGGATGAGTGTAACATTAAAAGAGAGTGGAGAGAAGGGCTGCACTGTTGCCACATACCTCCTGAAATAGTCAGGCAGGAGACAGCCAAGTGCTTGATTTATCTGAAGCCTACCCAGTCCTATTTTCTGCCAAAGGCACTCAAGCAGAAGCAAGGAGGATTAATGGCTCAGTGCAGCTAAAGCCTCTCTTTGGCACACTTGTCAGCATCCCTCCACCTGCCACCATGGCTCCTGCCATCCCAGTGTAAGCTCCCTGCCTCCAAATTCCATCAAGACCCTTGTGGATCTTCACTGGGGTCATCATCAGCTCCAAAGGGCAGGAGAAAGGCTCAGTCTGAGGTAGAGAGGGGCTGGATCTGCAACAAGTAATGTGTGACATGCAAAGATTTGCCACTAAGCAGTCAGCATTTATCACAGTCTCCCAGAGGTGACACCACAGCAAGTCTCAGATAGATGGCCTGTCCCTAACAGAACAAATCCACACTACCATCCTCCTTGGATTCCAACAGCAGCACCAAAAAGATATCATCAATCACCCCTTCAATTTGGAAAGAAGCTTGGGATTCCTCTGCACTCCACAGAAGGTGACTGCAGCATCTCAAACTCCTTCAGCTTCAGCTGCCTGCAAACCATGATCTCCCCTGGCAGATACCACAGCTTCTGTTTGAGGAACTCAAAGCAGCTTCCAGACATTAATTCAGCCAGGCTGGCCCCAGCTCTGTCATGGAGAAGAGCAATGCTCTCCCCTTTCCCAGGTAAGCCACAGACACTTGAAGTGCTTTGCTCAAGGCCAGAAGTGAGTCACTGCAAGAGCCACGGTGCACAGTGCATCACTCACACTGCTGCCATCAGCAGCTCCCAGAAATAAATGGAATAATTAATGATAGCCTCTGAATTGATATTAGAATTTAAGGACTTCATGGTCTGAGCTTATTGCATTAGGTAAGATGATAGAAGCTTTAAGGTTGGAAAAACACTCAAAGCTCACCCAATCCAACCGGCAACCCAACACCACCATGGCCATTAAACCATGCCCCACAGTGCCATGGCCACAGGTTTGCTTGAGCACCTCCAGGGATGAGGACTCCACCACCTCCCTGGGTAGCCTGTTCCAATCCCTAACCACTCTTGAAGTGAAGAAATTTTTCCTAATATCCAACCTAAACCTCCCCTGGTGCTGCTTGAGGTCATTTCCTCTTGTCCAGGCTCAGTGCAGAGTGGGTTGAGAGCAGCTCTGAAGAAAGAGCCTTGGGGGTGTTGGGTGCTGAGCAGCTCCCCAGGAGCCAGCAGTGCCCTCCTGCAGCCCAGCAGGCAGCTGTGTGCTGGCTGCAGCCAGAGGAGTGTGGGCAGCAGGGCAGGAGAGGGGATTCTGCCCCTTGGCTCTGCTCTGCTCAGACCTCACCTCCAATCTTGCCTCCAGTTCTGGTGTCCCCAGCAGAAGAAGGACACAGAGCTGCTGGAGAGAGGCCAGAGGAGGCCACAAAGATGATCCAAGGGCTGGAGCAGCTCTGCTGTGAGGCCAGGCTGAGGGAGCTGGGGGTGTGCAGCCTGGAGAGGAGAAGGCTCCAGGAGGACCTCAGAGCTGCCTGCCAGGACCTGAAGGGATCCTGCAGGAAGGCTGCAGAGGGACTTTTGCTGAGGGGGTCTAGAGACAGCCCAAGGGGCAATGGTTTGAAGCTGAGGCAGAGCAGGGGTAGAGTGGAGCTGAGGAAGAAGTTGTTGAGCAGGAGGGTGGTGAGACTCTGGCACAGGCTGCCCAGGGAGGCCTTGAGCAGCTGAGTCTAGCTGAGAGGTGTCCCTGGGCATGGTGGGGAGGTTGGACTGGATGATCTCCAGAGGTCCCTTCCAACCCCTAACATCCTGTGATCCCTGAGGTCCCTTCCAAGCTGAGTCATTCTGTAGTTCTATGACCACCAGCCAGTGTCCTGCCTTTGCAAAGGGAGGTTCATCAAGATGGGGGCTTGGGGTTTTTATATTACCTCAAATGAAGACTTGAAATGTAAAGTTGTTGAAGAGAGATGTTCCTAGATCATTTAGTGGAGGTTCTCTTAGCCTTTCAGCTATGAAGAGTGAATGGTGGGTTGCAATTCATTGGTCACAGCAATGCAAATGTTGCCCTTCAAACAATGCATGAAGAATTCAGTCCCTCATTTGGGCTGCAGGAAATCACCCACTGGAAACCAACAAAGAGTTCAGTCACAGGGGAATCTCATATTGGTTTTAGAAGATTTCTCAGCACTCACAGCAACAAGTCACAAGCATCATGTCCAGCAGGAGCAGGGAGGGGATTGTCCCCTGGGACTCAGCTCTGGGGAGGCCACACCTCGAGTGCTGTGTCCAGTTTGGGGCACCTGAATGCAAGAGAGATGTGGAGGTGCTGGAGCCAGGGCAGAGGAGGGCAAGGAAGGGCCTGGAGAAGAAATGTGATGGAGAGAGACTGAAGGAGCTGGGGATGGTTAGTGTGAAACAGAGGAGGCTGAGGGAGACCTCATGGCTGTCTACAGCTACCTGAAAGGAGGTTGTGGAGAGGTTGGTGCTGGTCTCTTCTCACAGGGAATTAGTGACAGAACAAGAGGGAATGGCCTCAAGCTGCAACAGGGGAGGTTTAGACTGGACAGTAGGAAAAAGTTTTTCCCATCCAGAGTGGTCAGGGATTGGAATGTGCTGGGCAGGGAGGTGGTGGAGTCCCCAAGCCTGGCTGTGTTTCAAGGTGGTTTGGATGTGGTGCTTGAGGATATGGCTTGGGGCTGCCCCTTGCAGAGTAGGGTTCTGGGTTGGACTTGATGATGCTGAGGCTCTTTTCCATCCTGAATGCTTCTGTGATTCTGTAATCTCAGAGGCCTTTACACTCCTGGTAGCCATATGGTGCTATTAATCATGAGCCTCATTCTGGGTCAGGCACAAGAATATGAAATGTTTCACCAGAAATAACACCAAAATCTTTACCTGATAGCTTCCTGGCCTCTGTGTGTTGTGATTTCCAAAGTGACAAGGCTTTTACAAAGGGGGGGGATATGAAAATGAAGCCACGAGACATAAAGCAGCTCTATTAATTGTCATAGGTGAGCTCTGAAAGGGAAAATTTTCAACAGAATTTAGTTGCAGGCAGGAAAAAAAAACAAAAGCAGCACTGCCCAAATCCATGAATCTTCACACAGGACCAAGCCACTGTGTTGTACCATTTCATATTCATCCCCTCTTTGAGGACAAGCCACTCATCACTCTCTTTGTTCAGGGAGAGGTATAAAATAATGCCTAGGCTATTAAGCACAGTTTCAGGCCACTTCAGAACGTTCCTGGGGCAAAGCAGCAATTTTTTACCTGGAAATGCAATGTGAGAGCTGCCTGGATTTCAAAATGAGCCTGGATTGCAAAATGAGCCACCCTGCAATGTGGCTGTTAGCAAGGAGGAGGAAACCCCTCCCCTGAACACTGAGCCCCTCAGCATTTTCTGGTGATGCTGGGAAAATATCCCAGACACCTGTTGTCACAAATATTCTTCCCCTCACAACCTATCTGCAGCTCCACCTTGTGATTTTTAATTTTCCAGAGGTGGCTTCACTAACCAAGCCTGCTTGGGAAAAAAAAAAATACCTGGGGATGACTAATACAGCTGGAAATGCAAGTCCCTTTGAACAGTCAGGTCACAGAATCACAGAATGGTCTGGGCTGGAAGGGACCTCCAAAGCTCATCCAGTCCAACCCCCTGCACTCAGCAGGGACATCCCCAACTAGATCAGGTTGCCCACAGCCCTCTCCAGCCTCACCTTCAATATCTCCAGGGATGGGACCCCAACCACCTCCCTGGGCAACCTGTTCCAGTGTTCCACCAGCCTCCTGGTGCAGAACTTGTTCCTCACATCCAATCTCAATCTGCTCTGCTCTAGTCTGAAGCCATTGTCCCTGGTCCTGTCCCTGCAGGCCTTTGCAAACAGTCTCTCTGCAGCCTTCTTGTAGCTCCCTTCAGGTACTGGCAGGCTGCTATTAGTTATCCCTGGAGCCTTCTCTTCTGCAGGCTGAACACCCCCAGCTCCCTCAGCCTGGCCTCATAGCAGAGCTGCTCCAACCCCCTGAGCATTTTCCTGGCCTCCTCTGGACCCTCTCCATCAGCTCCATGTCCTTCCTGTACTGAGGGCTCCAGCCCTGCACACAGCACTGCAGGTGAGGTCTCAGCAGCAGAGCAAAGTGGCAGAATCACCTCTCTGGCTCTCTGGCAGTGCTGCTTTGGATGCAGCCCAGGCTGCCCTTGGCCTTCTGTGCTGCAAGCTCACACTGCCTGCTCCTGGCCAGCTTCTCATCCACCACCACCCCCAAGTCCTTTTCCTCAGGGCTGCTTTCTATCCCCTCCTCCCCCAGCCTGTCTTGGCAGTGAGGATTCTCTCACTTCATTGGAAGAAGGAAGGGGTGGCTGAAGTTACAGCCGTCAGATAACTCCAAATGCTACAGCTAGCTCTTGGCAGCCAGAGCTGCAGAGGACACCTCAGTAAAGCCACACCAGACTCCATCCACTCCCTTTTCACTGAGGCACTGAGAGCTGCAGGTGATGCTCCTGTACTGATCTACACAACATTCCCTGTTTCATCATGAAAAACACCAAGAACAGCCCCAAAAGGGGGTTGAGGTGGAGGGTCTGCCTCTGCAACTGAAGAAACCACTGTAGGAAGCCTTGGCACCAAGCCACAAGCCCACACTCATAGTTATGGAGAGAGGTTGAATGAGAGACCAAACAAACCAAACAACTCATTCCCCTTCCAGGCTGCTAGAGGTTGAACACATGAAGCTTTAATAATGAAACACAAGGTAACATCTACTTTGATTTACCAGCTGGAGATGTTGCTTCTCATTTACAGCAAGTTCAATTTTAATCTTTTGAAGTGTGGAAAAAAAAAAGAAAAGCCCCACTACAGCAGCAGACTAAAAATCCCTGGAGTTTTGACCCCTCAGGACAAGAGAGGATGCAAAGAAGCAAACCTGATCATCCTCACTGCAAAGCTCCTTTGGTAAAACCTGAAGTCCAGAGGAGAAAATTGCTGAGAACCTGAACTTGACTGGGTGCTGGAGGTCAATCCTCACTACATTGTCACATTCATCCCAACCCAGACAGAGCCTGCCCTTCTCCCCAGTGAGTACCACATGTGGCAGCTTCCTGCTGCCTGGAAAATGAGGCTGCATGAATATTTCACAGCCCACTTCAGCATTGCTCCTTACAGAGAGTTGCCAGTGCACTTGTCTCTGCATACCTGGAGAGCCATCACTGCACTGCTTTGCTGCCCTGGTGCACACAGAGATGTGCTCTGCTGTGCTCTGCTGCTGCAAACATCTGCGCTCATCAAGAGGATGAGGCTGGGCTTGTTTTTCAGTGCTGTCCAGGAGACAGGACAAGAGGCAATGGGCATGAACTGGAACTGAGGAATTTCCACATAAACATAAGGTAAAACTTATTTGTTGTGAGGGTGCTGGAGGCCTGGAGCAGGCTGCCCAGAGAGGTTGTGGAGTCTCCTTGTGTGGAGAGCTTCCAACCCCCCCTGGGCATTGTGCTGCTGGGCAAGCTGCTGTGGGTGCCCTGCTTTAGCAGGGGTTGGACTGGCTGAGCTCCAGAGATCCCTTCCAACCACACCACGATGGAATTCTGTGATCTCTGCCAACACCACTTGATCCATCACTGACCACAAGTTCTGCAACTAAGAGGACTTGCTCCAATACCTCTGTGTTCTTCTGCTGGAGACACCAGAACTGGAGGCAGGATTGGAGGTGAGGTCTGAGCAGAGCAGAGCCAAGGGGCAGAATCCCCTCTCCTGCCCTGCTGCCCACACTCCTCTGGCTACACACAGCACACAGCTGCCTGCTGGGCTGCAGGAGGGCACTGCTGTCTCATAGGGAGCTTCTCCTCAATCCTAAAGGTTGGAAAAGACCTCTAAAATCATCAAGTCCAACCAGCAACCCAATACTACCACAAGCACTAAACCATGTCCTAAGGTGTCATGTCTTCAGCATGTCCAGAGGAGGACACCAAGGTTGGGGAGGGGTCTGAGCACAGCCCTGTGAGGAAAGGCTGAGGGAGCTGGGGGTGTTTAGCCTGGAGAAGAGGAGGCTCAGGGCAGACCTCATTGCTGTCTACAACTACCTGAAGGGAGGTTGTAGCCAGGTGGGGGTTGGGCTCTTCTCCCAGGCACCCAGTGACAGAAGCAGAGGACACAGTCTCAAGCTGTGCCAGGGGAGGTTTAGGCTGATGTGAGGAAGAAATTCTTCCCAGAGAGAGAGATTGGCCACTGGGATGTGCTGCCCAGGGAGGTGGTGGAGCCACCATCCCTGGAAGTGTTTCAAAAGAGACTGGATGAGGCCCTTGGTGCCACGGTTGAGTTGATTGGATGGTGCTGGGTGATAGGTTGGACTGGGTGATCTTGAAGGTCTTTTCTAACCTGGTTAATTATCATAGAATCATAGAATCAGTCAGGGTTGGAAGGGACCACAAGGATCATACAGTTCCACCCCCGCTGCCATGGTCAGGACACCTCTGTGACTCTGTCTAAACCTATTTTGAACAAAATATGCATCTTCCCAGAGCAGCTTTTTCCCAAGGGACCTTTTCTGTGAATTTTAACAAATGAAGTGCTTTCCCAAGTCCAATAATGCCTGGAAGAAGAAGTTAATGAAACCAGCATACAGTCCCTTAGTTACATCTCATAATTTAGGAGAGAATTTTAACCCTCCCTCAGGTCAGCCTGAAATTATTCATGTGGAAGGCTACAATTATTCTTTAGGTTAATAACACCACGGGTAAAGTTTTTTTATGTCTCCTTTTAAGCATAAAAAGGGAATTGTTAAAAACATAAAAAAATGAAAAAAACCTCTTTCAGAATCTTTTTGTGTTGGCATTTGCTAGAGGAAAGACCAACCATGGGAAGAGTGTCTTTGATTTGCTACATTTCATAGAGGAGTTTGCCATTAAGCAGTCACAAAAAAGAATCTTTTTCTTTTTTTTTTTTTTTTCCCTCTTTTTGCATCCAGAGTGCCTTATGCTGTGCATGCTTAGAGGATGGAGATTGCTGATCACCATATGTGCTGCAGCAAAGTCTGTATCACAGAGTCACAGAGTGTTAGGGGTTGGAAGGGATCCTCAAAAATCATCCAGCCCAACCCCCCTGCCAGAGCAGGAGCACCCAGGGCAGGGCACACAGGAATGTATCCAGGTGGGTTTGGAAAGTCTCCAGAGAAGGAGACTCCACAACCTCTCTGGGTAGCCTGCTCCAGGTCTCCAGCACCCTCACCACACAGAAGTGTCTCCTCATGATGAGGTGGCACCTCCTGGGCTCCAGCTTGTCCCTGTTGTTCCTTGTCCTGTCACTGGGCACCACCAAACAGAGCCTGGCACCTTCATCCTGACCCCCAGCCCTCAGATATTGATATACATTGATCAGATCCCTCTCAGCCTTCTCCTCTCCAGACTAAACAGCCCCAGGGCTCTCAGCCTCTCTTCATAGCAGAGATGTTCAAGTCCCTCAATCATCCTCATAGCTCTCCACTGAACTCTCTCCAGCAGATCCTTGTCTCTCCTGACTTGATAGCCCCAGACTGGCCACAGCATTCCAGGTGTGGTCTATACAAGAATCCACACTCATCACCCAGCAGTCCTGATCAATCCTGAAGATAGTTTGCCCTCAGCAGTCCATTTCCATCTGAACTATTTCTTATAACCCACACTTTTGCATGTTCCCAGCAGCTGCACAAGAACAAAGCCCTGCTGAAGACACATTTCCTTGCAGGACATGTAATTATTAAATTGGATTCTAATTACAGATCATAAATTACAGACACTTCTTTAGAGAGGAAGTACCCAGAATGCTGTAGAGCAATGAAGTGCCTGGCTTGGAACTTCATCTCAAAGCTTCATCCCTTAGAAAAAACCCAAAGCTGGATGCAGTTTTAGGAATCAGATCTTGCCTCTTGCCTGTGTTCCACACAGTTATTTTGAAGATGCACAGAAACCAGTGCACAGAAATGCTACATCTTATTAAAATGCAGGAAAAGTCACCATGTGTCCCTTCTGCTGGGGAGCACCAGCAGATAGAAGGGCTGTGCAGTTGGTAGCTTCATCTAGGAGGAGAAATGAATGAATGAAGGGTGCCTCTGGTTATGTTCTTGATGTAGGTAAAGCTGGACATCAGTATGCAGCCAAAGCCCTCCAGGAAAGCCTGAGCTCTACCATGAGCACTCAGCTCCTGAAAAACAACTAGGAGCCAAGAATAGATTAAAGAGATTGAAGCAAGCAGCAACTGTTTGATGCTTGCTCCAGCTGGCCCCACATCCTGGCAGGAGCATCCTTGCAGAATTCAAGGGCTGTGTACTGAGGGAGGAGGCACAAAAAGGCAAATCAACACTGGGAAGTGTATGACCACCAGAGGAGAGAGCTAATGTGCCACGAAGAAACCTGAGTCCTGGCTCCTGCCACCTTACCACTCACCTGGACTCCCTGTGCCAGGATGATGGGCAGTCACACACCCACAGCTGGCCACCCACAACTCTACACCAAGAGGCCTTGGATGGATCAGCCAAGGAATTGTCCACCCTGAGTTATCCCACCAAAGACAGACCACCCACAGCACAGAAGCACAGAATCAAGAAGGTTGGATAAGACCTCAAGGATCATCAAGTCCAACCTGTCACCCAAGACCTCATGACTACTAAACCATGGCACCAAGTGCCACATCCAATCCCCTCTTGAACACCTCCAGGGATGGTGACTCCACCACCTCCCTGGGCACCACATTCCAAGGGCTAACAACTCTGTGAAGAACTTTCTTCTCACCTCCACCCTAAACCTCCCCTGGCACAGCTTGAGACTGTGTCCTCTCCTTCTGCTGCTGGGTGCCTGGGAGAAGAGCCCAACCCCCACCTGGCTACAACCTCCCTTCAGGTAGTTGTAGACAGCAATGAGGTCTGCCCTGAGCCTCCTCTTCTCCAGGCTGAACACCCCCAGCTCCCTCAGCCTCTCCTCACAGGGCTGTGCTCCAGACCCCTCCCCAGCCTTGCTGCCCTTCTCTGGACACATTCAAGTCTCTCAATGTCCTTCTTGAACTGAGGAGCCCAGAACTGGACACAGCACTCAAGGTGTGGTCTAACCAGAGCTGAGCACAGTGCAGGATGACTTCCCTGCTCCTGCTGGCCACAATATTCCTGACCCAGGCCAGGATGCCATTGGCCTTCTTGGCCACCTGGGCACACTGCTGGCTCCTGTTCAGCTGCTGTCACCCAGCACCCCCAGGTCCCTTTCTGCCTGGCTGCTCTCCAGCCACTCTGACCCCAGCCTGTAGCTCTGCATGGGATTGTTGTGGCCAGAGTGCAGCACCTGGCACTTGGACTTGTTGAATGCCATCCTGTTGGACTCTGCCCATCTGTCCAGCCAGGGTTTTCTCCACTTGTCTAAATATAGCAACTTCATGATGCCACAAGGATGGAGCTTCCCTGGCCAGGGGGGTGGCTGTGGCCAGGGTCTGCTGAGTGTGCCCCTCCCAGCTGCCCAACTTCCCCAAGCTGAGCAAGATGAACCCAGCAGCACTGTGGTTGGACTCAAGGATTGGTCTTTTCCAGCCAAAAGCACTCTATCATCCTGCATGGTCCCAGCTGGGTTAATGACAGTGAGGAGTCTGCTTTTGCTGGGTGTTGTGAACACAGCCCTTGGAAAGGCATCTTTCTAACAGCTGCTGTGAGAAGTGGAAGGAGGGTCAGGACCCAGCCCTGTTGTATTAGATTTCTCTAATAAGGCTTTGTCTGGGGCGGCTGAGAGGGAAGTCAGGCCAAAGTTATCTGCAGCAGACCCCTCACAGCCTCCCTGGCACACTAAGACACTTGCAGGGTAGCAAATGTTCTGGTTCATAAGATTCTGCTGCCATCTCCTGATGACAGGACATTTCCTGGGGAGAAGCGCAGCTGCTGGGGCTGAGGCAGCTCCATGTCCCCTGTGCCCATCAACACAGGCTCCTTCAGCTCCCCAGCAGCCACCTTTGGATCAATTATTTAAATCAGCCTGCCATTAGAGTTTGCTTCTCTGGGGATAAGGAGGAGCAGCCCACATCTGCTTTGCATTACAGAGGCACCAGCCCTGCTCCCTCCTCGGATGTTACCCTGCACAACTTCACACCCAGACTTCTACAAAGCAGCCAAAGTGGAGCAAGAAAGGTTCCTTTGCAGCATCTTGATCTGCAAAGCTTTTGCAGCAGCTCAGAAGGAATTGATGTTGGTTTTTTTTTTCTGTGCCACAGTATAAATCAGATCTTTCCACTTCTCTTCCAGTCCGATTTATTTCCTCCTCGTTCTCCATTCTTTATTGCAGATGAAGTCTAATGAAAGATTCCTTTCAAAGGAACTCTTCTGCTGGGCTGAAAGTCACACTCACAGCACTTCAGCATATGTGCTAGGGCCACTAAGGGGTTCTTTTTCTCCCTCACTGCAGTTGGGGTAAACTTAAAGTTCACTTATGGGATGCCTAGAAATTATTAATATCACACCTGAAGCTGTAATTGAAAAAAGCTAACAACACTGAAACCCCCATTTGGTAAATTAATTATTTCCTTACTATCCCTGGACTTCACTGCCTTCCTGCACTTATCAGAAGTGCAAACACCAAGGGCTGGAGCAGCTCTGCTGTGAGGCCAGGCTGAGGGAGCTGGGGGTGTGCAGCCTGGAGAGGAGAAGGCTCCAGGGGGACCTCAGAGCTGCCTGCCAGGACCTGAAGGGATCCTGCAGGAAGGCTGCAGAGGGACTTTTGCTGAGAGTGTCTAGAGACAGTCCAAGGGGCAATGGTTTGAAGCTGAGGCAGTGCAGGGGTAGAGTGGAGCTGAGGAAGAAGTTGTTGAGCAGGAGGTGGTGAGAGTCTGGCACAGGCTGCCCAGGGAGGCTGTGGCTGCCTCCTTGCTGGGGGTGCTGAAGGCCAGGCTGGATGAGACCTTGAGCAGCTGAGTCTAGTTGAGAGGTGTCCCTGGGCGTGGTGGGGAGGTTGGAAGAGATGATCCCTTCCACCCTGAGCCATTTTGTGATTCTATAATTCTCCAGGCTGTAGCTATAAGCTCCAGGGAGACCTTATAGCTACATTTCAATATCTGAAGGGGACCTACAGGAAGGCTGGGGAGTGATTGTGGTAATAGGATGAGGGACAATGGTTTGAAACTGGAGCAGGGCAGACATCAGGAGGAAGTTCTTCACAATGAGGGTGGTGAGATACTGGAACAAGTTGCCCAAAGTTGTGACTGAGGCCCCATGCCTGGAGACATTGTTGTGGTCCTGGGCAGCCTGCTCTAGTTGGAGGTGTCCCTGCTGAGTGCAGAGGAGTTGGACAAGATGCTCTTTGGGGGTCCCTTCCAACCCAGTGCCATTTGTGCATCTAGAAAATGCTGAAAACCCCATAATGCCCCAGGATTCCTGCTGGAGTTTGTTTACTGCACCAAGCCCACCACCACCTGGTTCCATTTTGCCACAGGTACATGTGGCACCAGGAGCTTGCTCAGACGGCAGTCAATGGGAGTGACTCTTCCCCAGAAAATGATGAAGAAATGCAAGTGCATCAACTTGAAATGCAACAACCTGCATTGTGTGTTCCAGATGTGGCTCTCCAATGCTGCCTGTGCTCCTCCTGCTCCCCCACCCCACAGCACACTGCTTTGCATCCCCTCTAAAGTGCTTTCATTTAATATATTTATCCTCATGCATCATTTATTGACATTCCTTGCATAATTGCTGCTCCTCATTTTTTTTTTTTTTTTTTTTTTTTTTTTTTTTTTTCAGACTTGAATGCTTTTAGTTCATCTGTGCAGAAGGCTGAGAGAATGTGGGCAGAAAAAGAAGTTGTGACCAGACAGGCACAGAATTCACTACCAAGGGTCAGGCTCCAGTCCCACCTCAAGTGAGCAAAAGGCCTCAGCTGCCAGTGTGCTGAAGAGTTACAACATTGTGTGAGCTCCAAACTCAATTAGCCCAAGCCAGCAGGACTTCTTCAGCTGAGCTTGAGAGGTTAAGCTTTCTGTGCTTTAATTAAACACACACTTAAACAACCCTATTAATAAAGCAACCCATTATTAACTGACAACCTCTTGGGAACAAGCAACATCAGAGGAGTTCACAATCTGCTGAAAGAGTTCACAATCGACCCAAAGAGTTCACAATTCACCTGAACCCTTCCATTATGAGGTGCACCTCCTCATAAATGCATCCTTCCACCATGAATAGGACCAATCACAGCCATCACCTCTGACCACCAGAACCATTACTCCCTGCACCACTGCAGAATGAGGGCAAAAAAACAATTAAACCAAGTTTATATGATGGTATCAATAGTAGATACTATAAATTATACTATAGAAACTATAAAAATAGTGGATACTATAAACATACTAAGTAGATACTATCCTGGGGAGGATTAGAAGGGCTGTGGTTGAGGGAAGTTCTCCTGTCCCTCTGGTGGGGACACAGCTGGAATACTGTGTCCAGTTCTGGGCTACTCAGGTCAAGAAGGACCTCAGGGAACTGCTTGAAAGAGTCCAGAGCAGAACCACCAAGCTGCTGCAGGCAGTGGAACATCTCCTGGGAGGCCAGGCTGAGGCAGCTGGGGCTTGGAGCTTGCAGCAGAGCAGCCTGAGGGTGACCTCATTGCTGGGGATCAAGATCTGCAGGGCTGGAGCCAGGCTCTGCTCAGGGATGGCCAAGGACAGCACAAGGGGCACTGGGGGCAAGCTGGAGCAGAGGAGGTGCCATGGGAACAGAAGGGGAAACCTTTGTCCCTGTGAGGGTGCTGGAGGCCTGGAGCAGGCTGCCCAGAGAGGTTGTGGAGTCTCCTTCCATGGAGACTTTCCAAGCCCACCTGGATGCATTCCTGTGTGCCCTGCCCTGGGTGATGCTGCTCTGGCAGGGGGCTTGGACTGGATGATCTCTGGAGGTCCCTTCCAACTCCTAACATTCTGTGATTCTGTGATTTTGTTCTGTAGTTCTCTTTCTCATAAGACAGCTTCTGGATTCCCCACCTCACACCACTCCCTCCTAAAGAAGTCTTCACTGGAAGAAGAGATTCACTTTCCCTGACTGATGTTAGCTCTTAAAGCAATCTGATAAAAAAAGCTGACAATCCATCTAGAAAATGGATTCATATTCAGGCTTCAAAGAGAAAACAAATCCCTAAAAGCTCTCTCTCTGCTGCCTCTCAGGAACACAAACAATCAAGCACACGGAGGTGTCCTCCTCGGGGAACATTTCCCTTCTCCTTGATCAAATGCCTGTTAAGCTTAGCTTCCCATAACGAGCTATTTCCATCTCTGCTTCTCCTGTCTTCCAGCAGACAGGAACTTCTGTCTCTCCTGAAACCTTGCAGGAAACTTGCAGGCAAATGAAAAATTCATGGAGGTTTGAAGACAGCTCTCTTGGGGACCCTCAGGCCAGCGCCCCATGCCCAGCGCCGCCTGTGGATACTGAGCAGAGGGCTTCAGAAGAAGAGGGCAGAGAGAACCAGGGAGACAGCTGGTCAGATCTGCTGCAAGAAATGCTAATGGAGAAATGATCACCAGAGCTGTTTCCTTCATTTGCTGGAAAGCAGGGGTGCAGCAATGATCCACTGAGTGGCAGGTTCTCTGAAGAAGTGTCTGGCTCTAACCCTGCTCACGCAAACAGGGCCAGATTTCTGAGGCGATGAAAAAGCTGCCATGATGAAGTGGCTTGCAACTGAGATGAAATGCAGCTTCTCTGGGCACCTACAGCTCTCCTTTCTACGTTTGTTTCTCCCTGATGGATAAAGAACTGGCTTGTTGGCTGCACCCAAAGAGTGGCTGTCAGTGGCTCCATGTCCCAGTGGAGGCCAGGGACAAGTGGAGTCCCTCAGGGATCAGTGCTGGGACCAGGCTTGTTCAACATCTTTGTTGGTGCCATGGACAGAGGCATTGAGTGCACCCTCAGCAGGTTTGCTGCTGACACCAAGCTGTGTGGTGTGGCTGACAGCTGGAGGGAAGGGATCCATCCAGAGGGACCTGGGCAGGTTGCAGAGCTGGGCCCAGGACAAACTCATGAAGTAAAGCAAGTTCAAGTGCAAGGTCCTGCAGCTGGGTTGATGCAATCCCAGGCATTGATACAGTCTGGGCAGGGACTGGCTGGAGAGCAGCCCTGAGGAGAGGGACTTGGGGTGCTGGGGGATGAGAAGCTCAGCAGGAGCCAGCAGGGAGCACTTGCAGCCCAGAGAGCCAAGCAGAGCCTGGGCTGCATCAGGAGAAGTGTGGGCAGCAGGGCCAGGGAGGGGATTCTCCCCCTCTGCTCCACTCTGTGAGACCACATCTGGAGCTCTGTGTCCAGTGCTGGAGCCTCTGTTCCAGGAAGGCTCTGGAGGTGCTGGAAGGTGTCCAGAGAAGGGCCATGAGGAGGAGCAGAGGGCTGGAGCTGCTCTGCTCTGGAGACAGCCTGAGAGAGTTGGGGTTGTGCAGGCTGGAGAGGAGAAGACTCCCAGGAGACCTTCTTGTGGCCTTCCAGTATCTGAAGGAGGCTCCAAGAAAGCTGGGGAGGGACTTTGGAGGGTGTCAGGGAGTGACAGGACTGGGGGGAATGGAGCAAAACTAGAAATGGGGAGATTCAGATTGGATGTTAGGAAGAAGTTCTTCCCCATGAGAGTGGTGAGAGCCTGGAATGGGTTGCCCAGGAAGGTGGTTGAGGCCCCATCCCTGGAGGTGTTTAAGGCCAGGCTGGATGAGGCTCTGGCCAGCCTGATCTGGTGTGAGATGTCCCTGCCCATGGCAGGGGGGTTGGAACTGGCTGAGCCTTGTGGTCCCTTCCAAACCTGACTGATTGTAGGATTCTAGTCTAACCACTGTTCCCCACATCCCTCACTGGCTGGCTCCTGCAAACATTCTTTCAGCTCTACCCTGCTCAGCAGAGTCCTGGCACAAGTGTGGTCTTTAATAGATTTTTAACACTTCACAGGTGATTGCAACCTCATTTTACCTCCTGCTGGCAGTTAAACACATTGGTCGTTAGGAAAAAACTTCTTTACTGAGAGGGTGGTGAGGGGTTGGAGAAGGCTGCCCAGGGAGGTAGTGGAGTCCACATCCCTGGAGGTGTTCAGGAAATGTGTAGTTGTGGTGCTTCAGGACATGGTTTAGTGGTCATGGCAGCTGGGTTATGGCTGGGCTCAATGGTCTTAAGGGTCTTTTCCAGCCTTAATGATTCAATGATTCCATCACATCTTCACCACTGACATCTTACCTTGTTGATATCCACAGATGGAAATTTCTCTGGGGTTTTGACCATACATAGAATCAGAGAATTGTCAGGGCTGGAAGGGACCTCAAGGCTCAGCCAGTTCCAACCCCCCTGCCATGGCAGGGACACCTCACACTACAGCAGGTTGCTCACAGCCACATCCAGCCTGGCTGCAAAAACCTCCAGGGATGAGGCTTCCACCACCTCCCTGGGTGTGATAGTTTTAGGCTCTGCCTTTAAAAATTCTTCACAGATCTTGAACAGAAAGTAGTAAAATGTAAATAAATCACTATGGGGTGTGAAAGGGAAAATAATGATGGTTCTAACCAATCCCATTGGAGGTAGAGCTACCAGAGGATTTGCTTCCCAAAACAGTCTCTCTCTCTTCTTGCTGCTTTGCTCTGGGAGAGCCTAACTGGCTTCTGCTTGACCTTGGCTGCATTGTTTTGGCTAAGTCTAATATCTCTGCTTCTGTCTCTTGTCCCTTGTGTACAGGAGGGTAAGGGGGAGGCAGGGAAGGGAGAAGCTGTTGCAGCTCCCCTGGTCTCTGGCCTTGTGCTGTTCACTCACTGTCAATCCCTGTCAATATTGTAAATCCTCTCTGGTTTGTGCCTGTCCATTGGGGATTGTAGTTGTGCTTGTAAATACAGCTTTCATTTGCTTCCAGCTGAGCTGCTCTGGCAAAGTTAATGTTGGGGGGAGAATTTTGAACCCACCACACTGGGCAACCTGTGCCAGTGTTTCACCACAAGCTTCTTCCTAACACCCAATCTGAATCTCCCCACTTCTAGTTTTCCTCCATTTCCCCCAGTCCTATCATGGAATGGTTTGGGCTAGAAGGGACTTTAAAGATCATTGAGCAGGGACACCCTCCACCAGCCCAGGTTGCTCCAGGCCCTGTCCAACCTGTCCTTCAACACCCCCAGGGAGGGAGCATCCATCCCTTTTACTTTGCAGTTGAAATGAGAGCAGGCTGACAGCTCTGTCCCTAGTCCATCTCTTTTCCTTTAATGCCTTCATAACTGCAGGGATTCATTCTGGCAGAAAACTCAGTGCCACCAAAGGACTGAGGCACCATTCAGAGTGCCAGCAGCCTGGAAGCACCATGAATACATCCTATGCTGAACTAACATTCATCTAGACATGCTGAGCAGCACCAACCATGTTTCTCCTGAATTCACAGCTGCCTGCTAAGCTTCAATCTTCCTGATCCTCAACATTTCCAAAACCTCTCTTTTTTTAAAGCTTTTTTTATCTCTCCTTTTCTTGTATTCTTCTCTCTACATTCAGAATTGAGAAGCCTTTCCCAAAACTGCAGTCACACTTCCCCAGTGATGATACCACAAGAAATGAAGGCAGCAGACAAAATAAACAGCAGCCAGAGGCTGACAAGCACAACTTATCAGCACCAGTCAGTGCTGCAGAGAGAGGTTTGGCTGTGCTGGAACAGCATTCCCTCAGACTGCAGACTCAAAGTTTCAGGCAGGAATTAAGGTAATTACAGCAATAAAGAGTAGGGAGTCTGCTGGAAGTTCACAAAACCATAGGAAAATGGCAAGTTTAGGGAGAAATCATCCTGACGGCCGACACAAATGTGTCTGTCTGTCTGTCTGTACTGGGTTTCAGATACACACAAAATCCTTCTGCGCCTTCTTTGCCCACCTTTCATATCTCTGTTCTCCTGTTACCCACAGCAGGAGGGTCACCAGGTCACACAGGCTCACAAGATGTCAGGGGTTGGAAGGGACCTCTGGAGATCTTCCAGTCCAACCCCCTGCCAGAGCAGGAGCAGAGAATCCAGCACAGCTCACACAGGAACACATCCAGACAGGGCTGCAAAGGCTCCACAGAAGGAGACTCCACAACCTCTCTGGGCAGCCTGTGCCAGGGCTCTGGGACCCTCCCACTGAAGAAGTTCCTCCTCATGCTGAGGTGGAACCTCCTGTGCTGCAGTTTCCATCCATTGCTCCTTTTCCTATCCCAGGGCACAACTGAGCAGAGCCTGTCCCTGTCCCTTCCTTCCTGACCCCCAGCCCTCAGCTATTGATAGACATTGATCAGATCCCTCTCAGCCTTCTCCTCTCCACACTAAACACCCCCAGGGCTCTCAGCCTCTCCTCCCCAGGCAGTGCTGCAGTCCCTTCAGCATCCTTGCAGCCCTCCCTTGGACTCTCTCCAGCAGATCCCTGTCCCTCCTGAAGTGGGGAGCCCAGAACTGGATGCAATATTGCAGGTGAGGTCTCACTAGGGCAGAGTAGAGGGGGAGGAGAACCTCCCTGGCTCTGCTGGACACACTCCTCTGAATGTCCCCCAGGACCCCCTTGGCCTTCTTGGCCCCCAGGGCACATTGCTGTGCCATGCACAACTTGCTGCCCACCAGCACTCCCAGGTCCTTCTCCCTTGGACTCTCTTCAAGAGGGACTCTCTCCCTCCTGACCTGGGGAGCCCTGCTCACTGAGTCATCTCAGGCAACACAAGCATGATAGAGATGATGCTGCAGGGTTGAAGAAAAACAGCACCTGGAGAGCCTATTTATGAGTGTGTAGGGAATTTAATTACCTTATAATGGCACACTTAATGACTAATATTCCTTAACACTACTGAAAGTGTCATTAATACTTCTCAATGATGACCTAAGACAAAGGCCAGGAGGCTGTTATTGTTATTATTAGATGTCTTACCCAAAACATTGTGAAGATGATGATTAATAGCTGTTCTGAAGTGCATAAAAATATGAAGTCTCTTAGTGCTCACTTGTTAATCTTTATCTATGAGGAGAAAATAATTTTTTTATGGATTTTTCTTTTTTTTTTCTTTTTTTTTTTTTACTCCCAAATATAATGAAGTTGCAGGCACAAGAAAAATTTGCATTCTGGTTGTGTTGGGTATATTGCTTCCTGAGGTAGCACCACAGTGTCATTTTATTGTTCACATCCCTCCCTCTCCTAAAAATCACTTTGCTGTGACATTTAAAGGAAGGGAAGAAGAGGAGGCTTCAAATGAAGAAATCTTTAGGAAGAAGATTTTGTTTGGGCAGATTAATGGGCATGGGTCAGCACAACTTAAAATCAATAATTCCATTTAGAATGTAAAAAAAAAAATATATGCTTCCTGGACAACAAGTTCTGCATGGCACAGCAATGTGCCCTGGGGGCCAAGAAGGCCAAGGGAGTCCTGGGGGGCATTCAGAGGAGTGTGTCCAGCAGAGCCAGGGAGGTTCTCCTCCCCCTCTACCCTGCCCTGATGAGACCTCACCTGCAATATTGTATCCAGTTCTGGGCTCCCCAGTTCAGGAGGGACAGGGATCTGCTGGAGAGAGTCCAAGGGAGGGCTGCAAGGATGCTGAAGGGACTGCAGCACTGCCTGGGGAGGAGAGGCTGAGAGCCCTGGGGCTGGTTAGTGTGGAGAGGAGAAGACTGAGAGGGATCTGATCAATGTCTATCAATAGCTGAGGGCTGGGGGTCAGGAAGGAAGGGACAGGGACAGGCTCTGCTCATTTGCACCCTGGGACAGGACAAGGAGCAATGGATGGAAACTGCAGCACAGGAGGTTCTACCTCACCATGAGGAGGAACTTCTTCACTGGGAGGGTCCCAGAGCCCTGGCACAGGCTGCCCAGAGAGGTTGTGGAGTCTCCTTCTCTGGAGCCTTTGCAGCCCTCTCTGGATGTGTTCCTGTGTGAGCTGTGCTGGATTCTCTGGTCCTGCTCTGGCAGGGGGGTTGGTCTGGAAGATCTCCAGAGGTCCCTTTCAACCCCTAACATCCTGTGAGCTGTGATCCCTTCTAGCTGACACCCAGTGTGCTGTAGGTTACTTCTGAAAAGTCATAAATTCCCCCACAAGTTGAAGTGACCTCAGAATTAAGGCTCTGTAAGCAGCTGGTCTTGGGAACCCTTCCTGATAACAACTGCAGCACATCTCTTTTACAAACCTCAGCAGTCCAGATCATGGTGAGTGCCAGGGTTGCAGAATCCAACATGGGATCAATTCACAGAAATGGATCTGAAAATGAAGCAAAACTCCACAGCACAGCTGCAGATCTCCACCACAAAGCTGCATCTCATCAGCCTGCAAGATCCACAGCTGCCAAGCACTGTGGCCAGCATCTAAAATCAATGGGATGAAAGGTTGTGCAGCTTGAAACCATGCCAGAGCTGAGCTCACTAGAACACAAATTACTTTGAAGCAACACATGTTGACCAGAAAAAAAAGAGTTCTTTTCTTCTCTACTGAGTCACAGCAGCAACACATAGACTCATAGACTTGTCAGGGTTGGAAGGGACCTCAAGGCTCAGCCAGTCCCAACCCCCCTGCCATGGGCAGGGACACCTCACACTACAGCAGGTTGCTCACAGCCACATCCAGCCTGGCTGCAAAAACCTCCAGGCATGAGGCTTCCACCACCTCCCTGGGCAACCTGTGCCAGTGTCTCACCACCCTCATGGGGAAGAACTTCTTCCTGACATCCAATTTGAATCTCCCCACTTCTAGTTCTGCTCCGTCCCCCCCAGTCCTATCACTCCCTGACACCCTCCAAAGTCCCTCCCCAGCTTTCTTGGAGCCCCCTTCAGATCCTGCAAGGCCACAAGAAGGTCTCCTGGGAGCCTTCTCCTCTCCAGACTGCACAACCCCAACTCTCTCAGTCTGTCCTCATAGCAGAGCAGCTCCAGCCCTCTGCTCATCCTCGTGGCCCTTCTCTGGACACCTTCCAACACCTCCAGAGCCTTCCTGGAACAGAGGCTCCAGAACTGGACACAGAGCTCCAGGTGTGGTCTCACAGAGTGGAGCAGAGAGGGAGAATCCCCTCCCTGGCCCTGCTGGCTACACTTCTCCTGCTGCAGCCCAGAGAGCCAAGCAGAGCCTGGGCTGCAGCAGGAGAAGTGTAGCCAGCAGGGCCAGGGAGGGGATTCTCCCTCTCTGCTCCACTCTGTGAGACCACACCTGGAGCTCTGTGTCCAGTTCTGGAGCCTCTGTTCCAGGAAGGCTCTGGAGGTGTTGGAAGGTGTCCAGAGAAGGGCCACGAGGATGAGCAGAGGGCTGGAGCTGCTCTGCTATGAGGACAGACTGAGAGAGTTGGGGTTGTGCAGTCTGGAGAGGAGAAGGCTCCCAGGAGACCTTCTTGTGGCCTTGCAGGATCTGAAGGGGGCTCCAAGAAAGCTGGGGAGGGACTTTTGAGGGTGTCAGGGAGTGATAGGACTGGGGGGGACGGAGCAGAACTAGAAGTGGGGAGATTCAAATTGGATGTCAGGAAGAAGTTCTTCCCCATGAGGGTGGTGAGACACTGGCACAGGTTGCCCAGGGAGGTGGTGGAAGCCTCATGCCTGGAGGTTTTTGCAGCCAGGCTGGATGTGGCTGTGAGCAACCTGCTGTAGTGTGAGGTGTCCCTGCCCATGGCAGGGGGGTTGGGACTGGCTGAGCCTTGAGGTCCCTTCCAACCCTGACAAGTCTATGAGTCTATGTGTTGCTGCTGTGACTCAGTAGAGAAGAAAAGAACTCTTTTTTTTCTGGTCAACATGTGTTGCTTCAAAGTAATTTGTGTTCTAGTGAGCTCAGCTCTGGCATGGTTTCAAGCTGCACAACCTTTCATCCCATTGATTTTAGATGCTGGCCACAGTGCTTGGCAGCTGTGGATCTTGCAGGCTGATGAGATGCAGCTTTGTGGTGGAGATCTGCAGCTGTGCTGTGGAGTTTTGCTTCATTTTCAGATCCATTTCTGTGAATTGATCCCATGTTGGATTCTGCAACCCTGGCACTCACCATGATCTGGACTGCTGAGGTTTGTAAAAGAGATGTGCTGCAGTTGTTATCAGGAAGGGTTCCCAAGACCAGCTGCTTACAGAGCCTTAATTCTGAGGTCACTTCAACTTGTGGGGGAATTTATGACTTTTCAGAAGTAACCTACAGCACACTGGGTGTCAGCTAGAAGGGATCACAGCTCACAGGATGTTAGGGGTTGAAAGGGACCTCTGGAGATCTTCCAGACCAACCCCCCTGCCAGAGCAGGACCAGAGAATCCAGCACAGCTCACACAGGAACACATCCAGAGAGGGCTGCAAAGGCTCCAGAGAAGGAGACTCCACAACCTCTCTGGGCAGCCTGTGCCAGGGCTCTGGGACCCTCCCAGTGAAGAAGTTCCTCCTCATGGTGAGGTAGAACCTCCTGTGCTGCAGTTTCCATCCATTGCTCCTTGTCCTGTCCCAGGGTGCAAATGAGCAGAGCCTGTCCCTGTCCCTTCCTTCCTGACCCCCAGCCCTCAGCTATTGATAGACATTGATCAGATCCCTCTCAGTCTTCTCCTCTCCACACTAACCAGCCCCAGGGCTCTCAGCCTCTCCTCCCCAGGCAGTGCTGCAGTCCCTTCAGCATCCTTGCAGCCCTCCCTTGGACTCTCTCCAGCAGATCCCTGTCCCTCCTGAACTGGGGAGCCCAGAACTGGATACAATATTGCAGGTGAGGTCTCATCAGGGCAGGGTAGAGGGGGAGGAGAACCTCCCTGGCTCTGCTGGACACACTCCTCTGAATGCCCCCCAGGACTCCCTTGGCCTTCTTGGCCCCCAGGGCACATTGCTGTGCCATGCAGAACTTGTTGTCCAGGAAGCATATATTTTTTTTTTTACATTCTAAATGGAATTATTGATTTTAAGTTGTGCTGACCCATGCCCATTAATCTGCCCAAACAAAATCTTCTTCCTAAAGATTTCTTCATTTGAAGCCTCCTCTTCTTCCCTTCCTTTAAATGTCACAGCAAAGTGATTTTTAGGAGAGGGAGGGATGTGAACAATAAAATGACACTGTGGTGCTACCTCAGGAAGCAATATACCCAACACAACCAGAATGCAAATTTTTCTTGTGCCTGCAACTTCATTATATTTGGGAGTAAAAAAAAAAAAAGAAAAAAAAAAGAAAAATCCATAAAAAAATTATTTTCTCCTCATAGATAAAGATTAACAAGTGAGCACTAAGAGACTTCATATTTTTATGCACTTCAGAACAGCTATTAATCATCATCTTCACAATGTTTTGGGTAAGACATCTAATAATAACAATAACAGCCTCCTGGCCTTTGTCTTAGGTCATCATTGAGAAGTATTAATGACACTTTCAGTAGTGTTAAGGAATATTAGTCATTAAGTGTGCCATTATAAGGTAATTAAATTCCCTACACACTCATAAATAGGCTCTCCAGGTGCTGTTTTTCTTCAACCCTGCAGCATCATCTCTATCATGCTTGTGTTGCCTGAGATGACTCAGTGAGCAGGGCTCCCCAGGTCAGGAGGGAGAGAGTCCCTCTTGAAGAGAGTCCAAGGGAGAAGGACCTGGGAGTGCTGGTGGGCAGCAAGTTGTGCATGGCACAGCAATGTGCCCTGGGGGCCAAGAAGGCCAAGGGGGTCCTGGGGGACATTCAGAGGAGTGTGTCCAGCAGAGCCAGGGAGGTTCTCCTCCCCCTCTACTCTGCCCTAGTGAGACCTCACCTGCAATATTGCATCCAGTTCTGGGCTCCCCACTTCAGGAGGGACAGGGATCTGCTGGAGAGAGTCCAAGGGAGGGCTGCAAGGATGCTGAAGGGACTGCAGCACTGCCTGGGGAGGAGAGGCTGAGAGCCCTGGGGGTGTTTAGTGTGGAGAGGAGAAGGCTGAGAGGGATCTGATCAATGTCTATCAATAGCTGAGGGCTGGGGGTCAGGAAGGAAGGGACAGGGACAGGCTCTGCTCAGTTGTGCCCTGGGATAGGAAAAGGAGCAATGGATGGAAACTGCAGCACAGGAGGTTCCACCTCAGCATGAGGAGGAACTTCTTCAGTGGGAGGGTCCCAGAGCCCTGGCACAGGCTGCCCAGAGAGGTTGTGGAGTCTCCTTCTGTGGAGCCTTTGCAGCCCTGTCTGGATGTGTTCCTGTGTGAGCTGTGCTGGATTCTCTGCTCCTGCTCTGGCAGGGGGTTGGACTGGAAGATCTCCAGAGGTCCCTTCCAACCCCTGACATCTTGTGAGCCTGTGTGACCTGGTGACCCTCCTGCTGTGGGTAACAGGAGAACAGAGATATGAAAGGTGGGCAAAGAAGGCGCAGAAGGATTTTGTGTGTATCTGAAACCCAGTACAGACAGACAGACAGACACATTTGTGTCGGCCGTCAGGATGATTTCTCCCTAAACTTGCCATTTTCCTATGGTTTTGTGAACTTCCAGCAGACTCCCTACTCTTTATTGCTGTAATTACCTTAATTCCTGCCTGAAACTTTGAGTCTGCAGTCTGAGGGAATGCTGTTCCAGCACAGCCAAACCTCTCTCTGCAGCACTGACTGGTGCTGATAAGTTGTGCTTGTCAGCCTCTGGCTGCTGTTTATTTTGTCTGCTGCCTTCATTTCTTGTGGTATCATCACTGGGGAAGTGTGACTGCAGTTTTGGGAAAGGCTTCTCAATTCTGAATGTAGAGAGAAGAATACAAGAAAAGGAGAGATAAAAAAAGCTTTAAAAAAAGAGAGGTTTTGGAAATGTTGAGGATCAGGAAGATTGAAGCTTAGCAGGCAGCTGTGAATTCAGGAGAAACATGGTTGGTGCTGCTCAGCATGTCTAGATGAATGTTAGTTCAGCATAGGATGTATTCATGGTGCTTCCAGGCTGCTGGCACTCTGAATGGTGCCTCAGTCCTTTGGTGGCACTGAGTTTTCTGCCAGAATGAATCCCTGCAGTTATGAAGGCATTAAAGGAAAAGAGATGGACTAGGGACAGAGCTGTCAGCCTGCTCTCATTTCAACTGCAAAGTAAAAGGGATGGATGCTCCCTCCCTGGGGGTGTTGAAGGACAGGTTGGACAGGGCCTGGAGCAACCTGGGCTGGTGGAGGGTGTCCCTGCTCAATGATCTTTAAAGTCCCTTCTAGCCCAAACCATTCCATGATAGGACTGGGGGAAATGGAGGAAAACTAGAAGTGGGGAGATTCAGATTGGGTGTTAGGAAGAAGCTTGTGGTGAAACACTGGCACAGGTTGCCCAGTGTGGTGGGTTCAAAATTCTCCCCCCAACATTAACTTTGCCAGAGCAGCTCAGCTGGAAGCAAATGAAAGCTGTATTTACAAGCACAACTACAATCCCCAATGGACAGGCACAAACCAGAGAGGATTTACAATATTGACAGGGATTGACAGTGAGTGAACAGCACAAGGCCAGAGACCAGGGGAGCTGCAACAGCTTCTCCCTTCCCTGCCTCCCCCTTACCCTCCTGTACACAAGGGACAAGAGACAGAAGCAGAGATATTAGACTTAGCCAAAACAATGCAGCCAAGGTCAAGCAGAAGCCAGTTAGGCTCTCCCAGAGCAAAGCAGCAAGAAGAGAGAGAGACTGTTTTGGGAAGCAAATCCTCTGGTAGCTCTACCTCCAATGGGATTGGTTAGAACCATCATTATTTTCCCTTTCACACCCCATAGTGATTTATTTACATTTTACTACTTTCTGTTCAAGATCTGTGAAGAATTTTTAAAGGCAGAGCCTAAAACTATCACACCCAGGGAGGTGGTGGAAGCCTCATCCCTGGAGGTTTTTGCAGCCAGGCTGGATGTGGCTGTGAGCAACCTGCTGTAGTGTGAGGTGTCCCTGCCATGGCAGGGGGGTTGGAACTGGCTGAGCCTTGAGGTCCCTTCCAGCCCTGACAATTCTCTGATTCTATGTATGGTCAAAACCCCAGAGAAATTTCCATCTGTGGATATCAACAAGGTAAGATGTCAGTGGTGAAGATGTGATGGAATCATTGAATCATTAAGGCTGGAAAAGACCCTTAAGACCATTGAGCCCAGCCATAACCCAGCTGCCATGACCACTAAACCATGTCCTGAAGCACCACAACTACACATTTCCTGAACACCTCCAGGGATGTGGACTCCACTACCTCCCTGGGCAGCCTTCTCCAACCCCTCACCACCCTCTCAGTAAAGAAGTTTTTTCCTAACGACCAATGTGTTTAACTGCCAGCAGGAGGTAAAATGAGGTTGCAATCACCTGTGAAGTGTTAAAAATCTATTAAAGACCACACTTGTGCCAGGACTCTGCTGAGCAGGGTAGAGCTGAAAGAATGTTTGCAGGAGCCAGCCAGTGAGGGATGTGGGGAACAGTGGTTAGACTAGAATCCTACAATCAGTCAGGTTTGGAAGGGACCACAAGGCTCAGCCAGTTCCAACCCCCCTGCCATGGGCAGGGACATCTCACACCAGATCAGGCTGGCCAGAGCCTCATCCAGCCTGGCCTTAAAACACCTCCAGGGATGGGGCCTCAACCACCTCCCTGGACAACCCATTCCAGGCTCTCACCACTCTCATGGGGAAGAACTTCTTCCTAACATCCAATCTGAATCTCCCCATTTCTAGTTTTGCTCCATTCCCCCCAGTCCTGTCACTCCCTGACACCCTCCAAAGTCCCTCCCCAGCTTTCTTGGAGCCTCCTTCAGATACTGGAAGGCCACAAGAAGGTCTCCTGGGAGTCCTTCTCCTCTCCAGCCTGCACAACCCCAACTCTCTCAGGCTGTCTCCAGAGCAGAGCAGCTCCAGCCCTCTGCTCCTCCTCATGGCCCTTCTCTGGACACCTTCCAGCACCTCCAGAGCCTTCCTGGAACAGAGGCTCCAGCACTGGACACAGAGCTCCAGATGTGGTCTCACAGAGTGGAGCAGAGGGGGAGAATCCCCTCCCTGGCCCTGCTGCCCACACTTCTCCTGATGCAGCCCAGGCTCTGCTTGGCTCTCTGGGCTGCAAGTGCTCCCTGCTGGCTCCTGCTGAGCTTCTCATCCCCCAGCACCCCCAAGTCCCTCTCCTCAGGGCTGCTCTCCAGCCAGTCCCTGCCCAGACTGTATCAATGCCTGGGATTGCATCAACCCAGCTGCAGGACCTTGCACTTGAACTTGCTTTACTTCATGAGTTTGTCCTGGGCCCAGCTCTGCAACCTGCCCAGGTCCCTCTGGATGGATCCCTTCCCTCCAGCTGTCAGCCACACCACACAGCTTGGTGTCAGCAGCAAACCTGCTGAGGGTGCACTCAATGCCTCTGTCCATGGCACCAACAAAGATGTTGAACAAGCCTGGTCCCAGCACTGATCCCTGAGGGACTCCACTTGTCCCTGGCCTCCACTGGGACATGGAGCCACTGACAGCCACTCTTTGGGTGCAGCCAACAAGCCAGTTCTTTATCCATCAGGGAGAAACAAACGTAGAAAGGAGAGCTGTAGGTGCCCAGAGAAGCTGCATTTCATCTCAGTTGCAAGCCACTTCATCATGGCAGCTTTTTCATCGCCTCAGAAATCTGGCCCTGTTTGCGTGAGCAGGGTTAGAGCCAGACACTTCTTCAGAGAACCTGCCACTCAGTGGATCATTGCTGCACCCCTGCTTTCCAGCAAATGAAGGAAACAGCTCTGGTGATCATTTCTCCATTAGCATTTCTTGCAGCAGATCTGACCAGCTGTCTCCCTGGTTCTCTCTGCCCTCTTCTTCTGAAGCCCTCTGCTCAGTATCCACAGGCGGCGCTGGGCATGGGGCGCTGGCCTGAGGGTCCCCAAGAGAGCTGTCTTCAAACCTCCATGAATTTTTCATTTGCCTGCAAGTTTCCTGCAAGGTTTCAGGAGAGACAGAAGTTCCTGTCTGCTGGAAGACAGGAGAAGCAGAGATGGAAATAGCTCGTTATGGGAAGCTAAGCTTAACAGGCATTTGATCAAGGAGAAGGGAAATGTTCCCCGAGGAGGACACCTCCGTGTGCTTGATTGTTTGTGTTCCTGAGAGGCAGCAGAGAGAGAGCTTTTAGGGATTTGTTTTCTCTTTGAAGCCTGAATATGAATCCATTTTCTAGATGGATTGTCAGCTTTTTTTATCAGATTGCTTTAAGAGCTAACATCAGTCAGGGAAAGTGAATCTCTTCTTCCAGTGAAGACTTCTTTAGGAGGGAGTGGTGTGAGGTGGGGAATCCAGAAGCTGTCTTATGAGAAAGAGAACTACAGAACAAAATCACAGAATCACAGAATGTTAGGAGTTGGAAGGGACCTCCAGAGATCATCCAGTCCAAGCCCCCTGCCAGAGCAGCATCACCCAGGGCAGGGCACACAGGAATGCATCCAGGTGGGCTTGGAAAGTCTCCATGGAAGGAGACTCCACAACCTCTCTGGGCAGCCTGCTCCAGGCCTCCAGCACCCTCACAGGGACAAAGGTTTCCCCTTCTGTTCCCATGGCACCTCCTCTGCTCCAGCTTGCCCCCAGTGCCCCTTGTGCTGTCCTTGGCCATCCC